>NC_090449.1:792427728-792758040 GCF_031143425.1 Pleurodeles waltl | reverse complement strand
TTGGTAACTTGCTGCAGCTTTTAGTTTTCATTAAACATTGATAAAAAAAGACTAATGCGAATATTTCACAGCTCATTTTGAACCATATCCGAAACAGTGCTGTGTGCAAAGTGAGACGAGCGAGCTCAGCACTCGTTCAGGGTTTTGCCATCTTTCTTTTCTTCTTTAGTTACATCTCAACTGTTGTTTCTATACTTCCACCCATCTATCTTTTCTTCCATCCTCCCTTGTCTTTTTCCATCATCGATCATTCTATACATTCTTTTTTCAGTCTTTTCCTTACTTTCTTATCTCTCCCATCCATTCATCTATATATCCATCCATATAGCCATCCACTCATCAACCCATCCTTTACTTCTTCTATCCACCGTACCAACCGTGCATCCATCCACGCATCCACCAATCCAGCCACCCGTCCAACTATCTCACATTCCTTCCTTCCACCCATCCATTTTATCTCTCCACAACCCTCCCCCTGCCATCCATCATTTTATTTTCTCTTGCTTCAATTGTTTCTTCTGCTGACCCCACAGCTCCATCATATAGTCTCTTCCAGTGTTTTTTATGATATTCTCTTTGGAGATCTAAGCCTCAATTAAAGTCAGCAAACATAATTTTAAATGCTGTACATTACACAGATCTCCTCAGTGACACCCACGCCCGCCAAAGCTGCTAAAGCTTGTGTGGGTGTGTGGGGCGGCTCATGACACTCCTCCACCTAAGTATTCCACAAAGCCAGCAGCAACAAACCATTACTTGCGGGTCCTAAATTTTGCTTCCAGTGGTCCGTAACTAAAACTCTCATGGCACGGTTCACCTTTTCATTTGAAAACGTCTTCCACCCTTGTGAAAACTGCTTGCATAACTACTTTAAGTATGGTGAAATTACACCACCACAAAACAAGAGCATTTTTGCAAATATTTTGCAAAGACATTTTTCTACGAGGTATTTCTAATCTCACTAGGAATTATTCTCAATTGCTCTCAATTCGTAGAAGACAAATTGCACTCTTGAACTTATGTGTACCCAGTAACGAAAATGTAATAATGTACAACTACTTACGTTTTGTGTATCCATAGATATGGACACAATGGCTCCTCCTAAGATTTGAACATCTAGACCAGAGGAAGGTCAGATCGATGGCAGATTTTCATGATATCCACATAAGATATTTTTACATACAAATAATCTATTAAACACCTGTGTACAAGTCAATATATATCTATAGATTTGGCATAACTCTTCCCCTTGATTTACTTGGGTGCCCCAGATGTACAACTTTAGGAAGTGGCCAAAGACACCTACATCGTAATTTGCTACTATGAGTTATAGAAAAGTAAATGCACAGAAAATGTTTGTTTTTGATGTAGCAGAAATGTTAGTACTTTCTCTCATGTCACAGTGAACATCTATGCATGACTTTCTATGCATCATGTTAATCAACATACTAATAGTTTGATTGTAAAGTGATGCACATGAGTGTGCAGATGCTCTAGTCCAACTGATGAAACCCATGTGGTATGGCTATTAAGTTTCATGTTTGAAGAATTAGTTTGTCATTTCACATAGTGAGCCTGGAAGGAAGTTGTTCTTGAGTATGAAACATCTAGGACTGTGGACTGGCAACATATACAAATGTTACTATCTCACAGGAAAGAGTACAGATGGATGCAGTTCTCATAATAAACCTAACTTCGCAAATGTTGCAGCCTGAATTGCATTATCGTTTTCT
Organism: Pleurodeles waltl; assembly: GCF_031143425.1. Taxonomy (NCBI): domain Eukaryota; kingdom Metazoa; phylum Chordata; class Amphibia; order Caudata; family Salamandridae; genus Pleurodeles; species Pleurodeles waltl. The sequence continues at coordinate 792,756,307 of NC_090449.1, read as the reverse complement.
ATTGGATGTTACACCTTCAAAGGCATGGGGAATGATGGATGGACAAATCATCATGCCCTGTGAACTTTAATACACCATTCCTGAGCTGGATTTTGGTCAGAACCCTGAAAAAGCAGAACCCTTTCCCCCTCTTCTTTGCTGCATGCTGAACCCCCCTGGACTCTGAAAGGTATAATCCTCTTTGCCCTTTCCCCTTGGAAATGCCTTGCTGAGATTTAGAGAGTTTTCCCCTGACCCAGAGAAGAAGACTCTTGACCAAGCTTCTGAAATGCTGACGCCTTCCCTTTTTACTTCTCTTTTGCTCACTTTATTTAGTGGCTTGTTGCCCAAGATTTCCTTTTCCCAAATTCTTTTTTCCCTTTTTGTCCTTTTTGTCCTTTTTGTCTTTTGTTTGCAGGTGTTCCAGCTAGCACATGTTAATCCCTGATTGGCTAATCTGTAGGGTTTCCCATGCCCAAACTAGCTGAACCTTGTTGATTTAAATTAATTTAATGCATATTAGAAGTGAGTAATGCTTGTTTTCTGTGTATGAGTATAGAATATTGCTTGTGTATTTAAAATGTTTAATTTGTATTACCTTTTGTACAATGTTTCATTTTAAAGTAGATAATTTAAATTTCACCTTTTTAGCGTCCAACATCTTCTTCAAATAGACTTAGGGCCTGATTACAAGGCTGCTGGTGAGGACTGCTACTGTTGTGGCGGTCCGACTGCCACATTAAGACCATGACGGTCCGACCGCCAGGGTTCCACAAGCACCTCTAGGATCCATGAACCTGATGGCCTGGCGGTGGCAGAGATCATAATCTGCTAGAGCAGTGCTGCATGTAGTACTGTCCTGCGGATTACGACCTTGTTCTCCGACAGCCTTCTCATGGTGGTAACACCGCAAATGAAAAGGCTGGTGGAGAGCAGGTGCAGGGGGCCACAGGGGGACCTCTGCACTGCCCATGCACTTGGGGCTCCCCTGCCCAGCACTGTCTGCAAGGAAGACACTGAACACTGTGAGGGTGCTGGTGCACCCTGCGGGCTACAGAATTGCTGCCGGCTCGATTACGAGCCAGAGACAATGCTATAGCCTGCTTCCCACCAGGCTGGCCTAGTGAAAGTGAGGTTTTTACCTGCTAGCCTAGCAAGAAACTCTTAGTAGGTCTTCGGGGATGTAGCTTTTGTGGGGAAACTTCCCCATTGGAAGTTCGGCAGACAGTGAAAACCTTCCACCGAACTCCTAATGAGGCCCTCAGTGTTACTTTCACCATACTTTAGCCGGTCTTGTTGTTTATCCCATATATTGTACTTCTCATGAGATTGAGTGTGTGATGCTCGTCGTGCGATGTGTATTGAATATAGAGAAACTCCTGCTTGTGTTTGCTTTCCCTTTTTGAATGAAAAAACATATTTGTGTATTTAAGGTAAGGATATGTACGCATACTCTTTTGCTAAACAAACCACTGAACTGTAATAGATGGCAATTTGTGCATTTATAACAATGCATTTTTTAACATCTTAAACCTTTTGCAGTACACAACCAGGCTATCAATTTTTACCATCTTAAACCTTTTGTAGTACACAACCAGGCTATCTTTAAATAATTATCAAACTACACTGTGCATATTAGGTAATGAGTATTTTTTGTTGTCTCTATTTTGTATAAAATAATTTAATAAGCACAAATGTATGCAATAATTACATTTTGCATATGAATTTTAGGTTTCAGCAATTGTTCATCGTACCTCTTCTGAGATCTCTGTACCGGCATTTGAAGTATCTATTATGAATAATCTCTGTATCTGAAAAGTTCTGTAAATTCTTGTTATTGTTTAAAATAATCTTTCTCTTTGGACATTCTTCTCTAGAATCAGTTAACTTCTTCTGGTGCAAACTAGCGCGAGGTATTTTGGTCTGTACCAAAGTGAAACATTTTCCCTCATTTGTATAGGAAATGTTTCATTCAAATGAAGGAACTCCCATATGAGAATGTGCACACCTAGCATCTCGGCTAACACTAGGGGTGTGCTTGATTTGGGATTTTTTTTTACAAAGCAAGTTTTCAAAAACCTTTTGCATTATGCAAACTATATTTCAGCATTATCTGGAAAAACTTTCCTTCACAAGACAAGGCCCCTCATTACGAGGCTGGCGGTCGGACCGCCACATTCCTGGAGGTCTGACTGCCACATTACAACCCTGGCAGTTGGACCACCAGGGGACTGCTGCCCCTTCCAGGAACCTGGTTCTCGACAGGCTGACGTCAGTTGGACAGGTGGTCAGCCACGGTGGTGCTGAGTTCATCACCACAGTGTTGATCACAAGTCCCCTTTCTACCAGCCTTTTCATGGTGGGTTAACCCCCATGAGAAGGCTGGTGGAAAGGAATTGCTGGAGGCCACAGAGGGGCCCTGCACTGCTGACAACCATGTCATGGACAGTGCAGGGCCTCACTGCCCAGCACCCTCGGAATGCACAGCATCTGCTTTGCAAACAGTGTGCAATCCGAGGGTGCTGTTGTGCTATTGTATTGGCCTTGTCTCCCCTAAGGAAGCAGGAGCAGAGGCCAATACCCGTCAAGCTGACCATCAGGAAAGTCGTAATATGATGTTCCAAGGGATGAGACCGCTGAGTTGATGGTGGACTCATCCCCACAGGTTTGGCGTCAGCTTGTTCGACTTCCAAATTGGTAATGAGGCTCTACATCTTGCACGAAACATCATGTGAGATACCAGCAGAAGACTACTTCAAGGAGAAAATGTGTTTCAGACAAACATTTTTTACATACACCAGTTTCCAACAGTCAAAAATTACACACAATTTTGCATTGCGAGAGATGGCAAACATTTTGCACTTTTCACATAATGCGAAATTTGAGACTTACACAAGGTTATGTTGCTGTAAAATAAATGTTGCAGAGTTCTACAATCAGTCTGCAACACTAAACGGCCTGGCCATTGCAAATAAATCGTACAATTAGTCAAAATTGTTCATTTTTCAACTATTTCTGAAATATGTAGCTTTCATAATGTAGCCTCATCATTTGCTAAGTGAAAGCCAACCAATATGTCGAGATGTAATACTGAAAGTCATGTTTTTTACTAAATGTAAAAGTATTTTACTTACTATTTCCATAGTGTCTTTTCATGAGCTGAATTCTAGTTCATTAATTGCATGCAAGCTGTATTACTAAATGCGCATTATATGAGAATCATTTGCATAAAGTACTTATGATACATTGTGTTAGACTGGCATGATGCATTTTAATTATTCATAGGGTTAACCTTGAGCTACTTGTCAAGGTTGTAGGATCGCAGGCATCATCATTACAGTTCTTCATTAACGTAATAGAAATGAACAGCAGTGTGCTGTCTCAGAATGTTGTATCTCTCGCAATACATACTAACTCTCAGAAGATCTCACAATTGCTGGCACAACACTAAGAAAGTAAGTAATTATCTCTTTATGATCGCCATTTGGCTTCGGTGTGGTGCTGGAAAATTCAACACAAGTAATGTCACACTTTTCATAGGTACTTCAGCACAGCTTCACAACAACATGGGTAAATTTAAGAATCGTAGACCAAGGCACATGACTTGCATAGATCTACGCATTTTCAGAAATTCAAAAATATCAAGAAACACATTTGGAAATTCAAATTTCCCAGTTCATACACTGTAAAGTTGTCTGCAAGTGAACAATCCACAAGTTTAGAGTTTTAAAAAATGTGCTACTGTGCACATTTTCATCTTTTTCCAGATTCAAAGATACGTTTTTATGTGGAGTATTCATTTCAACTACATTGCCAGAAAATGTGGAGATTTTTGGTTAACTTTACTCCCTGAATGCACACTCACTACAGGTTGTGTGCCAGACTATCATTAACAGACTAGCATCTTACATAAGTATTGCCGCTGCAATATTTCTGTAAACAATATTTAGGAACAAATATTTATGTCAAATTATATTCTGACACTATTTGCGTGTCATACCATCACTACAAACGTTTAGCTATCAGTTTAAGTGCACAATTAGGTTGTTCAATGTGAATCATTCTGAAAATCTACAATGTTCCATCTGTGAAACGTGTCCTATTCGCTCAGCATGCCTTACACCATGTCCTCTTTTTGCTGCCCAGTTATTAATTGACTACTTTGTGCCTGTCACATCCTGTTCCCTGTTCCCTTCCCACAGTAAATAATGTCTCCAAATGGAAGAACCATCAACAGAAGACATGGGTGTGGTGAGAAAAACCTATATCTATTCACAGAGTCTTTGACGTCTGTGAGAGGCTTAGCTGGATCATCGCAAAAGTTCATGCTCTCTAGCATTGGCCATTGCAATTCAACTAGTTCAACATCTGTTACCTCACTCAATGTGCTATACTCAGCTCTGTGTCTCTGTTTTAATATTTGGATTGATGTTTGGGTTTGACAGTTATTTTTGAAGTGAGATATAGGGCCTGATTACGAGTTTGGTGGTCCGACCACCAGACCGCCAAGACGGCATCCCCAACAAGGCCGCTGTGCTAGCAGACCATTGTATTATGATATACACAGGCAGAACCGCCGCCCGCCAAGCCAAAGTGCAGACTGCCAGCGGCACATTGGTCTGCTATAGTGCTAGTCTGTACTCTGGAGCTGTCAGTGCCATGGCCAGCCACTGAGTCTATTACAAACACACAGTCGACATGGCGGTCGCCTTGCTGTGGTTGGCCAATGGCGGTTGACCACCGAAGTCCACGTTCAGCAAAGTAACAGACAAGTGCACATTGGATGAATTAAAAATACAAAACAGCTGACAATTATGGGCCCAGTGGACTCACCTGAAAATCACACTATAAAACACACCCTTTCGCAGACCATGATCCTCTGCCTCTCCACTGCAGCACAGCAAGACAGAGACCATACTACATTTTTGTAATTTTTGTCACATAAGGCAACCCTTTTTGCCCATCCCATTTTTCACCTTTCCCAAACTGCTACCATTTTTTAATTTTTGTCCCAAATATCACTTGTCTTGTTTACTTTGTCACTGTCACCCACCTTATTTAAATTCTTGTCATTCACCAAAAATGCATGTTTTTTAGAGGATGAGTTGAGAATCATGGTGGATGAAATCATAAGAGAAGAGCCACAATTGTTTGGAGCACAAGTCCAATATACTCATCTCAGTACGAAAATGGAAATGTGGCAAAGGATAGTCGACAGAGTGAATGCTGTAGGCACCACCGTGTGCACAAAAGAGGACAATAGGAAGAGGTGGAATGACCAGAGGGGCTAGGTGCATTCCCTGCCCTCCAGGCAACAGATGGAAGCCAAGAAGACAGGTAGTGGCCCTTCCAGGGCCCCATTACAACTCTTTCGCTGGGAGGAGAAGGACTTGACCATCCTGAGGGCCTGACAGGAATACCTGTGGGAGCGGAGTCTGGTAAGTTCCAACACAACATCTGTTGCCAAACTGCAATGTCCTGTATGCTCACAGCTCAGCTTTTGCCACTGTGTCGTTCATTGTCTATTCAAACATACTATACCCAGAGAATCTGAGCTGCAAGACAGTCAATGTGTACTGTTGGACTAAACATCACAGCTACCAAGGCACATCACGTGACATAAGATTGAATGGTGCCTGTAAGTATGACAATATCAATAAAATCATCCCAGGACTCATGGTATGTCTCAACATGTAAATGTATGCTCCACCCTAAATGCAGCCTGCCAACAGAAATGTAATACCCAACATTTGTGTAGTGTGTGAAGTAGAGGGATAGACCTGACTACAACCCAAAGGAGGCCTTGTTCCTGTAACTCCAACCACCAGCCCAGTGTTCACTTTCCCAAAGACACCTTTGTGTGAACTCTCAAATGACGTTTACTCACCTGGTAGCATGCTATTTGTCTAATGTGTAAAGTAAAGAGATTGATCTGACTGCAAAGCCCAATAGGCCCTGCTCCTGATACCAGCCTAGTGTTTACTTTCTTAAATGAAGTTTACTCATCTGGGAGTAAGCAAAATGCAGATCATGCTCTACTCAGAGATGTGCCTGTCTAGCTAGCTCCATCTTGACCTGGTATACCAAACTGAACTAGCGAGTACAGGAATGACACCTTACCAAGTTTGTACACCAAGTATTCCTAAGGTGAGGTCTTGGGAGGGATTCTAAATGTCTACACTTGTTGAATATTTATGAAACATGTGTCTTCTGGGTACTGCAAAAATTAATGTAAAAAAATAAGCTCATTCTACTGCTTTAGTGCAAAATGACAATAAAATCACATTGACACACTACTGCACATATGATGACTGCAGCTACAGATACTACAAAGTTGTGTGTATGTCTGTATCACACTCAAGTAGGCCTCCAAATGGTCAAATGCACATGTTGCCTCTCCACCGTGTTGGTGTCACTGTTGGTAAGATGTCATTTTCATTCCCTCATCCAAGCTGGAAATGATCAGCACATCTACTAAAATGCTTGAGTCCAATAGTCTAGGACGGCTTCCCACATGCCATGTCAAGTACTCCAATACCTTGGTAACATGGCACAACAGGCTAACCTACAACTTAAGAATGTACAATTTCTCCACCTACTGTGACACAAAGCCTTTGGCGGTAGATGGCATACTACAACCAATGACAATGTGCTCTCTTACTCAACATGTCGATCTGGCATAGAACCTGGGCAGACCTCTACTACTGACCAGACTTCTTCTCCCCCCCAGATGAAGCACTCAGTGATCACAATACTCTTGGACTTGTGGACGTGGAGGACCGTCCTGGCACTTCTGGGCAACCTGGTCAGAAGGCAACAGTGAGTCTCACAGTGCCCACATTTACACCTCCCAGCCCTGTTTCATCAACATCACAAGCAACAACGCACCCCACAACCTGTCTACCTAGCACAGTTTCCACCATCTTGTGCCCCCAATCCGGGATCCTGAGGTCCAAACCAATGCTCCGGACACTGAGATTCTGGGACCCAGTTGGAGAGGGCACCCTGTGCCAAGGGCACAGGCTCGTTGGGTTAGGGTCAATGGGAGGGACACTGTGGGCCGGCAGAGTGAGGCCACTGGGGCCACTCATAACCATGATACGATCAGCCAAGTCTTGGGGTCTATCAGGAGTCCCAAGGCGCGATGGGCCAGGTATTGACTGAACTTCGGGAAATGAAGCAACTGCAGAAGGACATACATATGGACATGTGTGAACAAATGGACGCCCACAATTCCAGCATGGCCTCTCTAACAAGGGCGCTGTGGGACATCAATACAACCCTGAGCAGGGCTCCCCTCAATCTTCCCCTTCCTTTGGGGCAACTACATCAGGCCAAAGTACATCTGCAGCAGCCACAGGAAGGGAGGCCCTGCCAGAGGTACAACCATCCACAGACACCCCTGCCTCTGTAGCAGCTGACCCCCCCACCTCAAGCAGGCACATCCATGCAAGAATCCAGGTGGTGTGGATGGCCAGGCACCCACCACGGCCAGCAAGAAAGCTCTTCCTTAATGTCCTCCTTTGTATGTCACACAAACACTCTGTGGACTGATCCTGAACCACATTCCATTTCCAATGGGAGGAGTACTCTTGACTTTGGACAGCCAGTGGTGGTGGATCTACTACAATGATTTCATTCACCATGACTGACCCCTTAACTTTACATTAATGTTTATTTCTGTCACAATTTGTTATGTACAGATGCAATAAATTCACCTGTCAAAAACTCATTGTCTGCTGTCTTCAAATTAACATTTAGTCATATAGATATGTCAGACCATGAAAACCATATGATGAACATCCAAGGTACTTGTGCAAGCAGGGATTTGTTGCATGTACGCAGTGCCCTGCTGAGGATTACAACCATTCCACATAAACACATACATACAAGTGTCTTGCCAAAGAGGACATTTTATTGCACTGTTCAGCGCATAGGCTGTCAATATGTCTGAAACATAGCAAATCATACATGATTGAATCATACCGGGTAAATGATCAAATTTACAGGTACAGACCTCCAGACCATGGAAGGAAGGCATTTATCAGGCATTGTCCTGTAGAATAGGCAAACATTAAAATGGTCTCCTCTGGGATGTAAAAGATCTTTCTCTGCAGGGCGATGTTGTGGAGCATGCAGCATGCCACCGTGATTTGACACACTTTCCCAGGTGAGAAGAGGAGGAGGTCTGCTCCAGTCCTGTCCAGACAGCAAAATCTGGCCTTCAGGATCCTAAAAGCCTGCTCTACTGCCTGCCATGTTCTTCCAGGGACCTCACTGAAGTGGACTTCCTCTGGTGTAGCTGGATTCCTCAGCGGCATCAATAACCAAGGAAGGTTTGGATATGCTGACTCTCCTGTTTAGGAATGAGACACAGGTGCCACAATGAGTCACTCATTTCATGATTGTAGCACCTGACATTAGGCACACAAAATCAGGACAGATGTGACTTACTGACCAGCCAGGCCCTCTCTTTTTGCAGTTGTAACATCAGCTGGGGTATAGTGCTGTTTCGCATTATAAAGGATTCATGGGCTGGTCCAGGGAACTGGGCACAGACATTTGAGATGTAGAGATCTGATAAACAGGCAACTTGCACGTTGATGGAATGGAATTTTTTTCTGTTCCAATAGAGTTGTTCAGTGGCCTTTGGTGGCACCAAGACAACATGTGTGCTATCAATGGCTCCTACCACATGTGGGAGACAGACAAACCATAGAAGTCAACCTTCATATTGGCTAAATCCTTGCGAATGGGGAACCTGATGTAGCTGTCAATGTGTTTCATCACTGCTGATAGGACATCTCTTAACACACCACTGAACATAGGTTGGGGCATACCACCAGATATGGCCACTGTATATTGGAAGGACCCTGTGGCCAAGAAATGTAATACTACCATGAGTTGAACAATGGATGGTATGCATGTTGGATTAGTTTTTTCAGGCATCAGATCTGGCTCCAGCTCACAACATAAATCCACATTTGTTTGCCTATTCAGACGATACTGTTCGATGCTGTGACATTCTTCCATGGTTTGAAGATCTGGCAATGGACGGTACACTGGAGGCTGTCACCTCCTCCCTCTCCCAGGGTATCTACTTGTGAAATTACATGAGTTGGAGCATTAGTCACTGTGCTCTCACCAACATACATGATGATTAGCACGAAAATCATGTGGCAAAGCATTTCTTACTGGAAATACATTACACCCATTACACATCACAGCTGTCAGCTACACAAGGGCTAAATGTGACCCCCCATGGTTGTCTACACGTGTCCACAACATGGATTTTCTCAACACCCAACTATCTGCTCCTTAAATGGCCCTCAAAATGTAACAGTCTGTTTCAACCACCAAAAATACCATCAGCAGTGGTGGACAGTGCACCGCTGTACTATGCCATCTGTGCCTAGCAAACACACTACACTGGTGATTGTGTAGTAGGACCTTGTAGTGCTTTCCTCTTATTTAGTTTCTAAGCACTAACATAACACAACAGAAATGCACTTCTGAGGTCAAAGAAGACTTTTATTGTTGTTAATTCTTCCCCAACCACAATATTTATGAATGACGAATTAGTAGCTTTCAAGTCCGCGTTAATCAAACAAAATATATCAGTTTGCAATATACACAGCAGATTATATTTATAAGATATTGAATGCAAAGCAAAACAAATACTTCACCGTGTGGGAACTATCTACAGCTTCATCTTTCTAAGGTCTGCAAGCTGATGACCCCTGTCAGCCGCGAGAAAGAGAGATTCATCTACCCACACGGGATTGCTGGCAGCTGGCGCCAAGCTCCAGCACGAGGTCCGGCAGATTCGAATCTGACCCTCTGCAGCCTGTTACATTCGTTACAAAGGTGTGCCCCCTCCTCTCAGACCTGGGAAACTGAGCAAGCCTTTTGGAGACTGGCCAGGTCTCCAAGACTACTCCTGTTCCCAAGCTCAAGCAGAGAGAACAACACACATGTACTCTCTCTTATCATGTCTAGTCTACTGTGAGAAAAACATCTTGGTTCTCTTGTGCAAAAACACAGCTTGGAAAAATACAGCTTGGATTCTCAACTGCAATGTCTAACTCCATGTTAAAGGCAATGGGCAGCTAACCTAAATATCAAATGCAATGTCTAGTGTCATGTCAAAGCCAATAAGCATCTAAGCTGAATACAAAATGCAATGTCTTATATCATGTCAAAGCCCATAGGCAGCTGAGCTGAATACAAAATGCAATGTATAATATCATGTCAAAGCCCATAGGCAGCTGAGCTGAATACAAAATGCAATGTCTAATATCATGTCAAAGCCAATAGGCAGCGGAGCTGAATCCAAAATGTAATATATGATATCATGTCAAAGCCAATAGGCAGCGGAGCTGAATACAAAATGTAATATATGATATCATGTCAAAGCCAATAGGCAGAATATCTAATAGCATGTCAAAGTCAATAGGCAGCTAAACTGAATACATCATGTCAAAGTCAATAGGCATGCAATGTCAAAGCCAATAGGCGGCTAGACTGGATACAGCATGTCAAAGCCAATAGGCAGAATACAGAATGTAATGGCTAATGAAATGTCAAAGCCCATAGGCGGCTCAACTGAATACAGAAAGTAATGGCTAATGCCATGTCAAAGCCAATAGGCGGCTCAACTGAACAAAACATACCATGTGCTACTGGTGAACATTGAGCAACTAATATGCGCAGTGGTGAAACACAAAGTCATTGGTCAAAACAAACTTTATCAAATGGCAGTACAGACCTACACAACAAGGCTGCTTTAGAACATTTGTGATGATCAGACACGCATATTGGTGTTGTGATGGATTTATAATGGCCCAATGCTGTATTTTCAACCGCCAAAATGGTGGATGCCTGACCTACTTCATTGGACAGTAGGAACCGCCCACGGCCGCTGGATGTGTCAACCGCAGCGAACACAGCCATAGGATAACGTTGTTGCCTGTGACGATCGCAGGCCAATGGCTGTGCCTGTTGGCAGTGATGACCATACACATGGCATACATGTACGCTGCATTTTGCAAATCCACTCACTTTACTCCTGACACTGCTGCCATCAACACCTCCACCACTTCAGCTGCTTGGTGCCACCTCTGAGAACAAGCATGCTAGGCCAGGACAAGCAGGTGAAAAGGCCCCTGCCTTCTCTCCTGAAGAGCTGGAGAGGCTCATTGAGGTGGTCCTTCCCCTGTATGGTCAGCTCTTCGGCTCATCACAGAAGCAGGTAAGAACTTCATAGGCATATTTGCCTCTGTTCAACACAATCCTTGCCTTCCTCATAGGCTACAATGTGCCTCTGAGTGCCAGTTTGATTTATTGGGTGTCTGTTGTCACATTTTGTGTGCCATACATGGGATGTACATGGTGCAGGCAGTGGAGAAAAGTACTTTATGTATTTCACATTAGTATTGTGATGTGTGATGCGTGATAAGGCCTCGGTCCTCCTTGCGTTGCATTCATATATCTAGGCAAGGATACTTTACATCCATGCAATGTTTTATCTTTGGGTTTAATGGTTGTAAATGTCAAACAACATATATGCATCACAGCATGAGCTGTGTATGTATACTGTTTGATTACTTTGAGGATCTTGTAAGCAATGTGTATAGTGCCACAGATCACTCAGCCCACATCTGGCCTTGCAAAACTGTTGTATTAGAACTATATAAACTCACTGTGCCCTTCATAGTGCCACACACGCCACAACCCATATAGAGGATGTGCATATGATGTACTGTCATGCATGGAAGTGATGGAAATATGAGTGTAATATAGGTTCTGTATGCTCAGGATGCAGAGACCATGGCCTGTCTAATGAATCTCCCAGTATGGGTCATAGGTCAGGGCTGGGTAGAGTTATTGTGGCTATGCAACTGTGGCACCAGGCCCACTCCCTGTGGACCTGCAGATCATTGCATGAGTCTCCTGTAGCAAGACGTGGCCTGAAGGCCTTTGTCCATTGACTACATTAAGAATGGGTACTGAGGTAAATCCTTGACCTAGTACATATGTGCATTTTGCCTCATTGTCAGTGTGTGTCATTGTCTAATGACAGGTCCCTAACTCCCACAGCTCTGTTGTGACCTTTACATAAGTCATATTTGTCCAGGACCAACATATTGCACAAGTGACAAACCAACTGTGCAGATAGTTGATTGATTGAAGGGAGGGCATGACGTGACTCATTAGCTTGGTTACATGCAAACAATCAGATGAAGCATACCTTAGTATGTTGGATGCCATCTCTGTAAGATTGACACATATGGTAAAAGGTGTGTTCTGTGCTACAAGTACATACACACAAACCCACCCTGAAGTGGTATGAGTTTACATTGGGTACCCCACATGTCCATGTATGCACAGGGAAGAGACTTTCCGTGCCACCCATGGCAGCCCTTTCAGTGTCACTTAAGTCTTAGGGTGAAGTCTGCACTATGGCAGTTGCCTGTAGGGACTGTATGCATTGAGTCAATGTGGCTGAATGTAAATATGTCTGTCCAGTCAGGCCCAAGGAGTTTACCCTTCAGAAGGCCGCAATGGTGTGTTGTGTTTCATTGTGGCTCACATCTCAGTACATGTTGCCTGAGCCTGGGCTACCTGATGTTAGTAGGCTTTCTTAGTCAGTATAGGCCATGAGCAGGGTAGTGGGTTCGTCTGCAGATGACTCCATAAGTGTGTAGTCATGTCCCTTAACTTATCAGCATGTGTGCTTTACACGTGTGGTGTGTTGACAATTACAATATGTTTGTGCTTGATGTTTCTGAAATGTGTGTGACACAACCATTTGGCAAAAAATAGATTTGTAACCTTTGGATTTTTCTCTTGCATCCATGCAGGTCAACTCCCATCAGAAGAAAGGGATTTGGAGAGCCATTGCCCGAAAGGTGTGGACCTTGGGGTTCCATAGCTGGCTGAGCGCCCACTGTCGGAAAAGGTGGGTGGACCTGAGACAATTGGCCTGGAAGATCGCAGAAGTCCAGCTAGGGCTGTCCTCCCAGGAAGGGAGGGGCGCATGTCAGAGTCTGATCCACCTAATGGTCCGCATTCTGGCAATGGACTACCCCGAGCTTGATGGACGGTTGAGGGGAGCACAGCAGCTACAAGAGGGTGAGGCATGTGCATATTCCTGCCTGTTACATTGCCAAGTTGATGTGTTATAGCCTGCCATTTCCCTCTGAAGACTGGAGATGGACCATGTGTGACACTCAAGATGAGTAATTGTTTGTGTAGGTATGGAAGCTGGTGCATGCTGATGTGCCTTGTCCATTGGTCCAGTGACCTAGGGCACAACAGAATACAGTCCACAACCAATTAACTTTCCAGGGCCAGCACATGGCTGAGTACAGTGATCAATCAGATCATGTTGTTTGTTGTTGTGGGTGTCATTTGTAACCAACAGTCCACTTGCTTTAAGTGTGTCAGCCCAAACAACATGAAGGAATAGATCACTGTACTCAGCCATGTGTCTGCATAAGTGTGTATACTGATATCTGACCCCTACAGTTTTCAGTGTGTCACAAGTGCTGGTGCCTCACTACTGTCTGTCATGTGAGGAGGGCCATCATACATGTGAGAGAGCATACATTGGTCTTTGGTGAATGTCTAGTGACATGATTTTGGTGACAGCACTATTGCCATCATTCCTTGTGCCTAAATGTTAGCATTTATACCTTTAACTTTTGCCATATCATTTTCACTGCTGTTTTATGCATGGTCTACCTGTCTTCATGAAATGATGTCTGATTCCCTCACATATGTGTGCATGCCAACATGTCTTTTTATATGGACATATGTGATGAGGCTACAGTTCATGTGGTGCCACAGACAGGCGTGTGTAACAATTGATTGGTGGCTCACACATACCCTCACCGGTCATTCCATGTAATTTGGCATGTACAATTGCAGAAGCAATGAAGGACATGACATCTAGGACTACAGTTTTTACTCTCAATGTACATTTCCATGTCATTGATGTAGAATCATTTAGCAACGTGCTTAGCAGATGTTAAATGGTGACGGTTCATTGTCTAACTGTTGACATGCATCAGGGAGTGACTTGCAGTAATGTGGGAATCATATTTGGTTGTGTACAGCCATTCATCCAAGGGAATCTATGTTTGCATGACAAAAACGGACAGTGATGTGCCTTCCCATTGAGCAACATTTTAAGGGCCTGCTATAGGTACTTGAGAATTCCTGGGCCTCTACATCATTGAAAGGATTATTGGCTTTTACTTATGCAATCTGAGTATTCTCAGGAGTACCAATCTAGAGAGATTATTTCCCTGGGGCTAGCTTCATTGTGGTGTGAATTGTCTGACATTTTGCCCAATTTGTCTCCAGTGTACATTTCTATCCGAGATGTGTTATCTGTATGAGCAACATTAGTACAACCTCCATGAGTCTATTTAGACAGTCTACATATAGTGAAGTGACCATTTGGGATTTTTCCAGTGTGACATAGGTGTTTCCATGTCACCTTCTTCCAGCTTCTTTCAGCAACATAGCTGGATTATTTGGCCATCAGTTCATCATGATGTGGTATTGATTATATGAAGATTAGCTGGATGCATGACCTTGTGTGATATCTGTGAGATAGAACTTGGCATTGCCATACTATTTTGTGACAACAATTTACCGAGAGATGCTGCATAAGGCAAACCATTCAAGGTGATAAGGTCTCCTACTTGCTCCATGGGTATTGTGATAGCACAACTTCACCAATGCAATTGGAGTTGTCTGTGATTCTGAATTCCCCGTGGGCAACTGTTCAGAGTTCATGTAGAATGCATGCAAATGTTGGAGCCACTTTGCTGGAGCCTGTGGCTGAGGGCTACTGTACGTTATGGTAATGTTTGCTAATCACAGCTGTTGTTCAAGTGTGATCAGGCACATGTAGTGTCCCTATTTGTCTTTGTAATTTCAGCATCAGCATAGGCAAGCGGAGGAAACAGGGCCAAATCAAGTGGGGGAGCAGCTGGCCATTGTACCTCCAGTCATGAGACATCTGGCCCAGAGGGACCCAGTGGCCTGGAGGTTTAGGGGAGGGCCACGGAGGACACAGGATTCACATCATCATCTTCAGATTCTTCCTCTAGTGGCCACTCCCTATTGGTGGCGGGCCCATCAGGACCTGCTCCTTTTCCATCCTTGTCCCCCACCCCCATTTCCATCTCCACCCTGCCTGTTGCTCCCTGTCCAATTGGCTGTGCCTGCTCACCCAAGAGGGTGGTCTTCTCCTTCCCCCCAGGCACCTCACCCCCTGCCCCCATTATCCCTTCTGCCATGAATGAGGAGGCTATTGACCTCTTGAGGAGTATCTCTGTGGGTCAGACTGCCATTCTGAAAGCCATTCAGGTGCAGGGCATCCAGCTCTAGCAGGTGGTTGCATACCCGGAAGGCATTCATAATGTTATGTCTGGCCTACAGAGATCTTTTCAGGCTCCGGCCTACTCACTGCCTGCAGCCTTCCACCTCCCACACCACCTACCTACTCCCCATCCAATTTCCCTATTTCCCTACCTGCCCCAATCACACAGACACATCTGCACACACCCACCTGAACCATACAAGCAGCACATATGAACCCAAGCACCTCAAGACACACTCACACACACCACCACACCCACCATTCCCAAACACACCACCCAGACCCCCTCCAACCCACACACCATACCCACCATACCCACAGACACCACTCCAACGCACCACAGACCCACACACCACACCCACCATACCCCCAGACACCACCCTAACACACACAGACCCACACACTACAGACACAATACCCCCAGACACTACTGCAACATCCACAGGTATAGCCACCACATACACCATACCCCCAGGCACCAATCCACCACCCACCTACACAGCCACCACACACACTATATCCCCAGACACCATCCCAACACTCACAAACACAGCCACCACTCCCACATTTCCCAGCACATCCACCTCACAGCCCCCCAAGAAATACAAACACCCACATTTACACATGCAACAGACACCACCCAAACCCAAGCATGCTTCAGACACACACACACACCAGCAGCATCAACACCCACAGCCAATACAACCACTTCCTTAACCTCCCAACCACTAATCCCTTCTGAAGACCCTACCGTTTTCCCAAAGAAAGTTTCCTTTTTAACCTTGTCCTTGTCCCTATGACCCCCCCACCCACATCCTGACCCATCTCTTCCACATCCAAGTCCTCCCTTGTCCCGCCTGCCCCCCAAAAACAGCCATACCCCTCCCACCCCAAACAAGAAACCCACCCTTCCAAAGGTTAAGCCCTCCCCTCCCAAAGATAAGTGCACCCCTCACAAAGTAAAGCCCACCCCTCCCAAACACACCCACCCCAAATCCAACCCTACCTCACTGAAGGATAATCCCTGAGGTGTCTGAATGCCCACTTGATGCCCCTTCCTGTTGAGGTTCCTTGGCAGTGATCAGAATCTAGCTGGTTCACAGCCCTGTGCACAGTATTTCTAATGGGCTGGCCAATGGCCTTTAATTCTCATTATTCTTGAGCTAATAAACCCAAGGTGTTGTTTTGGGTACACATTTGTCCTGCCATTACTTTTCTACCTTTTTGCTGTTCTTGAGTAATTTGGTATTTATGCCTACAGTTGTGTATGATTCACCCTGATTGCTGTTTCATTTGCTGTGACTGGCAAGATCTGACTCTGGGGGCAGCACTGATGTCAACCAGGACAAGGGCAGATGCTTACTGGATGGACCTGTGGGTGGTAATCCAATTGGGGTGGCTTTGCATTGTTTTTTGTTTGATATGGTCAGTATTTCATCTTGGCTTGGACAATGTTAACATGTATTGTGTTAGATTTGTCACCCTGATGTATATTGTACATTCGTATCATGTGTGCAAGTTAGAGTTTTGTTTGTCTATACATGTAGGTTGTTCAGTTATGCTACCTTCCTATACATTTGACTGTCCATGTGTCTATTTTCATGTGTGTACCTTCCAGCTACTTCATCTACATGTGCGACTCATGCTGTTGCTGTTGTTTTTGCTTTCTTGACTTGCACTTACTCATTTGGCAGACTGGCATGTCACCCGACTCTACTAATGGTTGTCACTGAGGTAGATGAAGACCCAGTTCCTGTGCAAATACTGCTTTAGGGGCGTGTGCAAGGTGAATCATGTTCCAGAGCAGCATCGTTCCCTGGGCACCTCTGATGCCCCCATCCCTATTCTGCAGGTATTGTTAACATTGTAAACTTTGGATGTTTGTCTCACAAAATATTGTACATTCCATTGACCTTCCATTGTCTTGCAACCTCACTGTCCCTGAAACTGGGGTGAGCAGACATGGATGGTTTTGTGGAGTGTCGCAGTGCAGTGTCGGTGAGCTGCCCAAAGGGGGCATCATGGGGCTGTGATTGGGTCATTTGTTGTGTACGACTCTGACCCAGGACACAAAATTATACTTGGCCAATGAAGTACAATCCCCAGACCATGTGGATGGTGGTGCATCGATCTGTTGTTGAGTTTAGGGACACGGGTAGGTGTGTGTGGTCCTACTGTCGGTTGCGTCCTCAGCGGGATGGATTTTGGTCACCATCTATCAGCAGCAGCAGCGGCAGGATGTGGAGTATTAGCTCCATGGCAACACAGGATGTATGACACTGTCTACAGGTGTGTTCTTGCCTTTTATGTTGGTGGAAGGCAACATCATGACCTGTTCAGTGGAAACAGTGGCTTTGACAGCCTCACTAGCCTGTCTCAGGGCTGTGTTGGTCTGTGCTGCCTGGCAGTGCCAGCGGGACCACAGTGGCCTCTAGTCTATATAACCACATGCATTGTAATACGGTGGTCGGACCACCAACGCGACGGCTGTTGGACCACCGCCACCACCATGATGGTCCATGGACCGCCAAACCTGTAATAGTCTGGTAATTTGACAACCCGTCCTTTTAGCCAAGAGCATGGTCCTTTGACTAATGGTTCCTTCAAGTAGTCTCTCAGGACGGCAGGGACTAAGGCTCTCTTTACGACTCTGGCGGTCGGTGTTAAAGTGGCGTTAACACAGGCCGGTGGTAAGAAAAATGGGATTTTGACCCTGGCGGTAACTGCCATCAGAGACAGCCACTTTAACACACCGACCGTCAGGGTGGTAACGGCCGCTGGGCTGGAGACTTCAATCTCCAGCCAGGCGGCCGTCACAATCCCACCCTCGGGATTGCGACCCGGCCTACCGCCATGGTTTTTGTACCAATCTTACTGCCACGAAAACCATGGCGGTAGGCACTATCAGTGCCAGGGAATCCCTTCCCTGGCATTGATAGGGGTCTCTCCTGCCCCTCCCTCTCCCGAGAGTCCTACCCCTCCCGCCACCCGCACATGTACACACCCACACCTGCACCCATAGACACACATTCACACACGCATGCCCACATCCACCCATGCATGCCACATACATACCCTTACACCGCAACACACACCAACATCCTTTGTCGCACACACGCATTCACAACACACAACATACACTCACATTCAGTCATTCACGCACTCATTCAACGCAACCCACACCCACATGCACGCATACCAAAACATACACACACCCCCACATACACACAACACCCCCACATACACAAAACACCCTCACCCCACTCTCCTGTCGGAGAACCCGACTTACCTGCTTGCAGGGGGTCCTCTAGCTGGAGACGGTCCGCGGCGCTGCTGTCAGCAGCAGCGTCTGCCAGCAAAAAAACACCAGGCTGTATCATTGGTCATGATACGGTCAGCAGTGTTTTGCTGGCGTGGCGGTGCTGCTCTCAGCAGCACCGCCTTACTGCCGTCTGCCGCCATGACCATCGGCAGTATTCCGCCAGCCTTCTGGCGGAATACCGTCCATAATATGTGTAGACGGCTGGTAGCCACGGCGGCAGCATGTTGGCGGCCGTCACTGTAGCGGTAGGTGGCAGTTATCGCCAAAGTTATAATGAGAGCCAAAGTGTTTCTGCTCTTGCCACCCAATAAACATGGTCTTCTCTTTGGTCCTTTTTCACTTGTATTTTTTAGCTTTTGATTTTTGCTTCTGAGTGCAATCTCTTTTGTCTAACACACCTTTTTCTCCATTGTTTCCAATATAGTATAGGAGTGTACATCTTGCCCAAAGAACAAGACGGCAGGCCACTTTCTCATCATGATATGTGACATGCTTCATAATGTTGAGAAGACCATGTTGAGAACTTGCTGCTTTACGTAGCAGTCTAAGGGCCTGATTTAGGCTTTGGCAGAAATATAAATCCTGTTATCTCCTATAGGATTTATATTTTGGCAGATGGGATATCCGCCACCATTGTGACGGGTCAACCCGTCCATCGAATTCTAAATCAGGTCCTAACTCTGCTTGCTGCATTGTTTTCTTCAAAGACAACATAAACAGCTTTAGCATTCCATTTGGGTGCTGCCACAGAGTTGAAGTTTGCAGATGTAAAAACTCTATGTGTGGTGCAAGGTTCTTAAACTTTTTGCCACTGTTAGTATGGTCATTGTCCATCTTAGGACTTATGGTAGACCTCATGCTTTAAATATTTAATTAAATTGGGTTAATCTTGTCTGTGCCTCTTGACTACTGCTATATCACCAATTTGAATATTGAATTTTCAACTATTCCTCGAAATATGTAACCCCCTGATTTTAAAGGGCCAAATAAATCAATTGGTACCTCATCCCAGAGACTGTCTGGCAGGTGCAATGATGTGGGCTGGTCTCAGTGACTGATCACTTCACACTAAATAATGCCATACAATCTCTTACACCTTGAGATTGAGACCGGGAAAACCAGGCACAGTCTCTGACAGTTTCTGGAATAAGACTACCTCATCCTCTTTGCATCAGGCCATATAGGGAGAGATACTCGTAGCCATGCTTGAAGACTATTTGTTCTTTGGTGCTCACACCCAGAATATAAATATGAGTGTTATACATGTGCCATTTTTAGGGAGCATTTAAGGTGTGTGTCACCTCCATGATGGTGGGGATTTCAAGTGTTTTTTGTGGAATTAGTTCAGGAAACTGTGATGGATTTGCGGTGTGTTCCATTACGCAGATTATGCATTCTTCTACTGGTAAAACACATGCATCCTCTTCAGTTGATATGAGTGTCCAGATGTATAGTCCAATGGGTTATTATGTTATTGTCTATCCCTGAGAGTAACGGTGTAGCTGTATCCTTGAATTTGATTGCTCAAAATGTTCTCTGTAGGGTATCATTTTTGCTTTTGAGTTAGCAAATATGGTGTGCAAAGCCTTATGATCTAGGACAATGGTGAAGTTACTTGCCACAGTTGAACTAGTGATAGAGTTTACATACCCAGACTACATGCTCTCTTTCTTGGGTTGTAAACATGCTTTCTACATTTTTTGTGGTTACTTAAAAAACTGTTACACTTGTCCAACCATAGAAACATGCTCCCTTGCTTCATAATGTCCCATACCCTGCACTGGAATAGTATTTTATGTACTGAGCACAGTAACTAGTCATGTCTTGGAAGAATCGTAGATCGCATGCATCTTGAAGCGTGAACCTATTGTTTATTTCTGCAGTCTTGTCCAGTCGCATGCCATTGTCCAAGAAAATGGAAACACTGAATTTTAGTTTTGCCTTGCAGATTGCACTTTTCCCTCAATTTCGTGTAAGAATGACATCTTGAAGCACCCACTATGCCCTTTTCAGGTCTCTGTCATGTTGTTCATGTTAGGATCCAAAGATTAAATGTTATTGCTATAATGAAAATCATTTATGATTAGTCCGCCCTACTGATGACCTATTTGATTATATGTCCAGCAGACAAGATACCAAAATTCAGTTTTTGTACCTGAATAGATGGTGATGTATCATGTACCACGAACTCTTATACAGTTCCAGCTGATGGTACCCTTTATTTTATATATAGTTCACAAAAAACCTTTCTTCAGTGATGTGTGCAACCATATCATTTATATGCAGACTTAGATACTGTTTCTGCTCAGTGGCCATATTGAGCTATCTCATTTCAATGCACAGCCAAACCTTTTTTCCGACATTTTGTTTTCATGCAACTGCTAGTGAGAACACCTTTGACGTCGGACGTCACCTTAGAATTCTATTGAAGATGCAGGTAAGATGTCATATATTTCTGGTTCTACCACTTCTCCAAGAGACAAAGCTACTTTCCACTGCACCTTGGCAATTCGTCTGCCAATTTTGTTGATGTAAAGTTGCGTTTTGTAGTATTTATTCTTTTCGAATCCTCTAAACAACTTGGGGAACTCTAGTAGAAGTGAAGGCTTGTCATCAGCCATATACAAATGACTAGTAGCGTCATCTTCTTTGTGGTATGAGCACTAAGCTGACATTCTGTCAGAAAAAGACTATCCATAACATTGAGATTATCTTTGACACAGTTGTGTCCCTAAATGTCAGTATCGAACTAAAATGCCCTAAGTATCTGAGTGTTTTTTTCTTTTATCGCCATTGATGTGCAGGTCCACATATCAGTAAGTGTAAGTGTGTGTCATTATTTGTGATTCCACTATACATAAGTAATTGAAGGATGCTCCACTATCTTGCATGAATGTTGCCGGGCAAACTGTCATCATCATCATCACCTTGTCTAGTGACAGAGACATTTTATTACCCTTTTTTTAAAATCATAAATAAGTGTTTATCACTCCAATGTGAAGTTGATGCCTTTGAACAGGAGCTAACTGACCTGCACAATCTGCTTGATCTGGATTTTCTGTTGTTGAGTTATCAGGCAACTTTACAAGACGACCTTTCTTTTGCATTAGTGTAAGGTGTCATGGCTGGTACTCTTCATTCTGCTTCAAAATAGTTATCTTTCCCAGATCACCTGCATTCCTGCCCCATGGCGGGACATGGGTCATCACACAGGTGTGAGTGCTGGCTCTAATAACAGTTTCTTACTTTGTATGGACTTTTCCCATCGGGTTTTCTCTGAATTTGATTGTTGCATCTCTTTCTTGTTATACATCCTTGCTTTATGGCCAAAGACATCAAATTCATGTTGTCCTTGGCCTATTTTTCCCAAGTCCATTCTCTTTGCTTGTGTTTCCACTGGGATGTTGGTTTAGGACATGTCTAGCATGTAATCTATGGTGATGCTTTCACAAAAGAGATTGGGCAGCAAGACTTCGGATCGACGCCCTTCAATGATTTGGATCCTTATGGTCTCCTATTCAGAGCATTTGTGGAATTAATAGCGCTGTACTGGTTGCTTTAGTCACACAATAAAATGATCCATGGTTTCCCTCGACATTGGTATGCTACACTGAAATTGATTTTTTCATCATCTACATTTTTTTGCAGGAGTTTTGCATTTGAACCTCTTCTTGGTGAAGGGCAACTTTGCATTTTCCCTGACCACTCAGATGATTCTGCAAATGTATTTCTCTTTCATGTCATTGTCGCAGGCATTTGTGTTTCATCTTTTTCACCAAAACTTTCTAGGATGTTGTCTGATTTTTCCGGCGACTTACTCCATTTGGGACATAGACTACTCCATAGGTAAGGACCAACGATTCAGGACTGTGGACCTATGATGTCTATTATTTTTTCTTTGTTGTTTATTCTGTCTCCTGTTTTGTTGATCTGCTTATGTGGCGTCTATCTATCTATCTATCTATCTATCTATCTATCTATCTATCTATCTATCTATCTATCTATCTATCTATCTATCTATCTAGCTATCTATCTGTGTAATATGCTTATGCCGTAGCTCTCCCACATTGCTGTTTGCACTGGGTAATATGGTGGTCATTCTGACCCCGGCGGTAAAATGCACTTACCGCCGGTCAGAAGACCGCCATAACACCGCCGTGGCCGCGGAAACCCGCCACGGTCATTCTGACCCGCAGAAGGCAAACCTCCGAAAATCCGACAGCCACAACCGACCGCCAGACCAGCGGTCGGCGGAAAGGTGGAGGTGACAAAACCTCCACCGCCACGCCAACAGAAATACGCCCATGCCATTACGACCCACGAATCCACGCGGCGGTCATTCAATCGCGGTATTCCATTGGCGGGACACACCGCCGCGGTCAGAATACACACAAACGAACAAAACTCAGCCACATTGGACGATTTGAATCCCACACACCTGATACACATACACACACCACTCCCACACACACAATACAATATAAAACACACACCCACATCACCCACAAACCCCTACGCCAAAAAATTCTGAAAGAAGGCCAGAGCGAGACACCAGCATCCACAAACTAGCAGCCACAGCCACTCAACACCATCACCCACACACTATCCACACACAAAACAACACATACCACCACACTCAACACACTTAACTACACATACTCCACCCCACACATCATACACACCACCCCATGGCACCCCAAAGACAACCCCGCTTCACAGACGAAGAACTCAGGGTCATGGTGGAGGAAATCGTTCGGGTAGAGCCCCAGCTGTTCGGCACACAGATACAATACACCAGCATTGCCCGGAGGACGGAGCTATGGCAGAGGATTGTCGACAGGGTCAACGCTGTGGGACAGCACCCCAGAAATCGGGAAGACATCAGGAAGCGATGGAACGACCTACGGGGGAAGGTGCGTTCCATGGTATCCAGGCACAACATCGCCGTGCAGAAGACTGGCGGAGGACCCCCACCTCAACCCCCACAATTCACATCATGGGAGGAGGAAGTCTTGAACATCCTGCATCCTGACGGCCTCGCAGGAGTCGGCGGAGGAATGGATACTGGTAAGTTGAAGCTTCACTACTGCTTCCCCCCCACCTGCATGCCAAATCATACCCCAACCCTCACCCCCATCCTCGAACCCCACCCTCACCCCCACCCCCATCCTCACCCCCACCCTCACCCCCACCACCATCCTCACCCCCACCACCATCCTCACCCCCACCCACAGCACACCTATTCCCCGCCAATGTCTCACCATCACAACCCACACATCCCAAAACCTAGGCCTGCATGCGTCCACTAAGCATGGACACCCATCACCAAAGCATGCCCAATGCATATACACATCCCCCCCACAAGCCACCCTCACCAAAGCCCCCACACACGAATGCCAGCACTTGGGGACACGAGAACCCATAGATACACCCATATGCCACACATTGAAACTATAACCATACCTCTATACCCCTGCAGGACCCGACCGTCAACACACCGCGGCGGAGGGGCCAGAATTCTCCACACCCCCCACCCAAGAGGCCGTCAGCGATGACAGCAGCTCTGTCGACCTGGACACCGATGACCAGCCCGGACCATCGGGGACCTCTGGACAGTCGGTTCCCCTCACACAGGCCCAGGCCACTACAGACCCAAACCCCTCTGGGAACACCAGCACAGCTCCCACCCAGCGGGCCCATGCCTCTGTCTCCAGGGCGCGTCAATCTGCGGTGTGTCTACCACTACAGGGCACCCAGGATAACCCACCACCCCAACAACAACAGGGACCTGGGGGCAGTGGTAGTGGGCACACCGGCCAGGGGGCAGAGGCCCAGGGAAACAGGGCAACTCGGAGGGCAGCTGTGCGACAGGGGGGGGACGGGCCCAGGGAACCCACTCTCCACGAGGTCCTCACCACCATCATGGGAGCATACAACCGCTCCCAGGAGACGATGGCGACGGTACTGGCCCGGTTCCAGGAGATCCAGGTACTGCAGGAGGAACACTATCAGGGGTACAGGGAGGACATCAGAGCCCTCAACACCACCCTGGTTACCATGGTAGGGCTGCTGCAGGACCTCGTCAACACCAGGGCGGACACTCAACAACACCCAAGGGCCCCTGCCACTAGCCTGGACCAAGAACAGCCAACCACCTCCGCCGGCGCTAGTGGACAGGAGGCCCCCGCACAGCAGCAGCCCACCAGACCCCCACCTCCTGCAGGAGAAGAACCACCCCGCAAGAGGGCCCTGAGATCTCGCAAGAAGACAGAGTAGGATGTCAAGACCCCCGCCAGCAATGGATACCACCTGATGTCATCCCACTGTCCCACATTGTCACCCTGTCCATCCTTGAACTGCCCATGCTCCATCTCTCCACAGGCCTCTGGACAATGCACCTGTGTGACTGTTACTCTGGACTCTGCCATGGACATTCCTTCACCATAGCCCCCACCCACTTGAAACCACCCATCCCATTTTGAGCACTTAAATAAACACCTATTTTGCACAAAACTATCTGGAGTCTGGCTGTGATTTCAATATATTGTAATTGACATGACAGTGCAAATATGTCCTTGTACATGGTGAAGTCAACAAACAGCTGCCACAAAGCTGTAGTCCATGGGGAAACGAAGCACAGGACTCGTAGTGGGGACCCCAGATCTGAAATAGGGAGGGAAAAGCCACAACTCAGTCATCATACACTGGGGCAAATAGACAGGCAGCAGAGATGCAGGAGAGTAGTTCACATTTACTAAATTATCTTTGAAATGTTACCTGTGTCCTATTGGAAGTACTGTTCAATGATTCTGTCCCTGTTGTCTGTTTCAGCCCCGTCGTCTTCCTCCTCGTCACTCTCCTCAGGTTCCACAGCTGCCACAACACCACCGTCTCGACCATCCTCCTGCAGGAAAGGCACCTGGCGGCGCAAAGCCAGGTTGTGAAGCATGCAGCAGGCCACGATGATGTGACACACCTTCTTAGGTGAGTACATTAGGGATCCACCTGTCATATGCAGGCACCGAAACCTGGCCTTTAGGAGGCCAAAGGTGCGTTCGATCACCCTCCTAGTACGCCCATGGGCCTCATTGTACCGTTCCTCTGCCCTGGTCCGGGGATTCCTTACTGGGGTCAGTAGCCACGACAGGTTGGGGTACCCAGAGTCCCCCACTAGCCATACACGGTGTCTCTGTAGCTGTTCCATCACGTAAGGGATGCTGCTATTCCTTAGGATGTAGGCGTCATGCACTGACCCTAGGAATTTGGCATTTACATGCAAGATGTACTGGTCAGCCAAACACACCACCTGGATGTTCATTGAATGGTAACTTTTTCTGTTCCTGTACACCTGCTCCCTGTCTCTTGGGGGAACCAAAGCCACATGGGTCCCATCAATGGCACCAATGACGTTGGGAATATGTCCAAGGGCGTAGAAATCACCCTTCACTGTAGCCAATTCGCCCACCTCAGGGAAAATGATGTAGCTCCTCACGGATTTCATCAGGGCAGACAACACTCTGGATAACACCTTCGAAAACATGGGCTGAGACATCCCAGAAGCAATTCCCACTGTTATCTGAAATGACCCACTTGCCAAGAAATGGAGTACTGACATGACCTGCACCAGAGGGGGAATCCCTGTGGGTTGGCGGATGGGGGACATCAGGTCGGGCTCCAGCTGGGCACACAGTTCATGGATAGTGGCACGGTTAAGACGGTAGGTCAGGATAATGTGGCGTTCTTCCATTGTCGACAGGTCCACCAGCGGTCGGTACACGGGAGGATTCATCCGTCTCCTCGCCCAACCCAGCGGACGGTGCCTAGGAAGGACAACATGGAGCACACAGTCAAGCAACCCACAGGTACGTACTCACAGCTAGCACAGTAAACGATTCTCTATGCAGTGAATGGCGTGTCTGAGTGGCTATGCAAGGCCTAGGCCTGTGTGACGCAGTTGAAATTGAGCCATGTGGGCCCTGGAAATGGCGGCTGCCTGACCTGTGAAGTGTGACAATGGGATGTGAGGTCAATGCGCTGGCGTGGCACACCGCGGCGGGCGGCGGGCGAAGACCGCGGCGCGAAGCCGCATTGGTTAACATTGAAGCCTATGGGTTTCAGGAGCCAATGGCGAAGGGCGCCGGCGGTGGCGGGACGCACCGCCGCGGTACGCACCGCCGCGGACGTGACCGCCATTTTCTATCTACTTATCCACTTGCGACTTGAACTTTCACAGGAGAGGACCTATACTGCAAGTGTTGCTGTGACCTCGGTCTGGAAGGGACAATGGCTGCTGCGCCTGGGGAAAGGGCCCCTGCCTTCACTGGAGAGGAGTTGGAGAAACTTGTGGATGGGGTCCTCCCCCAGTATGCGCTACTCTACGGTCCTCCAGACCAACAAGTGAGTTTAATTCAATCTGGATTTGGGGCCACTGGCTGGCTTGGGGGCCTGGCGGGGGGCCTGGCGGGGATGGGGGGCATGTTGGGCCTGGCGGGGGGCATGGCGGGGGGCATGGCGGGGATGGGGGGCATGTTGGGCCTGGCGGGGGGCATGGCGGGGGGCCTGGCGGGGATGGGGGGCATGTTGGGCCTGGCGGGGGGCCTGGCGGGGATGGGGGGCATGTTGGGCCTGGCGGGGGGCCTGGCAGGGGGCATGGCGGGGATGGGGGGCATGTTGGGCCTGGCGGGGGGCATGGCGGGGGGCCTGGCGGGGATGGGGGGCATGTTGGGCCTGGCGGGGGGCCTGGCGGGGGCATGGCGGGGATGGGGGGCATGTTGGGCCTGGCGGGGGGCATGGCGGGGGGCCTGGCGGGGATGGGGGCATGTTGGGCCTGGCGGGGGGCATGGTGGGGGGCCTGGCGGGGATGGGGGGCGTTGGGCCACTGGCAAGGAAAATGCTGACAAACTTGAACGTGGTATTTCTCCCTCCCTGTACGTGTCACATAGTTCCGCGCCCATGAGAAGATCGGGATTTGGCGTGCCATCGCCAAGGAAGTCCGGACCCTGGGGGTCCACCATCGACGGGGCACCCACTGCCGCAAGAGGTGGGAGGACATCCGCCGCGGGACCAAGAAGACCGCCGAGTCTCTGCTGGGGATGGCCTCCCAACGTAGGCGGGGTGCCTGCCATCAACTGAGCCCCCTGATGTTCCGGATCCTGGCGGTGGCCTACCCTGATTTGGATGGGCGCGTCAGGGCAGCACAGCAGACACAAGGGGGTGAGTACAAGCATTATCTACTCTGTTGTCGCGCAGTGGAGGTGTCTGGGTGGGGGAGGAGGGCTGGGGGTCCCCCTAGGCCAGGGCGATATCTGTAGGCTGGGCACCCCCGTAAGCCCCTGTGTCCCCAGCCACCACCCTCAGTAGTTTGTCAGTACAGCCATCCCTGGGCCGTGTCATCCATGGGTGCAGTTGTCAACTCTAGGCGTGTAGGGCATGTTCCACGGAATGCGTAGCGGACCACAAGTGCGCAACTTAGTGCAGGGGGCATCTGTGTCTGTCATGTCCGCTAACTGTACCAGAGATCCATGTACTCAATATCCCTTTATTTCTCTCTCCCCCCCCCTTTTTGTTTGTCTTTCTGTGCTTGTGTGCATCAGCATCATCAGGCGGAGGAGAAGTGGCATCGGGGCAGGAGGGAGCTGCATCTCACATGGCCCAGGAGGGCCATGCCACAGAGTCAGACTGGACCAGGGAGACGGAGGGCGAGGGGAGCTCCACGACGGGGATGACTGGACCCTGCAGCGACACGGACACGTCCTCGGAAGGGGGCTCCCTTGCGGGGGTGGCACCATCCGTGCCCCCCGCCATTACAGGTACAGCCGCCACCCAGCGCACCATCTCCGCCCTCCCAGCAGCCCCTCAGCGTTCGCCCCGTGCCCGCTCTGCCAGGAAGCCGGGCATCTCCTTCGCCCCAGGCACCTCAGGCCCTGCCCCTGTTACCCCCGCTGCCCTCAGTGAGGAGGTCATTGACCTCCTCCGAACGCTCATTGTTGGGCAGACTACCCTTTTGAATGCCATCCAGGGGGTGGAGAGGGAGGTTCATCGCAGCAATGCGTACCTGGAGGGCATTCATTCGGGTCAGGCTGCCCATCAGCGATCGTTCCAGGCTCTGGCCTCAGCACTGACGGCAGCCATTGTCCCTGTCTCCTGCCTCCCTCTACTAACTCCCTCCTCCCAGTCTCCTGTTCCTCTGCCTGTCCCACCCACACCATCAGACCAGCCTGCACACACCTCAACACCCAAGAGAAGCTCATCCAAACATAAGCACCACAGATCACGCAGACATTCACACACGCAACATTCCGATGCAGACATGCCAACAGTCACTACCACCTCTGTGACCCCCACCTCCTCGTCTCCCTCCTCCCTCCCTGTGACGTCTACACTCACACCTCCATTCACCTCACCATCAGCCAGTGTTTCCATCACCAGCACACCCTCCACTCCAGTCCGCACACGTGCAGTCACCACCCCCACTGCCATTTACACGTCCCCTGTGTCCTCTCCCACTGTGTCTGTCACCCCCTCTTCCACACCACACAAACGCAGCCACCCACCTACCCAACAGCCATCCACCTCACGACAGCCTATCCCTCCTGCACCTGCACCCAAAGACAGCAAACGTGACTCACCTACAACCACATCCTCTCCCTCCACTCCCATTCCCACTGTACCTACCACTCTCCATTGTCCCAAGAAACTCTTCCTCGCCACTACTAACTTCTTTCCTGACCCTGAGCCCCCCCCTCCTTCTCGTCGGGGTAAGAAGAGCACCTCAGCCACCACCAGCCCTGCAGCCCCCTTGACAAGGGTGCAGGGGTATTGGAGCCCGCCAGCCCGCATGTCTGGATCTTCGCCCAGCAGCAAGGGGACAGCCAGCCCACCCCCTGGGAAGAGGAGCAGAAGGCGGAAGGGGCGCCGCAGGAGCCCGCCTTCTACATCCCCCCAGGACACCACCCAGAGACAGTCACCAGCCACAGCTCCAAAGGGAGGAAAGGGCCACAGGCCCACGACTAAGGAGGGCAAGGGCAGCAAGTCGGAGAGGTCAGGCAGCAGGCCTGCTGCCCAGGAGGAGCCCACAACCCCCATAGCCGCTGCCCCGGGAGGAACCGGCACAGCTGCCCCGGGAGAGCCCACCACCCCCTTAGCCGCTGCCCAGGGAGGACCCAGCCCAGCTGGCCAGGAGGGCCCCACCACCCACAGCCCAGGTGGGCATTGAAGGAGCACCATCCCCGCTGCCCAGGAGGGCACCACCAGGCAATGAGCAGTAGGCCATAGACCGGCCGCCGTCTCAAGAACCGCTGAACTGGGCCCCGCCGTCTCAAGAACCGCTGAACTGGGCCCCGCCGTCTCAAGCACCGCTCCGCTGGGCCCCGCCGTCTCAAGAACCGCTCCGCTGGGCCCCGCCGTCTCAAGAACCGCTGAACTGGGCCCCGCCGTCTCAAGAACCGCTGAACTGGGCCCCGCCGTCTCAAGCACCGCTGAACTGGGCCCCGCCGTCTCAAGCACCGCTGAACTGGGCCCCGCCGTCTCAAGAACCGCTGAACTGGGCCCCGCCGTCTCAAGCACCGCTCCGCTGGGCCCCGCCGTCTCAAGAACCGCTCCGCTGGGCCCCGCCGTCTCAAGAACCGCTGAACTGGGCCCCGCCGTCTCAAGCACCGCTCCGCTGGGCCCCGCCGTCTCAAGAACCGCTGAACTGGGCCCTGCCGTCTCAAGAACCGCTGAACTGGGCCCCGCCGTCTCAAGCACCGCTCCGCTGGGCCCCGCCGTCTCAAGAACCGCTCCGCTGGGCCCCGCCGTCTCAAGAACCGCTGAACTGGGCCCCGCCGTCTCAAGAACCGCTGAACTGGGCCCCGCCGTCTCAAGCACCGCTGAACTGGGCCCCGCCGTCTCAAGCACCGCTGAACTGGGCCCCGCCTTCTCAAGAACCGCTGAACTGGGCCCCGCCGTCTCAAGCACCGCTCCGCTGGGCCCCGCCGTCTCAAGAACCGCTGAACTGGGCCCCGCCGTCTCAAGAACCGCTGAACTGGGCCCCGCCGTCTCAAGCACCGCTCCGCTGGGCCCCGCCGTCTCAAGAACCGCTGAACTGGGCCCTTCAAGGCAAGAACCGCTGGCCCTTTGGCAGACGTGGCAGGGCAGGATCTATCTCGGGCAGGGCTGCAGGATGTCCTCTGGCCAACTTGCCTCCTCCAGTGGCAGTGGGGTCTGTTATGGACTGTATGGACCGTGGCTTTGCACTCCCCAGGATGGCCCAGTGGGCAGGCCACCCACTGTATGGACTGTTTGGACTGTGGCTTTGCACTCCCCAGGATGGCCCAGTGGGCAGGCCACCCACTGTATGGACTGTATGGACAGTGGCTTTGCACTCCCCAGGATGGCCCAGTGGGCAGGCCACCCACTGTATGGACTGTATGGACAGTGGCTTTGCACTCCCCAGGATGGCCCAGTGGGCAGGCCACCCACTGTATGGACTGTATGGACTGTGGCTTTGCACTCCCCAGAATGGCCCAGTGGGCAGGCCACCCACTGTATGGACTGTGGCTTTGCACTCCCCAGGATGGCCCAGTGGGCAGGCCACCCACTGTATGGACTGTTTGGACTGTGGCTTAGCACTCCCCAGGATGGCCAGTGGTCATGGAGTCCCCTCGTGGATCTGGCGTCGTGTACTCAAGTGGCTGAGGTGCCCCCCCTTCCCTTCCCCCTGAGGTGCCTGTCCTATTTTCTTTCTGATGCCCCTGCAGTGTTCTCTCCGTGGAGTTCTTGTCGTGGGACTGGGCCTTGCCCCTTTGCACAGGACCCCTGTGATCCACGGACAGTGGTTGGACTACAGTTAGTAGCTGTGTATATTTTGTACATAGTTTATTTATTTATTGGGATTACTGGTGTACATATTTCAATATATCTGCCCGTTTATGATCTCTTCTTTTGGTCTTTGCATTATTTCGGAGGGGGGGGGGTTGTGGGTTGTGACAGTGATCTGTGGGAATGCATTGATGTGTGTGTTGTAGTGGGTGTGGGTGGGTGGGTGTGTGCCGGTAATCTTTTCCCTCCCCTGTGTCGTAGGTGCAGTACTCACCGATGTCTTCCGCGCCGCTGGGCGTGCTCCTGGTATATGAGCAGGTATAGGAGTGCGGGGATGACCTGCAACTCTGGTTCCATACTGCCGGAATCTCGCGTGGAGTGCGTAGAGGTGAGCGTTTTCCCGTTCGTAGTCTGTTTCCGCCGTGTTCTTATCGGCGGTGCTCCCGCCCCGGAAAAGGTGGCGGATTGGTGGGTCGTGATAGGGTGGGCGGTACATTGTCTGCCGCCTGGCTGTTGGCGGGGACCGCCGCGCTGTTTGTTTGTACCGCCGTGGCGGGCGGAGTGTTAATACGGCGGGCTGTGTTGGCGGATCCCGCCAGGGTCAGAATTGCATATTTTAGACCGCCGGCCTGTTGGCGGCTTGGCCGCCGCTTTATCACCGACCGCCAGGGTCAGAATGAGGGCCTCTGTCTGTTTCTTGTGGATTCCTAGTAATTAAGGTTCATGTTGCTGTATGTCTTTATTCCTGTTTGCTTAGTTTTGGACTCTATAGTCACCTTGTTCTGTGCTTTGTAGCTATGTTTTCACTAGCTGTGACACCACCCTCTTCAGCACTGTGCTTGTTTCTTCACTTGTTGTTAGTGATTAATTTATTTATTTGTTGTTCATATGTTTACTTATTCTCTTCTATAAGATCTTCCATGTTTCTTTGCAGGCACTTCACATTCTGGATCATCGTTGTGTTCTTTCTTATGTCACTTGTTCTACTTGCACATATTTATTTTTTCCTTCCATGGCCCTTTTCTATGGAGGCTGTCAAAACAGTGTCTTATGTGGATTGGTGTGATCCATGCAATCTGGCAAAACGTTCTAGTTGCATTAATTTCATTGTGTTGTTGGCGTCTATAAGATGGCTGTCACTTCCCAGAGGTAGTATGGCCACTCTTCCTTGTTCCACTTGTCTACTTACTTCAAGATGGGCGACACTCTCCAGATATCACAGGTTTGGCATTCAACCTTTCCATGATGAACATGCCTTTCATAAATCTTGAGAAATGTTCTTCAGAGAGGGCTAATAGCCCTCACAGTGTACCCACTATGCTCTAAAGATGTAAGATGTGAGATGTAAGTCTACTGCTATACTTAAGGCCCATCCCTCCATCATGGGCATCGTGCAGGACTCCCAAGACAAGATGTTTAGAGTTGTGTGGGTATTGGGGAAGGGGGCACGAGGATCACAGAGGCGCACAGAGGAACTCCCCCCTTTCTCTCACTGCTGAGACCCAGCATTACGACACTACAGCACATCAGTGATACTCCGGGGGATTGTTTTATTTTTTTATTTTTATTTTTTTACTTTTTTACAGCCTTCGGTTTGAGCCCTGAAGCATCTTATTGGCAGCAGACCAACAGTTCCCAAAATGACCGTTATCAATTCAAAGAAGGATTTAGAAACGTTATCATTGGGTTTCTTTCATTGACCAACAAATTCATGGAGTAATGCGTCCGTACTACTTTCAGCTGTTTTATTAATTCTAAAGTAAACCACTACAACAACCAGCTTGGAGAACACGGCAGTTTTGGGCAGCAAAAAAACAACGGAAACAATTCTGAATGAATAATTTGCAATTTAACTACGACAAATTAACGCTGGGATTTACCGGTACATTTTCGGAACATTATGTAACACATAGTTCTCCAATAACTGTTTCCTCAAGCAGTTTATTGCACATTTGGGAGGCCAAGCTGCTGCGGTTCGCACATAATGCTTTTGAAGGAATTCATTTCTTTTAAATGTTCAGTACTCCTGCAGGAACTTAGGGAACATTAAACATGTAATAGCAAAAAATAAAAGAAAGTGAAATATTTTGCTGTCTTTATTTCTTCAAATTGCCCGGAGGTGGTGAACTCGGTGTACTAATATGGGTCATTGTATTTTATTTTAATAACTAGGGTAATAATGGTATGTTCTAAGGGCTCTTAAAAGTATACCGTATGATAAAAAATGTGACCGCTGGCTAATGTAAGAAACTCATCTCATATGCTAAACAATTATCTTCCTCCTGATCTTTATAATTTCTGATACCTGTCTTTTTTCACCTTTGCAGGTTCGTCAGATGTCACAGATCTCCAAGGTGTTCTTCCCAGAGCCACTAATCGTCTCTGATGAGAGATGAATGTTAATGGTCGAGAAAAAATGTCTTCATCCTTAATAGCCTAGCATCTAAGGCGGATGACAGCATGACCACAGACCTGACTGGGGGACCTCAACAAAACGCTGACATTTATTTCTGGTTCATTAAAACCGGGTTTCCTCGTGGACTGTGAACGAGTGTGTGAAACACAGTAATTAGTACTCTTTACCTCTTGGAGTGGCAGAAAGGGGTCATAACTACTGCTTTTCAACAACATTTCAAGCAAAGAAATAAATTCTGTATCTTAAAGACTGAAGCACAGTTCTTAATGGACAGACAAATCGTATGATTTAACCTTCAAATAAGGGCTATTTTTTGTGAATTCAGTCTCCAGCTTCTGCAGTGTAGGAAGCAGGGCTATATGACCCTGCAGCCACCCTGCACCCAGGTCACTCCTCCATAGACTGGACACCACTTCCGGTGGGCTGGAGGTAGAAGAGGAAGAGGCATGGACATGGGTGGAGGACAGTTTCCCCAGAAGCAGGCTGAAAGCATGGATACTGGGGATATGTGTGGTAAAGAAATCACTAGGCTCCAGGTAATCCTTGTGGCCAGGACAAGGCCGATATAGTGTAGGTCATAACGGCTTTGAAGGAAAGTGATGAAGGAAGAAGGAACACCACCAGAACGTTCACCAGACTCTGGCAAATACAAGTAAAGCAAATGTAGGCATAAGTGGTTGTGTCAAAAAACATTATAGAGCAGATATTTGAATGTTGTTCTGGTACTTAAAATTTCTGCTGTTTCCTCGGGTAGCCTAACGGACCAGTATTTGTATTTTAAATGTGGTTCTTTCTTTGAAGATATTTTGGACTATCTGAATCTGAATACACCAAAGTTAAGGTCTCTTTACATCAAATTTAGATTGTAATGTTAAGTCTTCCATTCTCTGCCCCATGGGTTGTCTGACTCGAAAACGACAAGCACCTTTTGTTCTTCTGTGGTGCATATACCAAACAGCATGCTGCTGAATCATCCCTTTGTGTTGCATCCTGGGTCTTGACGACAAGCATAATCCACTGAGAATATGTAGGGCAGATACTAGGAGCTGTGTCATGTCCTCGGTTGCCGTTACTTAAACTCCGTATTTCATCTCAGGAAAAAAGGGGATAATCCCCAGTGTACCATATACTTTAAGTCTAATTGGGATAATGAATCTCTGAAGTGATTTTAAATGATTTTTAGCTTTTGCTCAAGATCATTTGTTAGGCAATATGGCCTTGCTCAAAGGCCCTATTAAATTACTGGCTCCTTGGAAACTGAATTTGTTTTAATGTTTTTATTGAATTGATTCTGCTTAGTTATGTTTGATATTGATGTTTTTATGTGCACTTTTATGTTTTTTATAACCAAAATAAATGTAATGATGATGAGGATGATAGCGCAGGGTATATTACAACATACGCATCTCACCATCATTAACACCTATGGGCCCAATCATGGTGACACACATTTCTATCATGTGTCATGGCATGCTGTGTTTGCCTTCACCTGGTACCAATCTATAGGGGGGTGGACTTTAAATTAGTGCTACATGATACTTTGGATACGACAAACACTAGACCTCGGCAGCATGTGACTGTCTGTAATGCAGTGCTAGAACTAATGCAGACCCAAGAATTATTTGAAATATGGAGAGCAAGTTCTGTCACCCAGCAGGAATATATGTTCTATTCAGGGGTCCACAGCCATACCTCCAGACTGGACTTTTGGCTGGGCACCAAAGACATATTAAGTTGGGAGCATGAAGTCACACAATTGCCTCGAAAATTATCTGATCATTCACTGGTGCTACTTACCTTACACTTACCGAATGTAGATTGCACACGGTGACTTTGGCGTGACTTTGGCGTTTGCAGCCAGCCAAGCTGCTAGATATGGTTTTCCAAGAGGAAATAAAACAGGCAATAGTGATTTATTTTGATACCACCAAAGACTAGGTTTAGGGGCAGGGAACTGTATAGGAGGCATCCAAAGCATATGATATGAGGGGATTGTTTCTGGAAGGGACATGGTATCCTAAAATCTATTAGAGACAGTCTCAGTCACATAGAGGACCACCTGAAAGAACCAGAGATCTGGTAGGAAACAAATCAGGACTTGGTCACACTTACGCAGATCCAGTCAAAACTGAGGGGATTTCGAGAGAAAGCAGATAGGACGATCAAATATTTGGGAAAGTATGAAGCTGCTCTGACATATGGAGGGGACAAGAGACCTGGACGTTCATTGGCTAGATTGATTTAACCCAAATGGGCATCAAACTATACTATTACTAGAATAGATAACACCGAAGGAAGGAGAAATCTCACTCTGCAGATCTTCTTGCAGAGTTAATGGATTAATATCAAATTGGGAAGGGTTTTACAATTTGATTATCTACGGGTAAGAATGTCAGACTCCCTCAGTTGGTCTCCATGTACCAAGCAGATGAGAAAGAGGTCATAGACTACTTAGAGCAGGTCACTCTGGCCTGGGTGGAAACGATGGAGTGAAAACTATGGTGCACCCCAAATAACACAGAGGATGTGACCTGTACCATTAGAGATCTCACAAATGGTAAAGTTCCGGGCAGTGATGGTATACTTGGAGAATTCTATTAGGAACACAGTGATCTCCTTGGCCCCTATCTGCGCAACATGTATAATGAAGCCCTCCGGAGGGTGAACTCCCGCCCACTGCGTGGGGAGCGGTGGTCATCAATCTACATAAACTTGGGAAACCTGTGCAGGACTGTGGGTCAGACACCAAGCTGTCCCTAATAAACATTGACAATAAGATCCTGCAAAAATCTTAGCAGCCTGATTAGCACCAGTGCTGCATGGCCTAGTCCTCCCAGAGCAATCTGTATTCATACCATGACTCTCTACAACTGACAATCTTTGCACTCTCTTTGCAGTTCTTCACTAGATCAACCCAGGGCTGCAAGCAGTAGCGGTGTTCTGAGATGACGCCAGGGCACTTGATTCCATAGAATGGCCATATCTCAGAGCAGTGTTGAGAAAAATGGGTCTGAAAGGATCAATTTGGTTTATACCAATCCAAGGGCACTAATTTGTGTGAAAACTGCATCTCTGCTCCCAATTGCGATACAGTGTGGAACAGGATTGGGATGTACCAGTCCCCGATAATCTTTGCACTGGCATTGGAGCCTCTGGGTAGTGTACTCCACAAAGTGCACAGCCGTAGGGGCATTCAGTTTGAGACACACAGAGCATTGGTTTCACTTTATGTCAATTACATATTGCTTCTTGTTTGAGACCCCAGCAATAACTTGGATCCCATCCTTGCTGAGATCAGTGACCTTGGTCATTGATTAGGCCTTACCATAAATTTGTCCAAATCACTTATGATGCCACTTACGGACGATACGCCACAACTTACATATCCCCTGCAGTGGCACACGGACTCTTTCCACTACCTCGGTATAAGGATCCATAGACATTCAACAGTAAAGAAAACAAGAGAATTATAGGACCTTAACGGACCGAATGGAAATTAACATTGACAAATGCATCAAATTATACATATCAATTATAAGTTGTGTCGCCCCCATAAAGACGGTGCTACTTCCACAACTCCTGTACTTGTTTCAAAATATCTTGTCCTGCTGACTCGAGGATTCTTTAACCAACTACAATCCTCTCTAATCAAACTCACATGGGGGAGGGGTAAGTGACCATAAATTGCTTGGAAGTTATTGCAGAGACCGCACAAGCAATCTGGTTTTTGCTATGCCACACTTAGAGTTATATTACTATACTGCACAGGCACGATTTGCCAAACATTGGTTCCACAACCATCTACAGGTCTGCACTGAGACCTGGAACTGAGCTTGGCAGCCCCACAAATTAACTAATGTCATTATGAAAACCTCGATAAGACCAAGATCTGATATACAAGTGGTGGACTGCACAATATGGGCATCGGCACATCTGGCTCGGATCTCTGGCATGGCTGTCACGTTCTCTCAACATACAAATTTGATACACAATCCCAAATCATCTATTACTGGTGAACCCATGGTGAGTCACCACTTATGGAACAAACAACTCCTCCAGGTGAGGAAGGGAGATTTCTCACCCTGAATGAATATAAAAAAATAGGCTGCTCTACACCGCTGGCAATATTCAAGTATACTGGATTGTGTGAGGCGATGAGAAAGGCTTTCCCTACTTACCCTCAGGAGCTGGCAGATTTGAGATTGCTGAGTCTCACTTCCACTAGCTCACTGTCACCAAAACAATTACTATGATGTACATCACTACATTAGGTACATGACCAGTGTAGCTCATCAATCTAAGGACGTCTGGAATTCAGACTTAGGTCCACAACTAAAGGATGCAGAATGGGAATACTGCTATCTCCACACTAGGGAGGTCTCTATGAATGGCAAACTTAAATTGATGTATTATAATATCCTCAACCAAGTCTATTACACTCCATTTAAACTACATAGATATCGAGTGAGGGACAGCTATGCATGTGAGAGATGTAATGACTCAGCAGCAGCTTTTATACATCTGGTGTGCAATTGTGCTGTGACTGGTAATGACTAGTCCCAGTTGTTCCAAGTACTAAGTGATATTGTGGGCATGACACGTCAGCCAGAAGCTCTGATGGCACTCCTGGGCTATGTTAGCACACCAGAATGTTTGTTAGCCTGGCACTGTTGGGAACATGACATGTGCACATTACGTGGGGAAGGGGACCGCTACCTACTGTTGATATTTGTCTCACAGATCTGGTATAATGTAGTGAAAACTCAGAAACATATTGCACATTGCTGCCCGGGAGATCACGCCCCAGGGATATATGGGGTCCACTGAGAGCCTATCTTGGTGGTAGGATCAGGAGATGAAAGACGAACAAGGGACTGCATGAAACTAACAAATCATTATCATCTATCTAGGAAGCGAGAGGTGCTCGGCACTAATTAGAGTTGCTTACTAGATAGAGGGACAGATGGCGACGTGCTTGGTTGATGCTGGGGCCACTTTGTTTTTAATGGCAAACTGCTCACCTTGCTTTTTTCTTTACTTTTGAATGCATCTTGCAAAGGCTGTCGAGGGCACCACACTTCTGTTTTTTTGCTATATTTCCAAAACTAAAATAAAGCTTTACAAAAGAAGAAACAGATCCACTTGTTCTTACACAGCACTGCACTGTCTGAGGTCAAAGGAAGAAGCCAGGAAATTACTAATGTTACATTACCTAGAGCCATTATCTCTAGGCCATTACTACTAGTATGTGGAGACTGAAGGCATGCAAGTAACAATGTGGAAACTTTGGGCCCAGGGAGGGTTTTCAGTAAGGGAATCAGATTTAATATTCACACAAGCAGCCTGTTGAATTAATTGGGATAATGTAACTCCCCCTCTGGTTGCTGCCTATGACCTAACAACATGACCCGTGGAACTTGTTAAAGCTGTTGGTTTTAAGGAGGCAGATGACTTTTGCTGACTGTTAGGTGCATTTTCTGCATCTTGACCAGTAGTTAATGTCGACCCTTTCACGGACATTATTAGCAGGTATATAAAGAAGAGAACAGGGGCCTGACTCCAGTGGCGGCTGGTGAGGTTTGTGAGTAGTGGGGCTGGGCTTGGCGTCGAGGGGGATGGGCAGTACACACGTAATCAAACTTTGATTACGTAATCAAACTATCTATTTATCTATCTGTCTATCTATTATTGCAAATATATCTATCTATCTTTTTAGCTATCTGTCAAGGTATCTATCTATCTATCTGTCTTTTATTGCAATTCTCTATCTATCTATCTATCTATCTATCTATCTATTATTGCAAATCTATTTATCGATCTATCTATGTGTCTGTCTGTCTGTCTGTCTATCTGTTATTGGAAATCAATCTATCAAGTTATCTATCTATTTATCTATCTACCTGTCTATCTATCTATCTATCTATCTATCTATCTATCTATCTATCTATCTATCTATCTATCTATCTATCTATCTACCTATCTATCTATCTATCTATCCGTATGTTTTCCTGTCTGTCTGTCTCTCGATCCCACATCACTCGGACGCAGTAGCCATCTTCTTTCAGTCTATCTAATAATCTATTTCTCAGGATCTCATCTTGTTTTCACATTTTCTCTCAGTGTAGGTCAATCTGCCCCATTACGACATTTAATCATTGAGTCATTCTGCACCCTTCACATGAAACCAATCATTTAGTCAACATACCTGTCCGCAGGTGCACCGGTCTTTCTTCACACCTATGAAGGTATCCCTTGCTGTCTAGTAATATCTGTGTATACACGGCTTTAACAATGTCTATCAACAGAAAGGAAGTGCTTTATATCGGGGCACAGACCTGCACCTGGACTCCTGCATGGAAGCGCACGGACAAGTTAAAATGCTGCAGTGGCCGACTTCGCATTTAATCCGTCTGAGGTCGATAACCTAGGAAGCGTCCGCCCTTGGTTAAACTTGCACCTTTAATTCTTGTGCAAGGTGTTTTGTCCATTTGTGGTGTGTGCTACATGCAGGGTCAGTGAATGTCTGTCAAGGATCCTAACCTGGGGGTGGACAGTGAAAGCGCAAGACCTTCCCCTGAGGTCAGTTTCTACGTCAACACCGGGTGACCGAATCAGTAATCCTCTCTTGTGGTGTAACGTGGCCTCTTTTCAGTTTGTGGCGTGCGCCTCTATTTTATTTTACAATTACGTATAAAAACCCAGGAAGTTTTGAAATATATTTTTGATTTTACTAAGCAATCAATAAGCACCACTCGGCTGACGGGCAGGCACTGTTGACCTGCTTCTGGACCTGGCAGCAGTTTCTTCCCAGAGCCCCCGCCAGATCTCTGCGGGGGGCACTTCTAGAAGATCACGGTACAAATCTTAAAAGGTCGTGTTTTTTTACACAAACTACAATTGATCTGATTCAGCAAGGTTTGTAGCTGCAGGAAAAGTCTTAAATCAAAGCAGGTTTCCTTCCTCAAATGCTTTTTTCCTGTGTGTTTTCGAAATAAATCAAGCATAAACACTGTCCTGCCAAATGAAGAATATTTTGCATTATTGAGACAGAAAATGTCTCTTATTACTGTCAGGCTGCATAGAACCTCCTCCTGACCAAAGCTAGCGATAATAGTAACTTTTCGAATTATGCACCAGTTTTAGTATTTTTTTTATTGACTGAGAATAAATGTACACATCAGAGGGCACATACTTAAATGCGTATTCGGCTGTCAATAGGTGGGAATTATTCCTGCCTGACGTTTTGTCCCCGATACACCAAGAATTGCACTGATGTCCATCTGGAAATGCCGGGCACAACATCTTAGATTTCACGTAAAACAATTCACACGAGTTTTTGCAAAAATGAAAAACGTACATTTTGTTCCATTTTTACTACTCGCATAACAATGAATAATTCAATCTGGTTTTGCTCTAAAGCAACGTTTTTTATCGGGACAGAAAAATGAGTAAGCTGGTATTACCTTCTACCTTAGATTTCAGTGGAGTCTACTGTCCGACCGAGACCGACTCCCATCCGCAGCGTGGGAAGCAAACACCTCGTGTTTGTGCGCTGTTAGCAAACTACGCAGACACGATTTTGAGCTTGCTGCCTGCAGCCCCGCCCACCATTTCCCAACTTGTCACAGGGCTAGACCCACCCTCTGTGACGAATTGGGAAAGGGTGGGGTGACCATCCTCCACTATCCTGACTGACGTGAAGCCCCTAGCGCTACAGGGCTTCAACCTGAAGCGCCCGGGGCTAACTTTATTCACACGTCATTAGGGGGTGGAGACTGGTCCTCTGAGCTATGTCTTTGCCGAGCTGATGACCTCACAGGCCTCCGGCTGTGAGCTTGTCAGCCCGGCAAACATAGACTCAGTCAGGGGAGGGCCTGGCCTGATGCTGCCAGTCTCATGTCACGTGACACAGTAGCCCCGAGCCAGGCCCCAGCCCCAAGCAAGAAAGAGGTGTGTGCATTTGTTGTAGGGAGGGAGTTAGGGGAGTTTCTTTCACTTTTCTTTTTTTTGTTACGGTTACGAGGGCGGAGCCCCGACGCCCTCGTGCAGAAACCGCCACTGCCTGACTCACAAAGGTAAACTCAGACGTTTGATCTAAACTTAGACCAAACGTCTAAGCTTACGACTTTGGGATTTCAGAAAGGGCATTTATGAATAGTAGCTTTAAGTCCGCACTGACTCATCTAAAAAACAGTGGGTGCAGGATGCTGACAAACCCTCTAGTGGTTACCATGGATGCCAGTGCGCAGCCTATGTTTCGTCCTCTATTATTCCTCACCCCCAGCATTTCAGAATGGCCTCCACCTACCCATGTGGAATATTATATGTTTAGTCAAGGCTGGGATCCCTTTTAGACAGGGCTATTAGAGCGAAGAGGAGGGCAGCATATCCATGACCATCATCGTCTTATAGACAGGGCCATTGAAATTATATGATTCCACAGCATTTTTGCATAATTATAGATTTGCCACATTGGTCACACAATCTATCATTTGCTGCATAATTTGCT
This sequence comes from Pleurodeles waltl, assembly GCF_031143425.1. Taxonomy (NCBI): domain Eukaryota; kingdom Metazoa; phylum Chordata; class Amphibia; order Caudata; family Salamandridae; genus Pleurodeles; species Pleurodeles waltl. The sequence goes on along the minus strand of NC_090449.1, from coordinate 792,713,886 downwards.
GATTTTAACCAAAAAATGTTTTCCTAGCTCAAATGGATCAAAATGTTTGAAATGGATCCAAATTTACTAAAAACGTGACACCATGGGTTCTCCCACAGTGGAAGTTAATTCGCAAAGGTAAACTGGTCATCCTTTAGTTGACTATTTCTGTGTTTGGTTGTTAAATTGTCACTAATAAAGTGCAATCTGTGTGCAGACAGCGTTACCATGTGTACAAATCACAAAATATAGAAGTAATGCTGTAAATAAATGTACACCATTATGCTGCATAATTAGCATTTTCTTGCCCCATAAGTTAGTAAAACCTGGTGCATAAGTAGGAGCTCCCCTGTCACATAATTTCAGTGGCCCTGTTTATAAGGTTGTGGTTATTCCCATCCTAAATCCCAAAATAATGACATATTCATGTAAAGCAGGATGAGATCCTAGGAGAGGTATTGATAGAGCTTGTTACAGATGTCATGATAAGCATCTGGACACTTTAGGGGGACTCACTAAGATTCTGTTTTTGGCACAATAGGCAAAGCAATCAGAGAGTCTTTTGAACGCTGAGATAACTTCCACATGGGCCCAAAGAGCTTCATCTTTTTGGCCAAGGCCGATTCAGCTTAATCTCCAAAAAAAGAGAGTGGTTACTGATAAGGGATGACACAAAACATGGTGTTTGGCAAGACCTGATGTGGAAGCTGAAGCCAAATTACTTTTGTTTGGTGATAGCTTTATAAAAGAGGTAATTAAATATGTCCAAGCCTTCTACTCTCTGGACAAAACTCAATCTTCCCTGGCATGCATACTCCGCAGGCACGCTTTCTTCAGAGCTGGTGGATAACAGTGACATTGTACTACCGTTGAAAAGGATGGTTTGTCTGGATCTCAGAGATGCCTACTTAAGAGTTCCTATATATATATATCAGAAAGTAATTTCCTTCAGTAAATTTTCATAAGATGATGCCTACAGACTCATTTTCCTCCTTATGAGGCTCTTTCCTGTGCCTTGGTAATTCAACAAACTCTTTAAACCTCTAGCAGCAAAACCCAGGGCTTAGAGTCTCTGAATATTTGTATAGCTGGATGATATGATGTCCCTCAATCTGGAGAAGGGCGTGTTAGCAGGTCATGCAGCTTATTCATAATCCAAGGAGAAGTCAAACCATGTCCCTTCTCCGCAGGTGGAGTTTCTAGAGTTTCTTGTGGATTTGGAAGAGGATTATTGAGGCTTCTTGAGGCATAGTTAGCTGAGATCAAGACGGAAATTTTCTCCAGGTAAGGTTTCCAGGCAGTTTTTCCATGTCCCCTCTACAATCAAGCCATTAAGTTTCTGAAAATAAGGCACTTGCAAAGAGGTCTGTCTACGCAGATAAGATCCCTTTGGACATCAAAGCTCAAGAGTTCATTTCTTGGTAGTTAAGCCACATGGAGGCCTGGAACGGGAAGACCATCTTCCCAGCTATCCACAGGTCTCGTATTAGAAACAGATGCAAGTCTCTGGGTATGGGGCTTGATGTGGCTGGCACTCAACTGGGGGAGGATGCTCATAGAGAGAATTGTCGTTGCACGTACTTTGTTTAAAGTTTCTTGCAGGCCCTTATGAAACTGGCAGTTTTGTGAAAAGCAAAGTAAAACGGGTGATCACTTATGAACGGACAGCTTAAGAGACCATAGAAGAGTTGCTGAAATCCCTGTGACATACCTGTGAATCTCCTTGAAGGCAGAATATCTTCTGGGGTCGGGTAGTTGGATAGTAGACAAAGAGTCAAGGATGCATTTGGGCCACAGTGATTAGTAGTTACATCTGCAGGTTTTTCAGAGGTTCAACAGATCTGAGGCCTCTATGGAATAGATCCCTTTGCATCCTGGTTAACACCTCAACTACTACCCTATTTCATTTGGAGGGTATATCCAGGTGGTCTGGCAACAGATGCTTTTCTACAAGACTGTTCATGTGGTGTCCTTTACACCTTTTCTCCTTTTGTAATGATTTCTGGGTGCCTAGCCCAGATCTGCTAGCAGAAAGCTCAGGTTATTTTGGTAGCACTTCTCTGAAAAGCTCAGACATGCTACCTGTCTATCCTAGAACTGGGAACAGATCTCCCTATCTTCTTCCCCACCTTCCCATCTCTGCTGGTAAGTCCTAGGGGTCATCTTCATTATCTGATTTTAGTGGTTAATCTCGTCTGAACGGTGAGTAGGCTCTTGGGGCTTTCTGGCATCCCCCTGGACTTTCAGAAGGGGCTTCAGAACTTATCCTGGCTTCCTGGGCTTAGAGAACAACCAAAGCATACAAATCGGCTTGTGGGGCTTAGGTGGGCTGGTGCTTGGAGAGGAATATTGCTACTGTTTCAGCACATTCCACATCAATTCTTAATTTCTATTTTCTCTAGCTGCTGCGTTTAAAACCTATGGCAGCATTAATGGCTGTCACTCTTCCATTTCAGCACAACATAAGAAGGTAATTAATAAGCTGGGGGATGAGCAGTTGTTGATATACAGGTTACGTAAAGGAGCTAGATATTCTAAATACACAAAGCCACCTTATTCAACTTTGTGGAATGAAAACTTGCTTCTTCAGTTGTTTCAGTCATGGCCAGGTAGTAATGCACTTTCACTAAAAATGTTATCTGCTTAATTTGTGATGTTATGTTTGATCTCATTTAATAGAGTGTCTGATAATAGATCTATATACTATATCCCAGCATAGGTTTCCTGGCTTTGGGACCGTGCCCAGTGCAGGAACCCTGGCTCTCCCTCCTTTCGCCGATACTCTGCTGCCAAAATCCAAGACCTGGCCCCAGGAACTGGTAAAACAGCTGCTGCATCTCCTTCCCCGGATCACAGTTGGACCCTTCACATGCCTCCAAAGTCACTTCACCTGCAACACCGAGACCATCTCTGCTCCTGCACCGCCACCCTCCAAGCCCAAGAAACAACTCCAATGCCTGTTGCTCAAAGCACCATCCCTCTGCAAACACACCACATGAATCTGGGACACTGTATCCACACTCATACTGGACCGGATGATCATCACCGAGTTCTTCTGCCAAGCAGCCACCGAAAACACAATCCAACTGACCCAGACCCTCTGCGACTCACTAGCTGACTTCTTCCATGACAAAATCACAGCCCTCCACGCTTGGACAACCCTGACTCGTCTTACCACACAAGCATCTTTAGCATCATCATCAACCGCAAACTCACCTTCAAACAGTAGATAAACGCAGTGGCCTCCTCCAGCTTCCACAACCTCAGCATGCTGTGAAAGATCTTCAAATCAGAAAGACGGTCATCCAAGCCATCATTACCAGCAGACTACACTACGGAAATGCCCTCTATGTCGGACTCCCCGCCCAGCTCCACTACTGCCTCCAGAGTATCCAGAAAGCAGAAGCGAAGGAAGGACCCACATCACCCCCCACCTCAGAGGTCTACAGTGGCTGCCTATGCACAAAAGGTGCAAATTTAAGGCTTTCGCCATTGCATACAAAGCCCTCCACAAAATCAGACCCAAGCTAATCAACAACAGACTCTCCTTCCATCAGCCAACCAGAGAGCTCCGTTCAACAACTCTCGCCCTCGTGCATTTCCCAAGAGTCGGACACAGCCACAGTGGAGGGCGCTCCTTCTCCTGCCTCGCTGCCAAGACATGGAACGACCTCTCCCCACCCACACCTTCGCACCTCGCCCACCCGCCGTGACTTCAGGAGAAAACTGAAGGCAAGGCTTTTTGTGGAGTAGCTCTGGTGCACAGCCATTAGAGGAGTGCTCGGAGCATGACATCACATAAGGACACAAATTGTCACCGGAAGATTATGAGGATGTTTTGGCAAATTTTAGTAAGATTGCTTCCTTGAGATTTTGATTGAAGCCTTGATGAAGTCAAAGCGAGTATTGTTCGTATGACAAAACACGTGTTGGCTGGACTGGTTGGAACTGAAGAACACATCCAATAAAAACAAATGGATCTGCTGAACACAGAGATACGGACAATGGTTATATTTATTTGACACAAGTGCCTTGGATTGCGTATGGGTGTTTTCTATTGAAAGAAACTTTGTGGGAGAGTAGGGTGGGTCCTCCCTTCAGGAGCACTGTGGAGACTTTGCTTGACCTTCGAGATTTGGGGTGGGATATTGTGAGCGCCATTCCTATTAAACACCCTGTCAATTTTTGTAAGTCATACAATGGTTTGATGCGTTGTGCATAATTTGTAATATATGTTCTGCCAAAATTTTAAAAGCCCAATACTGACTTGAGCTTTTTTATTGTGTTTGGAGGTTGTAGTTGCGCACATTTTTCTAAAAATTAAGACGCCAGGCTCCAGCCTTCATCCGATAACTCATATCCCAAAAACAGGACACTAAGGAAGGCTATTTTCATTTTTTTAAAGTTGAATTTGTAGCCAATTTCGGCAAATCCTACCACAATACGGGTTAACCGTCTTAAAGGTTGCATGCGGTCGTCTGTGAAATAATTATCATCCACATATGACAACGCCTCAGGGTCAGTGTTGTGTAAAATAGATGTTACATGAGCTGAGAACAGTCCAGAGCTGTTGTTGTACCGCTGTGGGATCAGCAGAATTGTTTCTGAGATCCAAGGGCGCTAAAACTTGTTAGGTCCCTACTTTCAGGAACAATGTTTTTGCAGAAAAACTCATTGGATATATCCAGGGTTGTCTTGTATTTCCTGTGCACTATATTGTTCATAAGTGCTGTGTGCATTTTGTATAGCAAATGTTTTTGTATGGCTATTTAAATGGCTGTAGTCTAAGACTATTCTATATGAATGGTCGGGTTTAGTGACTGGAAATAATGGATTATTCATAAATGAGTCCGAGGGTTCAATGACACCCTGATATCCCAAATGATTGAGGATTTACCTCACAGGTGCTTTTGCATCATATTTTATAGGATATTGAGGTTGAGGTTGGGACTGGGATTTTATTGGTATTACGTAGTAGGGGAAATCTTTGTCCCATCCTACATGATTGCAATATAAAGCAGGTGCCTGTGCCACTGCCCAATCAATGGCATGCATTTCAAGGAGCTTTCTGGGAACAAGAAGCGAGAAAGATTTTTCAATTACATCCTCTCTGTAAGGGAGATTACGGATGAACTCTGGTGGCCAATCTTTTTCAGCCATCAAAATATCATAAATAGAGACGATGCGGTCCCAAAAGATAGCGTCATTTATGCGTTCAATGTCCCTTTCTAACTGAATAGTTACTCTATACACCCTATCGAGTGTGGAGACATTCATGCCCGCAGTCTCAACTTGCAATAAGTCATCAGTTGCTTTCACCTCCAGATGCTCTTGAAGATCCTGGAGGACTATTGTGTACTCTGCTGCACTGTTGAGCAGTGCCTGTGCCCATTTATGTTCTTCAGTAAAGCCCTCTTCTTGAGTGGCATGTTGAATTGTAACTGCTGCCACTTTTTTCTTTTTAAATTGGGGTTTTTGTTGGAGAAGTTTCTCTTCTTTAACTGAAACTTCAGACGAGCGTTGTGACTCTTTTGTTGGTTTCACGTACTCATTTCACTGCTCTGACCGCCCATCTCTTTCACAGTGTTTTTTGGGGAGTTCTGAAAGGAACGAGATTGGCGTGTATCAGTATATTGATATCTGTCAGGTGTTTTAATATTATCCTTATTTCTAAAGTTATACCTATTATTTGGGGTCTCCGCATGCGGAGATTCGCCCATTTCTTTTTTAGGTGTTTGTTGTTTTTTATCCCAGCATTTTATAGAACCTTCAACCGCTTGCTTGGTAGTATCTTTATTAGATCTGTCTTGATATTGTGGTTTAATCGGTCTGGCCCCCAGAGTATTTCGACCAATACTGGAATAGGTAGGTCTCTGAGATAATCTTTGGCAGCTCATGTTCTTGATCCTGTACTGGAACGTCCTGGAGCCACATGTGCACTGCTAGTGCAACTGCTTCCCCTTTAAGGTTACTTAATATGATTGAGGATACCATGGCAAAATTGCCCGTTAATTGCACCCCCAAATCCAGGGCCGGGGCAGCCCCGTATTTATCTTGACTTTATTTTAACATCTCTGGAAGATTTGCAAGTGTTGGAGTACCGTGTGAGGTAGTATAGAGCGTGGTAAATACCATGCCCAATGTATTGCAGTTTTCAATTGTGAGCACCATCCCAAATGGCAAGCACATAGTGAGAATTCTATGTTTATCTTGAGGTCCTGTGTGAGGAAAAACTGCTTCCAGTGCATTTATTTTTTGAGCAAACCAAAACTGAATTTTCTCCTGTTTGGTGGGTACCTTACACATAATCGAATGTACAGTCACAGGATTGATGCTGGCATGACTGCATGTTGTTGTACTGGGGCAGCACATGCTGGGTTAGTATTTAATGCTTACATGACAAACTATACTGATAGTCTGTATATTGTTGTGAGCTCTATCTATAGGCAGCGAACCTCAGCTACCGCTAAGGTTGATGCATCAGTGTGTGATGTATATGTGGCCAATAAAGGCCAGGTCAGGCCATCATTGCTCAGAGGACCTAACCTAACATGTAATATTGTAAGTGGTAGGGCGCCATGAAGCCAGTTATTATGGTCTTGATAAGATAAAGGTATTTCTAAATATACATAAGCTCTGTATTGTGCAGGTACGTTTGCAGGTGTATAGTGGTGAAATGTATTTGTGTTCTCATCTGCTGCTGGAAAAGTGACCCAAGAGTGAAAATGTCTGTTCTATAGGTTGGTAGAGCCTCAACAACAAATGTAACTGGACTCTCCAGGCCGTTAGGCCATTTGCTAATATATGTGCAGTAATGGGTGGTTTCTTATTTACTGCAATTGCAACCCGTTGTGGGTTTGCCATTTTAATGGTAGATGTATGTTCAGAGATAAGGACACCTAGTGGGGATTGGCCCTTTTAAGGTTCAAGCTTGAACAACCTACAGCTCAATATAGTTACTACCTATTTAGCTGAGGAGGAAATCCTCAATACTACGGACGTCTCCATATATAGTATCAAGGTGTCTTTAGCCTTAGGTGAGACAGAGATACTTAGGAGGATCTGAATATTACTGCCTGACCAAACGTTGGTGGCGCCATGTCAAACAGTTACAGCTGAAAGTAACAAGGTGCTATGAATCAGAGATTCCATATGAGCACCCCTTTTCCATTTACTCAATCACATCAGTAGGTATGAGGCTTCTTCACTTCAAAGGTGATGCTAACTGGGATAGCGCCTTCCCTGTAATTTTTATCAATGTGAAATCCATTCAATTTTTTAAATAAGGAATAAAGAATGAACGTTTGATATATTAAGAAATCCTTTTGGGACAGTGGGGAAGAGTTTGTGTGTTCTGAGCAAATTTAAGGGACTAAAAACAAACTAGGAGTTAGATATACGAACTGAGGGTCACCTCGAAGATTTTGCATTTGCACAGCCTCTGTGATGAAACATTGCTAAGTTTCTGTGCTTTGTTGCAAAGAAAATAATGTGGCAAAGTACAAAAACATCATTTGCAAGGGCTCCCTGAAGTCATTTCTCATTAGTATTTATGAGACAGGAATTCCAAAGCAAATCTTTGTAAATGACATTGAATACAGAGATGGAGCCCTGCCAGGGACAGCCGCCGACTTTAATCTTGCAATCACATTTTCAAAGTGTTGTCATTGCAGTGACAAACATATTTTGTACAATGTGAAGGGGATACTGGGGATCATGTAGTGGTTTACGATGCCAATGTCTTCTTCATTCGATGCCTGCAGCTGCCTTTCGCACAGTGGGATCAGCCCTTTCTTACAGCTTCCACTTTGCAAATACATACGGAGTGCTCTTGCTAGCAGTAACCTCTCAACTGTTTGCAACCGCAGGAGCAGTCACAAACCCTTGGTATATTTGCTTGTAACTAGCGAGTACGGCGGGGCCATCCTTAGCAATCCTCTTTTTCTTGCAGTTGCCAAGGGATTTCAGTGTTAATATTGTATGTCACATCTGCATCGCGTGATGTCACTTTTGTACATTACTATGTGACTTCATTAAATTGCAAGGGCCGCCAATTTCCGCAGAACTTTGTGATTGCGAAAGCCCTTGTACATCTTGCCTCAAGTCTTTAGTTCCTGCTTTTGTAATATGTTAGGTATAGATTGCTGTACTTACATTTCCTTGGGACTTCCTTGTCAATATTTTATTGAACATCTGGGTTTGTCAATGAGGCGTGTGGGGCCGTGATGAGGGAATGAAAAATTGTTGTGTCACACTCTTCTGCATCAATAAAGGAAGCACATTTCATTGTAAAACACCGAGTACAGAGGAGCAGAAATAGACGCATTTTTTGAACTGCACAGACCTCCATTTAACCGGCACGAGAATTGAAGGGCCAAGCCATACCAGACAGTGGAGTAAAAAAAACTTGAGGAGGCTCCACTGCAAAGTACACTGAGCCCCTCCCCTCGGCCCACCACCTTACACCACCCAGAACCAGTCAGCTCTGCTGAGGGGGGCCCCTGGAGCTCGGAGGCCCCTGCGCACCATGGGATGCGGGGTCTAAGGTTACACCATTGATACCAGATACCCATTAAGCAGTTTAAAAAGAAAAATTAGGGAATCTGAGTGAATATTAAGCTTTAAATGAATGTAACTTTCCAATGACTGTATATGAGAAGTTATGGCTTAAGGTTTGAGTGTTCAGAAATTATGGTTGAATAATGGCAGCTCTCAACTTTTCTTTACTATTGAATAGATGTTTATTTTGTCAAAGTATAACATGAGCAGACCCTCCAAACGTGAGAGGGGCATAAAGAAGTTTTGTGTCTCTGAGTTTGCTTTTTTAGTTCGAAATATAGGTTTCTTGGTGGTCAAGTAAGAACTTGAGGGGCACTATAGGGATCCATCTACCCTCTCTCTCTGTAGAAGTCAGGGAGGAACGCAGGTTGTATACTCATCTCAGGATATTCTGTCAATTGAGTGTTTGTTAATCCGTTAGAATATACATCTGTATGTCTCCTCCTCTCTGCAAGACATAAATCGCAAGGGGCTATTTCTCTGGAAAATCAATCAATTCCAATTTGTTTCATATTATTTATGTTGCAGAACTTCCAACAGGTCCACATAAAAATATCAAAACATATAATTACAAAATAGTCGAATTTATCTTAACCATTACAAAAAACATCATAGCAATTTCACGGTGAACTCATAAGGCTTATCTGATTGTGAAACAAATGACTACAAAATATTATAAGTATAACTTTAAGAAACATATAAGGAGGACATGATTGAGATCGTGGATGCCCCTTTGACACCAATTACAAATCGGCAAAATGCCATATAATTTGACAACAAAGGGTTTAGTGGAAGCACACTCTGTCTTAAAAGAAACCAAAAGCATCTCAGACCATGAGGTAGATTCCAATGAATATGATTCCCTTTGTTTGCCATATATGAGTCTATTACAGTTTGGCTGATCTTTTTCTTAATACATGCCTCTCTATCCAAGCGGAAACTTAAGGACCATATGGCTTGTTTTAGACTCATCTTAAATTGCTGTATTGATAGCGAGAAAAATTACCTAGGGTCAAGTTGCAGCATCTCAGTTGCAACCACAAAGTTCCTTCAAATTCATGACTGATCTTTTAAACTGCCCAAGATTTCTTTCCCTATGCAGGATTTTAATGAGCCATTGTCACATTTTGCAAGGTGCGCAACCCAGCGCACTACCCCAGCAAGGCCCTGGATAAAGGCACTTCTCAAACCAAATTCTAGCCGTAAAGCTGCTACGGAGTATGATGTATTCACTGAAATTAAGCTTCTAAGAACATGACCTTCTATCATGTGTAGAAAGCTCCAATTAAAGACATCAATCAGTTCTATACCATACAGCAAAGAGGCAGGATTTTTATCTCGGTAGGCCTCTTACTGGTGCGAAAAGTGCCTTCTCCATGTGGCTTTATAGAATGTACCTAAGCCTTTGGCCTGAGACAGGGCTTTTGACCATATTATTTCCTACATGAGCTTTCTCCCTTAGATTTCCCCAAACGGTCTTCCCCAAGAAAACATATGATTTAACAATTCCTAGCTTTTGGGCACCCAAGGCCCACACATAATTTCCATAATTCAGCTTCTTCCTCCCATGGAAGCACATAATTTTACTTTTAGTTGCAGTCATCTTCATAAAGTGTGTGTCTGCAAATTGTTGTAAAGCCTGCAGGTGACAAATTAGCCCTTTAGGGGTAAGTTCAAAAATGACTATGTCGTCTGCATGAAGTAGACAAACAATAGCCTTTCCTCCAAGCAATGGGGCAATACCCTTGCTTTGAGACAAGCAGTCTGGGAGATCACGGATGTAAAGAGAGAAGAGGAGCAGGGCAAGCAGGCAGCCTTGTTTTAGCCCATTTAAGGTAGGAATAACTTCTGACAAGCCCCTATCCCCACCCATGAGCACCCTACACCAGATATACGAATGAAAAGCAATCACTAAATTTAGGAGGGGGCCCAGCATACACAATTTTAACTGCTTGTTCCATAGCAAAGAGCGATCTACTTGATCAAAAACAGTGGAAAAGTCTACAAAGGCTGCATGTAAAATACCAACACGTATTACCACATATTATTCAGTTAATACCTGAATGGCGGTTATATTATCAAGGGTTACATGTCTACTCCTAAACCCTAATTGTTCCATGGAGAGGATTCTATTTTCTTCCATCCATTCATTGATTTGAGCCAATACACATTTAGCAAAGACTTTACCCACTGCATTAAGCAGAGTGATCTGGCGATAATTTTCTGGCAAGTTACGGTCGCTTTTCTTGAAAAGAGGGACTATAATACTTCTCGTCCAAAATGGGGGAATCCTTATGGTTTCATTACATTTTATTTAAAATGGGTAGAGAATTTTACTCCAAAGTAGTGTATTTTGTTTTCATACTGAAACAGGAATCTCATCAGGACCCATTGCTGCTCAGGGACGCATTCCTTGGATTACAGACACAATCTCTTCTTCGGACGAGGGGACCGTAGAAGACCAAGTCCTTCTTTACTAAAGGTTGATTACTCTCCTCCTCATTTAACGCATAAAGAACCTTAACGAAGGTAGCCCATTTCAATTTTTCTAAAGATAATGAGAGAGATCTGGCTCTTACATCACAGCCATCCCTACCTAGCATTAAAAAAGTCCTGGACTTGCCTTTGACTGCTGCCTCCCTTAATTTAATCCAGAGCATATCCCATTCTTCTCTCTTCATATAAGCTTTTACTCAAGCCATTCTCCTCTTTAATAACTGCACCTTCACTTTCCTATCAGGATCAAAAAACAAATATTTGTTCTTAACAAGTGCATTTATTTCCCTATTTAATAACAGAAGGGGGAGAGGGGTCACCTTAGGGAGGTTAATTGAGTTTTTTTTGTTAACATCATTTACTATCCACTGCATGAAATTATTTAAACATTTAATTTAATTTCCTACCCAATTACCTAAATTACTGAAGGTGGATTTTATTTTAACTTTCAAGCCCAGGCTTGACCTATAATCCCATGTGTCCGCCCTGTCTTCTTATTAAGGCTTAAAGCATCTCTATCCAATTTACAGTAACTAGCAAGGGTTATATTAAAGTGCGTGCAAGGTGAAAGCTAGCAGGCTGTGATCACTAAGCAGAGGATCAGCAACCTTTAGACCATCCAGAACGAAGTACAGCTTACCACCACATAGTACAAAAAGAACAACCCCCCAGGAGTTCTATGGGTTTATACTGCGGGGGAATCGGAGGGTAACCTCCTATTTACTATAATGGGAGTTTTATGAGTTAATACTGAAGGGAAATCAGAGGGTAACCTCCTATTAACTATAATACAATTGGTACTTTCCAACTGGATCAACAGTACCGTACCTCTCTTATTTGTTCTTATATTTGGGGGGAAGGTAGCTGGAGGAATCCTCAAGGCTCCCTTTTTCTCAGCATTCTGCAATTGATCTAAGGCCGAGTTCGATATTTTATTATTTAAGTCCCCTACCAGAATTATATAGGGAGGCTGATCCGGTTCAGCAACTTTTCCAATATAAGAGGAAACCTTATGTCAGAGCTCATTGTAAATGGTCTCTGGGGGAATATAAGTGTTTATCAGCAATAGGGGAAGAGTCCCTTGTTTATTTACCAAATCAAATAAAGTTACTGCCAAAAACAAATTACTTGGGTCTTTATAACACTCATACTTCTACTTGAGCCTGTTAGACAACAAACAAGCCGCCCCTCCCCATCTTGAGGGCTTTGCTTCGCACTCCAGGGTAAACAAATCTTCAAAGACCAGACCCCTACACTTCATGTCTCCTGGAGGCATATTACATCTGCTTTCGATGATGCCAAAAATTGCAGCTTCTCTCAACTGTTCTTTACTACAGCTATGTTCCAAGAAATTACTTATAGCTCATTGCTAATTGTAAGGACATTGCAAGCGGCCATTCTGGGAAGTGCTGGATAGCGTACTCAGTACCCAGTCCCATCTAGACAATTCATCTTCATGTACTACTTGGGTAGAAGAACTGAGAGGATCCCTAAGGGATGCCCGTATACCATGCTTACCTAGGTGGACTTTTAACCCTTTATAATCTAAGGGGGACCCTTTACTAAGGAAGGAGCCTGGGGGGGAGGGGTAGCTGCCCTTTTCCCATTACATTAATCGGATGAGGGGCCATGCCAAGGGATTGCCTCCCTTAGTCTTCCTTGGTAGGAATATCCCCCTACATTGCAAACATTCAGAATTTTTTTATATCATATTTGTCATGAATTTAGAGTAAAAGGTTACGCTAGAGGTAAAACCATTCTATGCCACTCTAATCTATTCTATATCACTGAACTCCATGCTACTGCACTCTACACAACTCTACTCTATGCCACTGCACTGTACGCCACTCTGCTCTACACCTCTGTACTCTATCCTGCACCACTCCATTCTACGCCACTGTACATTATACCACCTCACTCTAATCCACTCTACTCCAGTCTATGACAATCCACTCTATGACACTCTACTCCACGATCGTCCAGTTTATAACACTCTATTCCATTAAACTCTACTCTATAACACTCTGGGGCATATTTATACTCCGTTTGCGCCGAATGTGCGTCGTTTTTTTCGAAGCAAATTCGGCGCAAAACTAACGCCATATTTATACTTTGGCGTTAGACGCGTCTAGCGCCAAAGTATGGGCAAATAGCGTCATTTTTTTGCGTGAACGCCTTCCTTGCGTTAATGAGATGCAAGGAAGGCGTTCCCGTCTAAAAAAATGACGGCGACGCAAATGCGTCGTATTTACACTCCCAGGCAAAAATCACGCCCGGGAGTGGTCGGGTCAAAAAACCCCGCATTTGCGCCACTTTTTAACGCTTGGGTCAGGGTAGGCGTTAAGGGGCCTGTGGGCTCAAAATTAGCCCACAGGTGCCCTCCCCTGCCCCCAGGGACCCCCCTGCCACCCTTGCCCACCCCAGGAGGACACCCAAGGATGGAGGGACCCATCCCAGGGACATTCAGGTAAGTTCAGGTGAGTATAAATTTTTTTTTTTTTTTTTTTGGATGGCATAGGGGGGCCTTATTTGTGCCCCCCTACATGCCACTATGCCCAATGACCATGCCCAGGGGACATAAGTCCCCTGGGCATGGCCATTGGGCAAGGGGGCATGACTCCTGTCTTTACTAAGACAGGAGTCATGTAAATGGCGTCTGGGCGTCGTTAAAAATGGCGCAAATCGGGTGGAGGCGATTTTTTGCGTCAACCTGACTTGCACCATTTTTAAGACGCCCTAGCGCCACTTTTCCCAACGCAGGCGCTGCCTGGTGTACGTGGTTTTTTTCCACGCACACCAGGCAGCGCCGGTCTGCTTGCGCCGGCTAACGCCATTCAATAAATACGGCGCCCGCATGGCGCTTCAGAATGACGTTAGCCTGCGCAAAAATTTTTGACGCTAAACTGCGTTAGCGCAGTTTAGCGTCAAAAAGTATAAATACGGGCCTCTATATCCACTCTATGCCACTCTACCTGTACAACACACTACTACTATGCTCTACACAACTCCCTTTAAGCCACTCCATGCCACTTTACTCCACTCTATTCAGCAGCACACTACTCCACTCAATGCCACTCCAGTCTGCGTCAATATACTCTGCTCTATGTCACTCTACTCTACAATAGTCTACTCTATTCTATTCTAAACCCTCTACATCACTCCACTCTGCTCTACACCAGTCCATGACACTCATTTCCACCCCACTGTACAACACTCTACTCCACTCAATGCCACTCAATTCTTCTTCACTCTCCACCTTTCCACTCTACGACAGTCTACTTCCTCCATGACACTCCACAACACTCTACACCACTCCAGTCTATGTCAATCCATGACACTCCAATTCACTCAGTTCTAATCTACACCTCTCTACACCAATCTACGCCACTCTGCAACTCTCTACACCACCACTCTAACACTTCATTCTACTCACTTTACAACACTCCACTCCACTCTCCTTTACCCCTCTAACTTTTTGCCATGCTGAACAACATCCATCCTGGTGTACAATGTGGCTAAAACATAGTGGCAAAGCCAATAGCTCTTGCATAGGCGAGACCTGTTGGCTTTGCCAATGCTTGTTTTATTGTGTGGCAATTCAGTAATGGTCTATTTCAGAGTGTAGTTGCCCGCCTAACAGCAATCACTACCTGCCAGATGCATGTCAGTAGCATCAGAGTATGAACAACTGTACATTCAGTTAAGAAGCAGGCAAGTAGCAGTCAGAGGTCAGCCCATAGGGGGCCTCAGTGACACATTTCCACAACCATGTTCACTGGGTTCCAAGTTTCTGAATGAGCTGCAAGACTTTAATTGCAGAAATACACATAGCACAACATAACAATACACAAAATAACATAATATATGAATGCACATACTGGGTAACACAATACATACCAAAATTGGATTCCAATGTCCCACTTAGGTGATATTGTAAAAGTGATAATTTGCCCAGCTCTGCCACCTAATCCCAGATGGAAATTCTCATGGATTTCTTCCCTATGTGCCTGGAACTGGTGCACTAATTGCTCTCTGCCATCCTAATCTTTTGACTTACACATCATTGACAGAGAGAATGCAGTCTGTAGCATTAGATGACTTTACCTCTAGTTCCTTCTCCTTTCCTTGTGGGTCCCCCCAAGGCTCCTCTTTAAGTCCTACCCCTTTCAATTTATATGTGACACCTCTGGCCTCCTTGATCAAATCAGATGGGTTTTCTGTAGC
This sequence comes from Pleurodeles waltl, assembly GCF_031143425.1. Taxonomy (NCBI): domain Eukaryota; kingdom Metazoa; phylum Chordata; class Amphibia; order Caudata; family Salamandridae; genus Pleurodeles; species Pleurodeles waltl. The sequence goes on along the minus strand of NC_090449.1, from coordinate 792,698,628 downwards.
TAGTTATGTGGACGACACTCAGATCGTCGTCTCTGTCTCAGGGAACCAGCATGCAAACGATCAACAAGAGTCAGCAGCTAAGTTTTTTAGTTGCATGCACCAGATCAGTCATTGGATGTCAAATAATTGTCTGAAATTGAATTCAAGCAAAACAGAAGTGTTGCTCCTAGGTAACAACACTTCCTTCTGGTCTCCAGATTAGTGGCCTTCCGACTTGGGTAGTCTCCCAGTCCCAGTTTCTAAAGTAAAAAATCTGGGTTTTGTCTTTGATGAAAAGCTCTCCTTTGACAAACAAACTAATGCAGTTACTTCCTCTTCCCTTCTGGCTCTGAATATTTTAAGAAAGTTTCTTCCTCTTATACCTTTAGAGCTGAGGAAATTAGTAATCACTGCAGTTATTCTTTCAAAATTAGATTACTGTAATGGCTTCTATATAAGCTACAGAAGCAGATACTGAAGAAATTGCAGATTATGCAAAACACCGCAGCTCAGACACTTTTATGAATACCAAAATACCAATCAGCCCCAGAAGCTCTGGTCCAGCTTCACTGTCCTCCTGTGTGAAGCACGTCGATTTTAAAGCTCTATGTACAGCTTTTAAAGCTCTGCATGGCATTGGACCACAATATCTAAAATATAAATTTGTTTGGTATGTTCCAGCCAGGCCCCTGAGGTCATCATTGTCTCTTATTCTGATGGTCCCCCAGGTCAAGAGAGCCATTGAGGGAGACGCAGTTTCATCAACAGGTCCACCAAACTGTGGAACTCTGTTTCAGTGGATTTGCAGAACTGCTCTTCACTCTGCTGCTTTAGGGAAAAGCTTAAAACTTGACTTTTTCATCTTCAGATAGCAGGTCTTTCTTTCTTCTTTTCTTGCTTCTAGCTATGGGTAGTGCCATGACGCCCTCAGGCATATGCGTGCTGTATAAAATATATTTCATTTAATTTCGCTGACTCAGTTAGCTTCATAATGCCTTAAATAAAGGCTCCAATATAGCAGAACCCTTCTCTACCAACAGCCAGTCTACTCCTGGGTCTCTGTCCTGGACCACAGCCAATAAGGTGAAAATAATAACGTCACCGATTCCACTTATGTACTCATGCTCTTACTATCTCTACAAGGCAGTGCAATACATCTTCCCTTTTGCTTGCTATACATCATGGAGTGTCACATTAATAAGTAGTCTTTCACTATCATCTTGTGAAAAAAAACTGTTGATATCTCCCCTCTCTTCTCACCCTTCCTCTCCACTGATATTCACTTTGTAATTACCTTCCTCATTGTACTTCTCTCTCCACCTCCCCTCTCACAAATTGAAATTGCCTCCATTCCCTAATTAGCCCTGCTCTCCATTATACTCATCTGATGAAACTCTCAACCCACTGATAATATGTAGTGGGCGTGAACAATATTGCTTGTGATAATGGGAATTTACCACTGATTATTGAATATCAGTAATAAGGTTCAAACTCTCTTATTAGTGCTCAGTATTATTAGGTACAGATGAGCATACTCACAGACTGCACTTTGTAGTAGTACATTTTGTAGTACAACAATAGAAATATTCATAGACTACAAAATGCTATTCACAAACCTGTGGGCAGAGACCTCTGCCTCTCATAAGATATACGTTTTAGAAGTAAATATAAGCAGAAGCTGGAAGAGTGGCTGGAAAGTGGGCAGAACACACTACTAAATAAGAGTGGTATAGTAAGGGGTGAAGAGAGAGTTATGGAGGGGTGGGTTGAAGTGTAGGGGGGGACATGCAAATACAAACATACACACACACACAAAAAGTAAGCCCACTGCTTTTTACAAACTGTACTTCTATAATTACTACAACTGAAAAAGACCTAAAACAGTAACATATGTACTCCAACTCAACCATGAAGTTCGTTGGAGGCCAAATATGGCCACTCACAGATACTGCAACACACTCCCATAAAAAACAATGGAGAAAAGGAAATAAAACAACACCCCATAGATTTTTTTATAGTTAATAAATTAACAGTTAACTTTTTGTTTAAAAAAATTAAGTGAAACTTTTCAATTTTTAATAAAATTAAAATGAACTAAAATTAATTAAACAAACAACATTCATTACATATTAATTAAATAGAAAATGCTAGTGAGGGTAGGGTTTGTTTAAAATGATTTAAGTAATATTGTTTTAAATAAAATTAATGTATCTATATTTTTTCATTAAACATTAATTTGGATGGATGACTGCTGTAACCTCTTTTTTTTTCTTTTTCTTTCTATGCTAAAAATAATTATGTTATTTTTCATTTTTATTTTACAATAAATGTGTTTATTTGTTTATCAATATTTCATTAACCCCTTGACTGCTGGGCCTTCCCCCCAATGCTGAGCCCTTTTTTGGCTATTTGAGGTAGTTTGAGCTTAGGCTTTCATAGCTTTTTGTCCATATAAGCTATCCATGCCAACTTTGTGTCCTTTTTTAACAACATCCTAGGGATTCTAAAGGTACCCAGAGTTTGTGGGTTCCCCTGGACGAGACCAAGAAATTAGCCAAAATACAGCTAAAATTTAGTTTTTTCAGAAAAATTGGAAAAATGGCTGCAGAAGAAAAATAGCAGCTGAAATAAAAAATATTGAAATTGAGGGGAAAAAAACAGCAATTTTTCTCCTCGTTTTATTCTGTAACTTTTTCCTGCGATGTCAAAATTTCAGAAGTAATATACCGTTATGTCTGCTGGACTCTTCTGGTTGCTGGAATATATAGGGCTTATAGGTTCATCAAGAACCCTAGGTACCGAGAGCCAATAAAGGAGCTGCACCTTGCAATGGGTTTTCATTGCATACCGGGTGTAGAGCAATTTATTTGGTGAAATATAAAGTGTGAACAATAGGTATCAAGGAAACCTTTGTATTTCCAAACTGGGTACAAGATAAGGGGTTGAGAAGCAGTGGTTATTTGCACATCTCTGAATTCTGGGGTGCCCATACTACCATGTGAATTACAGGGCATTTCTCAAATAGACCTCTTTTTTACACACTGTCTTACATTTGGAAGGAACACAGGTAGAGAAAGACAAGGGGTATTAACACTGTTTTGCTATTCCGTGTTCCCTCAAGTCTTCCAATAAAAATGGTACCTCACTTGCGTGGGTAGGCCTAATGCCCTCAACAGGAAACGCAGCATGGACACATCACATTTTTACATTGAAATCTGACGTGTTTTTGGGAAAGTGCCTAGTTGTGGATTTTGGCCTCTAGATCAGCTGGCACCTAGGGAAACCTACCAAACCTGTGCATGTTTGAAAACTAGACACCTGGGGGAATCCAGGATGGGGAGACTTGGGGGGCTCTCACCAGGCTCTGTTACCCAGAATCCTTTGCAAACCTCAAAATTTGGCAACAAAAAACACTTTTCCCTCAGATTTCAATGCAGCAAAGCTCTGGAATCTGGGAGGAACTGCAAGCTTCCTTCCACTCAGCATTCCCCCAGGTCTCCCAATAAAAATGGTATCTCACTTGTGTGGGTAAGCCTAGTTCCCGCGACAGGAAATGCCCTAAAACACACCGTGGACACATAACATTTTTCAGAAGAAAACGGACGTGTTTTTTGCAAAGTGCCTAGTTGTGGATTTTACCATCCAGCTCAGCCGGCACCTAGGGAAACCCAGCAAACCTATATATTTTTGGAAACTAGACATCTAGGGGAATTTATAATGGGGTGACTTGTGGGGCTCTCACCAGGTTCTGTTACCCAGAATCCTTTGCAAACCTCAATATTTGGCAAAAAATATTTTTTTTCACATTTCGGTGATAGAAAGTTCTGGAATCTAAGAGGAACCACAAATTTCATTCCACCCAGCATTCCCCCAAGTCTCCGATAAACATGGTACCTCACTTGTGTGGGTAGGCCTAGTGCCGTGACAGGAATAGATCACACACCGGTAAATGTTGATCCTTCATGAGGGTAACTGTTGACCCTGAGGTGATCCATTCTTGATGAAGGCACGAGGTACAGGCACTCAAGTGGGGTAGTGTTTTTATTAGGACAGGTGGGGAAACACTGGGTGGTAGGAATTTTGTGGACCCCAGCATATTCCTGTAGTTTGTGTGACAGAAATGCAAGAAAAAAATATTTTTTTATTCAACATTTCACCTTTGCAGGGTATTCTGGGTAAGAAAACTATGGGGAATCCTCTATGGACTCCCCTGGATGTCTAGTTTCCAGAACTTTCTGGGTTTGGTAGGTTTCCCTATAAGGCCCCCCAGCCCAGGACCAAAAACACAGGTGCCTGCCTTCCAAAACTAGGTTGTTTTGTGATAGATAATTTTCATGTCTCCAAAATACGATTTGGGTGGTGGAATTTGGGGTTGAACTAAATTGGGGAGCTCCCAAGAGCGCACTCTCTCTGTGCTTGCCACCGCCTGCACCTGCTCTCTGGGTTGGACTAACCTGCTATTGTCCAGCTGCACAGACTGTGCTTCTGAAGGGATGGCAGGACTGTCCTCATCACCTCCCTCATAATCAATGGAAGAGGAGTTATGAAATGGGACTTCTCTGACTGAAAAATCACTCCCAAAGTCTGCGCCACTGACCTATCCCTCAGACGCTGTCTCAGTATCAGCTGTCTCAGTCTCTGATCCTACGTCAGAGCTGTCCTCTATAATCCGAGTGAGGGCTTGAGCAGCACTCATCCAATGAGAGGCCATCTCTGCTACTAGCTAAACTGTTGCTCTAAAACACTAGCCTACGTAGACAGTCACAAACTTGCAGGTGGGTGTGTGTGTGATACGTGCAAAAGTAGAGGTCACCTTACCTTCGCTTTTTCCCTCAATCAGCACATTCTTTCAAGACACTCAAAAAAAGACACACTATTACTTCACCTTGTCACATACCAATCGTCACAGTCTTTAGCGCCTCTAGCGCCCAGTCCAAAAATCATTATTGGTGCTCCCACTCCCATGACCTCCTCCTTGGATTCCCTCACTACCACCCAGCAAATGTGCCCTTCATCTCTCCATAGCCCTCCCGCACCTACATTTCATTTGTATTATAGTGCAGGTAATGGCTGACTTTACTAATGTACTCAGCTATTTACATATAGGTTTGATCTTTGCAGTAGGCATATAAACCTTCTGCGCTACTTTATGGCATCAACACTACCACTAGACAAAAATCTGATCCTTTTGTAGCAGAAACATAATCACAAGACTTACTTGACTTTTTTATTGCTGACTAAAAGCTACAGTTGAAGTATATGCATTGCTTTGAAGACGCAAGCTGCAACTGCAAGACAACTGGTGGCAAATATATATATATCCCCAGTGGGTTGGACAGCCCGTTTGCTGAGGTGGTCGACCCCCCTTCTCCTGGGGTATTTTTTAATTTAAAAAATCCTCTGGTGATTTTTTAACTCCCCCCCAGTGTCGGCCACTGGCCAACGCCCGCACTGTAGGGGTGAATGATTAAACTTTATTATTTTTACATACAGTTTACCCTATCCGTAGGTAGTTGGGGCCGGTGTTTACATGTGATGAAGGTGTGAGTAGCAACTTTACACACATAAATACTGGTGGAGGGCAGAGACATGAAAGTCTGCATGTAGGAGTTACTTCACACTCAGAAATAGTGAATAAATGTTTTTAGTAAAGTTACCCATAGGTGTAATAGTAATGTTACATATGAGTGAATCTGCATGTGTAAACTTATGTCTGTGAACGGGCTCCTTAGGCGTACGTTTCCCAAAATGACTTCTACCCATTCATAGTAGTTGGCATGTAATTTCTTCTCTGTTCTGTTAAAAAATCAGAGTTGATGTCTGAAACTAGACCTGAGTTATAAACCATAGTGGACATGATAAATAAGGGTCATATTTGACAGAGTTTCTAGTAATATTATTGCACACCAAGGCCCTCATTATGAGTTTGATGGTCAGAGTACCGCCATGTCGGCGATGGTGGTCGCCACATTATGACCATGGCGGTCTTCCAAAGGAACACAGCCAATTCACTGCCAGTACCGCCAGCGCAGAGGGGTTGCTGCGGACGGCGGTAAGCATCTCCAGGCCAGTGGGAACCATGTTTCTGCTGAGCAGATTACAAGATTGCACACCACCAGGTTTTCCGCCGCAGTAGCACAGCCACCAAAACCCTGGCAGAACCAAACGCTATACAAGGAGACACTCACCCTCAGGAACACAGACACGCTCGGAGCTGCCACGGAACCAGAACTTGAAGTCTTCTCACTGCTCCAGATCGCCCTGCATCTACTGAATCAGTGACGGCGACGATGGAGATGACAACTAATGTAAGTAGACCAATCTAGCACACGCTGGAGGGGAAGGTATTAGAACACACGCACACAGAACACACACATAATGGAAGGCTAGCGACTGCCACACACACATGCAACCACACACCCATACCAAGACACACACATCTTCACACACACCCACACACAAAACACACACACACAAAGATTACACACACAACCACGCACACACAGATCACTGCCACAGGCTAACACACAAAAACACAACACCACCGAGTCACACTACATCACAATCGCAACTACACAAACGTGTTGTCAATCCATTGCACTGCACACCTACACATGACAACACATACTGACAACAACATGCAAAGTCAACTCACAATGAATCAACACTGTCACACACACATACAACGTACAAAATGTCACATCACGCCTACACAACTTACGATGCAAATGACGTAGCCATCACCACACACACAGACACACACACACACAACAGCTACACACATGCATGGAATGACACACTCATATCACAGACACAAAACACACCAATAACAGCAGGCTAATGGCAGGGCCACACACACATGTGCAGGCCTAGAACAACATTAAGGACAACCAACACACACAGCTCACACACAGACAAATTAAAGCCCACAAACACAAAACTTCCATGTTGAAGGAAAGCCAGGACAAACATGTTACCATCGATACCAACACCAGGTTGGACCAGATGTATTCAAAGACGAAAGTTCATAAAAACTATATAAAAATTGGCCAGTCCATAGTTCATGGTGCCCATGTCACAAATGGCACCACAATGTGCCCCAACTTGACTCCTGACTGAAAAATGACCTCCACAGTGTTGGCGCATCAAGGGGGAAGGGGTGATCGGGGTCCTTGGGTTTGGGTGGGGGTGCCTTAGGTTTTGCCTTGGTTGGAGGGGGTTCCTTGGGTTTGGCGGGTCAGAGTTTCCGGCAGGCATGGGCAACACCGGGGGTGGCAGGGGAGGACTTGGAGGTGGAAGGGCTGGACATGGGGAGGGACACAGGGCGCTTCGGGGAATCACGGATTGGGAGGGGGGAGGGAAGAGGGAAAACTCATGAAGGAAACATTTCTTAGGGACATGAAGCCGGTCATAGGAAAAGCATTTGTGAGTGGAGGGAGAGGCAGTGGTGGTTAAGATGTGTCTTCGTGGGTGTCTTGGGTGCAGGTGCGTGTGTGGCATGCTTGTGTGCGCTCGGTGTCTGCTGGGTGGGTGAGTTTGGGTGTTTAGGTGTCTTGGAAGGAGGTGGAGAAGAGGTGTTGGGAGATGTCATGCGATGGGTGACTGTTGGGGTGGTGTCTGCAGGTATGATACATGTGCTGCATGTGGGGGTGTCGGTGGTTGTGGTGAATGCGCATGTGGTGGCTGGGGTAGATATCTGCAGGTCTGTTAATCTGCTGACTGTGGGTATGGTGTGACTTGTGGCTGGATCAATGAGTGTTGGTGTAGTGCCAGCAGGAGTGAGCGCCGTGGTGTCTGTGGAGGAGGTGGTGGTAGGGGAGTCTGTGCAGAGAGTGGATGTTGTTGTGTCTGCTGGTAGGTGTTGTCTGTGTCCATGCTGGTGGAGGATCCAGTGGTGCTTGTGTTTGTCAGTGCCAATAGTGTCTGTTGATGTGGATGCATGGCTGTGTGAATGTGTGCTTGGTATGGGTGTGGGGAGAGGGCTTTGGGATTGGGAAGAGGTAGGTGGATGGGAGACAAAGGATGACTGACTGCCTTCATTGAGGTGTGCAGAGGATCTCTGGAGGTCAGCAAGGGCGCCATGAATGGCTTCCCGGAACTCATTGCTCTGTTGGACTTGAGCTGCCAGTTTCTGGATGGCATTCGCCATGTTGGACTGACCCACAGGGATCAACCTCACGAGGTCAATAGCCCCCTCACTGAGGGCAGCCGGGCTGACTGGGGCAGGGGTAGAGGTGCCTGCAGTGAAGGAGACGCCCATCCTCCTGAGTGATCGGGCACGGGCAACTGGGTGGGGAGCCACAGGGAGGGCGGTGCTAGTAAAGGGGTGGCGTTCAGTGGTGTTGCTGGGGTGATCCCAGGTGGGTCCGCCACCACCAGGGAGTGACCATCAGAGGAGGAATCATAAGATGATGTTGTCGATCCAGTGTCCCCGTGGCACTCCCCTCACCCTCCATCCCACTGGGTCCCTCAGCCTCGCTGATATCAGCCTCATGGGTCCTATGGGCTGCTGCTTTCCCACTCGCCTCTGCCCCTTCCACTCCTCCTGATGATGCTGATGCACACAAAGAGAGAGAAAGAGAGGGAGGGAGAGAGAGAAAGAAAGATAGGGTGGATAGAGGTTAACACATACCTCCCATTCTCACATATCATCATTTACATCTCTTACATATCATGGCAGGCCATGCCATTACTAGTGCACTCCAAGTCTGATACAACCTACTGGCCAAGGCAAGCTGTAATGGGAATTGAACATCAGATGTGCACACAAGTTGACATATTGACATGATGAAGCCATTGACTACACATAGCAGCATGGGAATTGGCAGGGCTCCGTCATACATGACATGAAAACACTATGGCGATACTTCAGGGACCTCCCCAGTGACCTACCACATCTAGTACCATCCCATTGTTTTAAGTGGAAGTCAACACAATGATAGCTCCAAATACTACATTTGCTGTGCAAGCTGGCCTCATGAAATCTCTGTTACCAGCATCCTATGGGTATTTCCCAACACATTCCCTACACTCTTAAGTTAACATATGTTTGCCTCGTCAGCTATCAAGGCAATACTCCTGTCCCATTGAGGCCCTTCACGTGGTGGAACTGTGATGCCAGCCCCACAATCAGTCCATGGCAGCTACAGTGTGATATCTACATTGTCTCAGATATTGCAGGAGACTACCGCAGATGGGATCGCACTCACAGCTCAGTTACACTGATGCAGATGGATGGAGCTGGTCAGACACAATGATTAGGGTGTCCAAACCAACACAACCATAAGAAAAGTGAATTCTACATCCACTGACAGCATAGTATTGTCACACATCTATGAACTTTACCCTGCCAGGGTAACTGATACACAATGTCGATATTCATGCACCAATGAACACAATCACAGCTTCCCACTAGTAAGCCATCCAATCCCACTCAAGGCCTGTACCAGGTAACAGTCAGTACTTACCCCTTTGTGGCTGCTGTGCTGTCCTCAAGTGCCCATCCTCTTTCGGGTAGGCCACTGTCAAAATGCGGGCCATTAGAGGGGGGTTAGTGTCTGACGGGCACTCCTCCCTCGTTGGGAGCACATCCCCAGCTGGGCCTCCGCGATTCTCCGGGCCCAGCGTCTCAGGTCCTCCCACTGCTTCCCACAATGGGTGCTCCGCCAGCTATGGACTCCCAGGGTCTGCACTTGCTTGGGGATGGCAAGCCAAATCCTCTTCTTCTGGATGGTTGACACAGACAGAAGGAGAAAGTAATGAGGATTGGCAACATCAACGGCAGTGACCTACACACATCAGACACACTACATTCCCACCCAAATCCATTGTAATGGCACACATGCCTTAACTCCATGCCCCCAGCATGCATGTACCCTGTGGCCGGTATGACTATGTCATTCACTTTGTCACATAACCCTATCACACACGACAATGACATGGGGCTCATCTGCGCCTCTGGTGCCCCATATAGCTGTCCATACAGAGGTAGGACCCCTCCGACCAGCTTCTTGAGCTCTTCTTGGGTGAAGGCCTGGGCCCAATCACCTGCAGGATGTGGCATGATGGCTCCCAGAGACAGAACACAGCAGCTCACGTTGTGGAGTTCTTGCTTGCAGGAGTGTCAGGAGTCAAGTGAGCTAGGCTGCAGAAAATGGTGGTCACGGCCACAGTGTACATGACTCTCACCGCCGGCGGTGATCATCATTGGCTCCAGTCCCCCATAGGCAGCAATGTAAACCAATGAGAAGTTACACAGCGGTCGCGACTTCCTACCGCCATGACAGCATACGCCGGCAGAATTGCATCATTTCCATCTGTCCTATGATGCAGCACAGGCGGCTGCCATTTTATGTACACTCAATGGCTTGCACCAGTTAAATATAAGTGCGTCATGGTACTTATATGTCCTGAATGCTGCGCAGACCTATGTTGTGCAAACATGGCTAGGCTCATACATGACGAAGTCAAGGCACAGTGCTGACAAATGGGCGGATGTCACATGTAGTGCATGTCCACCTACTCGCTGCCTCGCAGGTGGTGTGACCCTCTAGGTCACTGACATTTCTACATACATGGTCTGTGTGGGACCCATCTGTGCACACAATATGCAACATTACACATGTGTTGTGTGCCAGAAACTATAGTACAGGACCAGCAATGGGTGTCAAGGATGGTTGGAATGGCACTTCTACATACACCATTTAGTATGCGTCCACAAGATTTTGTGCAGCTAACATGTGTGGAGTGCTTGACACATTGTACTCTCTCCTCTCTATCGTAGATTCCTTGTCATGAGGATAAGGAAGAATACACCAGTGTACTGACTGCTAGTCGACCTTGCTACCTTGGAAGAGAGACACATCATCCAGACCTATCGTCTGAATCATCTGACCATCATGAACCTATGTGCCCAGTTGGAGCTGGATTTAATGTCTGTCATCTGCAATCTCTATGCCATCTCTCCCCCAGTACAAGTGTTGTCAGTGCTACACTTCCATGCCACAGGGTCCTTTCAGGTTACAGTGAGCCTGGCAGCACATAAGTCACAGCCCATGTTCTGCATCGTGTTTCAGGATGTACTGTGTACTTTTCTGAAACACCGGGACAGTTACATCAGGTTCCCACAACCTGTTGATTTGCCCACTGTGAAGGCAGAATTCTATGAGCATGGACACACCCCTCATTCTATAGGGACTATTGATGACACCCATATTGCTTTGGTCCCTCCCAGTGTCAACAAACAAGTATATAGGAACAGGAAAAGCCATCACTCGATAAATATTCAAGTGGTGTGTCTAGCAGACCAGTAGTCTCCCAAGTGACAGCCAAGTTTCCTGGATCTGTGCATGGCACCTACATTCTGAGGAACAGCAATGTCCCACACATGATGGCACTACTACAGAGAGAGAGGGCTTGGCTAATTGGTACGTATCAATACGGATGACTGTCTCTGTTGTTTCACGTGTCAACACAATCTTCCCTGTGGCTGTACCTGGATTGTAACAAGTCCTACCTTTATTCAGACAGGTAACTCAGGCTATCCTAACCTTCCCTGGCTGTTAACACCAGTGAGGTACCCTGCCTTAGATAGGGAAACCTGTTTCAATGAGGACCACAGCAGGTCGAGGCATGTGATAGAAAGGACTTTTGGGCTACTTAAGGCAAGATTCCGGTGTTTACACATCTCCGGAGGTGCCCTCCTCTACAGTCCCCCAAGGTGTGTCAGATCATGCTCCACAATCTGGCCCTGAGACATATGATAACATTACTGGCAGATGAGGAGATGACCGCTGCACCAGTGGGTGATGATGGTGACATGCAAAGTGAAGAGGAGGCAGATGAGTATGGTGTAGCTGACTCTAGGACAGAGCTGTTCAATCAGTACTTCCAATGACATACAGGTATGTTGTGTGTGTTGTAGCAGGTGATATGCTTGCACTTTGTTTAATGACAATTGCCCTTATGGCCAGGTACATCAGTGGAGATGTACAATTTACCTATCCCAATATGTGGGTACTGGTAGATAACAGATTGCATGTCAGGAGCACTGTTAGTGGTCTAAACTCAGAAATATGTTCTCAATTCAGGATACTAGTTTAACATCTCCAATGTACAGTCTTGTAGTGTGCAATGTGTGCTGTTATCTCATGCCCAGATGTGAATCCAGCTATGGACTGTGTACATTGTATCGTTTCCTCTCCTACCAGATGCTTGAGCCATTCATGTCCATTTGATTTTGCTCACAGTTGGAAGTGTTGAGTTGAGGTCATTACAGCTGTCAGCTAGTGTGTATTACTCATTAGTTTATTGTGTTTGTTGTAGTAGACATGTTCCTTGTTGTGCCCTGTTTCCTTGACAATCCACAATGATGATGATAACAATGGTCTGAATATGTGCTTTGAGTGCCACCATGCCTAAATTCCTGATGTGTGTCCCTGTGTTGTTCTTTTTTCAGGTTGGATAAATGGATATACTCTGGTATGTGACTGGACTACTGTATCCCTTACAAATGACTAATGTGACTTCTATGATGTACTATGTCCCCTACAGAGGGTGCCTCCCTCTACTATTATTTGACCTGACTGTTGGTTGAGGAATATTACCACACATTTCATATTGGTAATCACACATTTGTACATGGCACAATCAAGACACAAATCCATCTGCTGTGATTTACAGTGTTTATTGTGCATATTTTGTAAAACAGTTCTTGAGTGGGGTCACAGTGAATGAAATCATCAAAGTAAATGGCCTAGCTGTAGGTAGTACAGGTCCAGTGTCCAAGGGCCATGGGAAAAAGGAGACATGTTGTTGAACAGTCAACTGGATGTGTCAGTGGCACACAAGGGAGGATGTTCAGGAGAGGTTCACTTCCTGGCAGTGGGTTTGGTTTTGGCATCTGCTCCAGCCGGATGCCTGGATGGACGATCAGGTTTGCGGGGAGGGGTTCCTCAGCTACAGAGGGAGGGGTGTCAGTGGCCTGTGGCTCCCCTGGCAGGATCTCCAGTCCACTGGCTGCCGCTGATGTAGATGACTCAGATAAGGGGTTGCTTGTGGAAGGGGCCCACTGGTGGGTGGAGGTGGGATGCAGGATGTCAGGGAGGTCCCTGTGCACCCCAGCAATGGAGGCCATGAAGGCACTGAGTGACTGCCACTGATGCATGGCCTGCTGGTGGTACTCCCTCTGCAGCCTTTGATTTCCCCCCAAATGGTGAGTAATTGGCCCATCTTGTCCTGGGATTGCTGGTATGCTCCCAGGACTTGTGAAATAGACTCTTGGTCAGTTGGCTCCCTTGGCTGCTGCATGCTCTGGGCCACAGGTGCCCTGCCACAGCCCCTGTCCCCTGTACCTGTGCTACTGGCACGGTGTGCCCACGCCCCAGTGTCACCAGGACCTTCATTGTCTTGGGTTTGAGGGGTCGACTCCGGTGCCTGTACTGTGGGGCACACTATTGATTGAACAGTCCTTGTGACAGAGGTTTTTGGATGAGGGATTGGCTGTGCTGTTGTTTCCACTAGGTGGGGGGCAGTTTGATGTGGGTAGGGTGAGGCTGGGAGTGGTGGACTGACCAGGAGTTCCTGATGAGCCAGGTATGTAATCATTGTCTAGATATCCAGACAGATAGTCCTCACTGGGGCCTTCATCCTGGGAGGGCTGTCTGTGTCTGGCCTGCTGTCCATGGTGGCAATAGCAGGGGTACCTGTGGAGGGAGTGGAAGAGTGTTACATGGTGGAGGTGTGATTGGGTGTCTCTTTGTTTGATGCATACAGTGGCTTGAGTTGATTCTCCGTCATGGCAATGACAGATGCAGCACTGCAGGTATTGTTTGTGGGTATTGGATTGTGATCTAGGTACCATGTTCCATTTGAGTGTTGAGGTATGAGAATTGCATTGCTGTCAATGCCATGTCTTGGTCCTCAGTGAAAACATCCAGTTGGTATGGCTGGCGCAATAGTTGTACATGCTGGAGTTGCACTGTGCGGTGGACATAGCAGGTTTAGCTGCTAAGCTATAATCTATAGCGTCCTGCTTTCCAGTGTCTACAACATCTTGCAGCGTGGATGACGCTATGGATTCACTTCAATGGCTTGGAATATGCCTGATGTAAAAATACTCGTGGGGCAGTTGAACTGAAGTTACTGAAGAACCAGGAAAGTGGAAGGGGTTCCTAATAGTGGGAACTGTTAATGATGCAGCGACCCTTCATTTCATTATGGGGCATATTTTGTTTATTCTATTTTTGTAATTTCAAATGACCAGAAAATGGTCATCATCATAGGGATTCGCAGGTCATACAGAGAGATTTACAAAAGATAAAAGGATACAATGCATCACTGAAAAAGACCTTACAACAATAGATTCAAAGAAATGTATAATCTCTTTACTCAATCCCTCACCCCCAGCAGACGAGCTACCGCCACCACTCAAACCCAGAAAGAATTAACAGGCCCTGTTCTGTTATTCACACAAGCGTTTTCAATCCCAGCATCAATAAGAACCATTGGCATCTCCTCCACCGTAGCACAAATAATGTGCTAGGCTAATCTTAATTCGCCAGCGAAGGTGAGATTGCTGCCTGAAAGAAAGCCTTGAGACCATGCATTGGGTGCAAGGCAGTTGGCTACTATATCCATTGTAAATATGTATAATCAATGCAGTACCACTTCATATATATTCTCAGGTTCAAAGCAAAAACCGTGTCTTGCTTCAAGCACTTTTAAGCAGGAAATAGCCGTTTATGACTCAATAACTGACCGCAAGGGCATATTTAACCACCCGCTATACCAGCGTGAGCTGGGGGTGCTATAGGGGCAGATTCCATTGTTTTATGACCCTTCTTAACTTTTACCTCGGGCTCGCAGGTCTACGCAAGTCAGGAGAAATGGTGACAGAGAGAAAGATAAAATATTAAGAAAGAGGCAAATTAAGTGAGACAGCATAAGGAAAAGAAAGTAAAATACAAGTAATGAAAGAAGGAAGGAAAGAGAAGCATGAAGGAAATAAGGTACAAATGAACACTGGGAACTAAGGAAAAGATGTAAAAGAAGACAAGGGAATGAAAAAGACAGAAAAGAAAGAATGAAGGGGTGGAAAGAAGAAATGGAAGGAACAACACAGTAGATGAGAAAAATGAAAGACGAGAAAGAAGAGAAACAGAAACATATATTGCAATAAAGAAGAAATGTGAGATGAAAGGATGGGCAACTGAAGGAAAGAAGAGAAAAATAATTAATGAAATGAACAAACACAAAAGGAAAAGATGCAAATGAGGTCTAAAGGAACAACATGGGCATGATAAGAATAAAGGGATATGAACTAGGATGCAAAGCTAGAAAAGGGTCAGATGGAATGAGAGAAGACTAGACAGAAGGAAATTGATGGAAAGTAAGAATGAAATACGCGTAAAAACAAATGAAAGGTGATGGAAAGAAGGAAGGGAAGAAACCTAAAAGGAAAGAAAGAAGATGGAAAGGATGAAAAAGGGGCATTTGCCAGTACTGGTTAATGTGTAGTATTTGGCCAAATTCCTTAAAAATCTTTCTGTACTATTTGTAATTTTGCACCAATGTCTGCAAATGTTTCCCAAAGGTACAATTCCCATGCACATCAAGGGGAAGAGTTGGAACCACTCACTTTGCTTGCACAAATATTGCTATAAATGGGCCAAAGTGGGGGATATTTTACTTTTATGGCTACCTTCTTGACTGACCAGCAACTCCAGGCAAAGCACACCACTTTTAGACAAATAATCCAGACACAATAAGGAACAGGAACACTCTCTACCTTATTTTTTATCTCATCTTGAATCAAGGAGATTTTAATGATGAAAGCGTATTTATTCCAGGATAGATTTCTGCAGAGAGATTAACCAATGAGCTTTGCTTTCGGACAATCAATGCACTGTTAGCCTCACTCGAGGAAAGGTTTGCTTGTTTTGTGTATTGTAATGAATTATCACCAACAGTCAGTATTCTGCATGCTTACAAACACAGTATGAACTGCAACTGCTTCAGACACATAGCATACTTTTTCAAGTTTCAGAGCTGGAATCACAACCTTACACTATTAAATTAGATAAATTATTTAAAGGTTATGAGCTCACTGCCTTTAACCAATATACAAACGTTTAGTATGGCAATCTACTTTAAATATGTACGTTATCACATTGAATATTTATTTTCTTTCTAGGTAATTTCAAATATATTGGATTACATGCATTAAAAAGCTGAAGGGCTTTATCAGAATTATAGATATCAACAATCCAATTATGTCTTCTTGATTTTAGGTATACGCAATGGTGAAGTAAACTTTGTTTGAGAATGAGTACAAGAGGTAAGGGCAGTACTTTAGCTTTTTTAATCTGCCATGATTGACTAAAATAGGATCAACAATTGTAAGCATATTTTCATGATGTACACCAATCACATCATGGCAAGGATATAAATGGTGCCACGTCCACCATAGTCACAGACATGAGTTGAGACCTGACATATCTTTGGTTATTGACGGAATAATTTAGTGAAATTTAGTGTACAG
The DNA here is from genome assembly GCF_031143425.1 of Pleurodeles waltl. Taxonomy (NCBI): domain Eukaryota; kingdom Metazoa; phylum Chordata; class Amphibia; order Caudata; family Salamandridae; genus Pleurodeles; species Pleurodeles waltl. Next base: position 792,682,109 of record NC_090449.1, on the reverse strand, counting down.
GTGTGTTTACTTCCCATGCACTTGGAATGCCAGCCTTAGTAGGACTTAGCCACGGGCGTGAGTTGGGATATGTCATATCTTTGGTTATTGATGGAATAATTTAGTGAACAGGTGAGTTTGCTTCTCATGCATCTGCAGTGTCATTTGTAGTAGGATTTAGCAACAAACGTGATTTGGGATCTGTCACATCTTTGGTTATAGATGGAATGGTTTAGTAAACAGGTGTGTATGCTTCCCATGCTCCTCCACTGTGGGGAAGGAGTGACTTTCTCTAGGTAGGCTGGTTACTTCTTCCTAAAAGTCTTGTTATTATCCTTGTGTATAGCCTTGAAATACCATTCTCTTGAATGAGTCACTACCACAAGTTCCTATTTTGGTGGCTCTGGTTGTAGAGGAGAGATTGGATTTACTAAAAAGTATCATCTGAAATTTCAATCTATTCTTTCAGGAAATGAACAATTACACAGCTTGTTCTAGTCTATTGTTGCAACAGAAGTCCGCAGCATATCTTTGTAAAGGTGAGATGCTTTGCCCTCTCTTTTCTCTGACCTGCCCAATTTCCCCCATTGGACTCTATAGCCTGTCAGCCCATTGGAGATGCTCACATTTTAAAGATAACGACATCTTTGTCGAATGTAGGTACACCTAAATGATTACCCCAACACAGTAAAGGCTGGTGTTAGTCCCTCACGGGAGGCTATGAGGTGACTTGTGGTTGCAGCAGAGGAATTATAGTCAATACACACTGGCTGTTCTACCTGGAAACTCTGCGGGAAGACTGTTTCTGGGTAGCCCTATTAAACTCCTGCCCACGGGCACTTCCTGTTATCTACTCCCTTGTAAATGGGTCCTTAGCTATTGTCATGTGTGTGTCTATATCTGATATGGGTGGGGTGTCATTTGGGATTCTGTGAATTACTGCAGAAGATTTTAACTCGTCCTATAGAATATACCTTTGTCCGCAATGAATATGGCAGGCTACAAATTATTCCCTTTTCCTTCTCCATGAAATTAGTTACCTGGTGGGTGGCGGGAGGTTCTCATGTCCCTTCATTGTATGGTGATGGTTTTCCCTGCTTAATGAGGCTAACTACTTCCACTTTTCCTGTTTTACTGGCTGTGGCCTAGCATCCCTTAGTCTTGGGCTGTACCACTGTGGGAGCCGCACCCCAATTATCATCAGAACCCCAATCTGCAATTGATCTAGCTGTTAGAGACTGCACTCCTCATCAGGAAAAACACAATTTAGCAGAGTTAAATGGACTAAACTAATAGACGCATTGTGACGGGTTCTTTATCCCGGGTTGAAGAGATATTGGAAGAAGGCGACAGACGCGTACTCAAGGGGTTAACTAATTTATTTCTGTTCGTTTTTAAGATGAAGTTATCATCTTCTCACAATGTCAGTGATGGTTTGGTCCCTCAACGAAAATAATAAAATCCCTTTTCTCTTTCTTTCAGGGTTGGGTTAAGGTTCCTTGTGTGGTCTGGTCCAACTTTGAGAAGGTTCTGGTCTTCCCATATGTCAGCGGCCCAGGTTCCCCAGAATAAAGAAGAAAAAAAACAGGTAAGTGGGGACCAAGTAATTATCTATAGTTATTTAGGTTTAGTAGGGTGGTGGGGAATAGGTAGGAGTGCAGGTAGGTGAGGGATTACTTTTGTCTGGTGGTTCTCCCCCTGTGCGTTCGTCTAAATCCCCCTTTCTGCCCCTCCAGGGACGCGGCCGGCTTTCTGGCGATCTCCCGACTTCACTGGGGCAGGGGCGGGAGGTTCCCTGAGTATCTCTCCTCCTCGGAGTCGCTCCTCTTCTGCTATGGGACCCTCGTTGTCGGTGCGCGCGTTTTGCCGTTCGTCTTCTCCTCTTCGTGCTCCCCGAGCGTTTCTCTCCCTCTCCGTCTCCTCGTCCTCGGCGCCGTTTTTGTTTTCAATTTTTCTCTTGCCGTACATGGCGTCTGACGTCATGACGTCGAGAGCTTCTCGGGTGCCCCCAGGGTATTCCTCCGCAGTTGCCGCATCTTCCTGTAAACGGGCGTCAGGAGGCGTCCGGTTACACGCATAAAGGACTGAGTTCTAGATCAAAAATAAACAGAAAGGAGATTTGTTAAGGAAAAGTCGAATGAGAAATACAAAGTAGAAAATGCATGAATTACCATGAAGGCCCAATACAGAATATAGTAATTCAGAATAAGATGCAAAATCATAAACCCTAGTTAGCATATTCTGCGCAAAAATTCTAAGTGTCAGACTCATGAAAATCCCAAAGGTTTTATAAACAACTCACACAAGCTATTAATAGATTCTTCAAACTCAGCATGGTATGATCAAAGTCAGGGTCGCATTTTTAAAATCAGGAATTACAACATAAGAATTAAAAACGACACCGTTATTTACCTCTAACCCAGTGGCATGATGAACTTTAGAGGGTGGGCCCTGCAAAGCACATTGATGAGCCTTCCCAGCCCCTCCGACGCAGTCAGGAACCCGTGCACAGTGCCAGCCAATGTATGTGCGTGACTGCATGCTGCAGATGGGACCTCCTGGAGCTCAGGCCCCCTGCACCACAGGAAGGGTCTGCGGGGTCTGCAGGGGCTAATATTAAGCCACTCCTCTAACCTATTTCTTAAGGTAAAAGAAATCTTCCATTGCTTCCTCAGCAAATGCACTCTGGAGATGTATAATACAGATGAAACATTTATTGAGTAATGACTCATAGAAATAACATGCCTTCAGTAAAACTTCCAGCGGAAGTCCTTGAAAATGATACATAATGGAAACCTCATTCACAATACATGCTTTGTAACAAGGTATCGAACAACACCAGTAGAATGGCATTATTTTGCTCAATGGATGCTCCGTGGAATGAGGGGAAAGATGGTTTTGCAGTAGGACACTGAATGGGAAGGGGAATAAGGAGAAGACGTTGAACAAAACACAAGAAAACTGCACCCATTTTGAAAATAATGAAATGCTACATGGAAATGTGGCATAATTATTCATGGTATACAATATTCTCCTAAATGACATAGGTAACTAAGGGCCAGATGTAGGAAGGCTTTTGAGACTCGCAAACGGCGAAAAACGCCGTTTGCGAGGCGCAAAAGCCCTTACGCGATGCAGAATCACATTTTGCGAGTCGGTACCGACTCGCAAAATGTGATTCCGACTCGCAATTAGGAAGGGGCGACCGAATCACGATGTAGAGTTGATTTGTGACCCCGAAAGCGGTTGCAAATCAACTCGCAGTTACCATCCACTTGAAGTGGATGGTAACTCATTCGCAATTCGACCCCTTCCCCTTTGTGAATGATCACGAAAATATTTTTTCAGAGCAGGCAGTGGTCCCATGGACCACTGCCTACTCTGAAAAAAAACGAAAAAAAAAGGTTTCGGTATTTTTTCTATTTGCAGCTCGTTTTCCTTTAAGGAAAACGGGCTGCAAAGAGAAAAAAAAAACTGCTTTATTTAAAAGCAGTCACGGACATGGTGGTCTGCTGTCTCCAGCAGGCCACCACCCCCGTGAGTGCCTAGACTCGCTATGGGGTCGCAAACTGGGACCCACCTCATAAATATTTATGTCTTTGCGACCACATAGCGAGTCGCAGAAGGTGTCTGAGACACCTTTGTGCATTTCCTTTTGCGAGTTGCAAATTGCGAGTGGCTGGGACTCGCAATTTGCTACTCGCAAAAGGGAACCTTCCTACATCTGGCCCTAATTTCAGGTTCAACTTCATCAGTTCATCAGTTACAACTACATGAACCATTAAAACTAACACATTTAAAAAAACTATTTTCACACGATGTTTGAATATTTTGTATATTTTGAAAAACGCTATAACACCGGTTTAGACCCATCATACCTTTTGCGCATAACAGGTTCTTATTGGTGTAATTTGTGACTAGTGCACGAAACACCTGCACTAACGTAGGCAACAAAACAAGATGTACTCCCTGTGACTGAGGGATCCTTTCAAAATTTAAACAAATCTAAATGTTCTCTAATATTTTTGCTTCAAGCACTAAAATTATATAAATGCTCTCCACCTTGAGCCAGTAACTTGTATATGATCTGCCATCAGGGAGGTACTTTACAACAGTGCTTGGAAGCCTGGATCTTGAGGGTATCTTGATGTAGGTGCCACATTGGAAGAAGAGGAGCCTTGACTGACCTTTGAAGAATGGATCTGACTCTGGACCACCTGGATGGCATGCACAAAGCTGAGTGGATTGACAACTCTGCATGATACAACATTAACAGACTGAGTTAATCAAAAGCAACAAGATCTCTGTAGCCTTGTTGACTTGGATAAAGAGCAAAAACAAAGGCTATACATTACCTGAACCGTGGAGAGACACTTTTCTGCTTTATCTGGTGAGCCACACCATCTTCCCCCGATCTAGCATGCTTATCATATCTGGTATCTAACAATAGAGCCTTCAGGGATCTGGAGCTTTTCTATTGTTTCACCTGCAGCATGAGTTTAGCTTCTGATGGCTACAAATGCCTGTGCCCATTGCAGGGTTTTTCAACAGTTATGAAGGTATCAATTTATCTTTTCAGGATAGTGACACCTATGGTAGTGTGCCCCAGAACTCCAGTACCACTATGAGAAAAATATCTTGACTGTGGATGACCCATTCTAAGATATGCCCCCTAAAGTTTGTTACCCTCAAGGGAATTCACAGTGGGTACTGATCAATACCTAGATGTGTTCCTATTGCCAGAATGGGGAAATCAGTTGGGTCCTTAACATGTCCTCACTTGGACTGTGTTCCAAATAGACACCAAGTACTACTTTGCTAGTAGCCACTTGTAATGGGTGCCAATACTCTTGGTATTCTTTTTTCTTGACTTAGGTGGTGAATGTTTTAGGTTCAGAGATTTAATTAGTATTACACAGCAAAGCTTAAAACCTTTGCGGAGGTTATCTCTCCGTCATCGATCCAGGTGCCATACTTCGCTTGTGTGGGCCTCCTAACATCTTTGTTATCCATTATCTGTACCTTATACTGAGTCACCAGAAGCAAGTTCCGGACCAGGTTATCACCAGAAGACTAAGGACCTCATTAAGAGTGTGGCAGTCCAAGGACTGCCACACTCGCTGTGACAGTCGGACGACTGCACTCCAGGCGGTCCGACTGCCACATTACAAACCTGGTGGCCGTCCCTGCCAGGAACATGATTCCTGACCGGCTGATGGCTGTCTGAGTTGTACGCAGCCACAGCAGCGCTGAACTCACAGGGGAGCTCTTACACTACCCATGGCATGGGCAGTGTAGGGGCCCTCCCGCCCTGCACCATCGGAATACGCACTGTCTGCTTTGTAGACAGTGCACACTCCGATGGTGCTGGTGTACTACAATAGTGGCCTTGGCTCCCTTAAAGGAACCAAGGCCAATATCATAGCACTGTTCCCACTGGTCAGCGCGGGGGACGCGTAATACAAAGTTCCCAACAGTCAGCCCGGCGGAAACACTGTAATACGTTTGAAGGGGATGCCACTGCTATGACGGTGGCATCCTCCCTGTCGCCTTGGGAGCCCTGTGGTGGGACTGCTAAAGTCGTAATGAGGCCCTTAGATTAAGGCATGCAAATGTATCTGCCAAAATACAGTTAACTCAATAAACATGTCCATAAAGCCATTGGAAACCCTGTTTTGCCACAAAATTGACCAATCTCTAAGGGCACCACAGAAAACTCTCTTTTTAGAAAATATCCTAAAATTGACCAGTTTAAAATTTGGCTCTGAAAAGTTCACAGTGGGGCCACTCCTTTTCTCAAAAGAACCAGATCCCTCTTTTACAATTTGTTAACCCACCACACACTCAGCATGGCCAAATACCCCGACCACCCCATAAAGGACAGGAGTGTAGCACCAAATGAAATCATTCCAGCATTATAGCCAATTGTGGTTTGCTGTGTTCTGTCATCCTATTTCCAAGGGTCCTATCCTCCTATTTTTTTTTATGACCATCATCTGTGCACCGAGTTTCAACAAGTCTGCTAGAGTGGCTGTCATACAAAAGCTTTAGTCCTCTATATACTCCTAAATATATTAATAACCAAAATAACATTTATAATACATATTGGAATTGGAATTACTCTACTGTTGTCTGAATTTTCTGTCAAATCTTTTTTATGCTTTGGTCTCCGATCGGTTACTCTGCTAAGTACTATAGTAACCACTGAGTAGTAATCTTTGATTTATAATTGAGCCTCTAGTTTTGCTGAGGCCTGCTGTAATTTTCTGACTGGGTTGAAGTTATGCCAGGTTAGGTTAAAATTCTGCTTTGTTTATATAGTTTTTTAGATAGAATGTTATGTGGTTTATTTATTCTCGCTACATTCAGCCCATCATTTACATTTCCTACATAGCACAATGTCATTCTTTATTAATTTTAAATGCATGTATGTAAGTATGTGGTATTTCTACAATGCGAACCTAGTTCATAGACAGTGGAGTACTGTACATGGTCAAAGACAATCATAAAGTCAATGAGTGTTAGAAGGGGTAGTTGTGTTTTTTTTTAAAAGGCGAGTCTTTAACTCTTTCCTAAATTTGAACAGTGTTAGGGCAGTCCTAAGGAATACAGTGATGTATTTCCAAATCCTGGGTGCTTAGATTGAAAAGCATGCTGCCTTGTTTTTTTCTTTTTTACACTTCCTAGTCTGCAGCCTAAAGGTGTCCTGGATGTGGGTCTGCAAAGGACCACCAGAGTTTGCTAGCTTGTATGCAAGATAAAAGGAGATGCTGGAGATGATGATTTTGTAAATGATGCAACTGAGTTTGAAAATGGTGCTGGACTGAAAGGGGAGCCAATGGAGTTCTATCAGGATTCTGATGATATGGTCATAATTCGTCAGGCCCTGGATAAGTTATGCGGTGGCATGTAGGATACGCTTAAGGGGTGCCAGTGTGGAGTTTGGGAGGCCATGGAGCAGGATATTACCCCCATACAGAAACAAGTCAGTAATTCTGAAGTCATATTCTGGAAGAAGCAGTTTCACTTTCTTTAGAAGAGAGAGCTGGTACCAAGCCATCTTTGTTTTTTGGCAATGTGTTCCTTGAGAGGGAGGTGGATGTCCGAGGTCATCCATGTGACTTGGCATTGGGGGAAAGTTTGGGGTTCAATGCTGTCAAGGTTGATGACATTGAGCCAGGTTTGTACCTGTCATGCTTGTTATTCTTGGCAAGTAACAGGAATTCTCTATTGGTTGGGGTGAGCCTCAAGAAGATGATGCATATCCAGGTCTGGGTGATGTGCAGACAGGGTGCGAGACATTGGATATCTAAAGCGGAGGAGGCTTTAAAGAAGAGTTGTGTGTCATCAGCATATTGGTGAATCTTGGTCCTGTTATCTGTGAATAAAACACCTACCTACTCCATGTAGAGGTTGAGAATGTCAGGGGACAGTATGGTACCCTGGGGGACTACTCAGGTGTTGGGGATCTTTTGGGGGTTGTAGATGTCATGTGAACAAACTGGTGCCTGTTGGAAAGGTAGGAGGCAAACCAGTGAAGGATGTTACAGGCATATCCCATTCAAGACTGTAGGATGAGTATGAGGGTAGGATGGTCGACTGTGTCAAAGGCAGCTGAGAGATCCAATAATATCAGAAGCATGGGTCTTCTTCATCAAGATGGGATAAAGATGTCATTGTCCAGATCTGGAAAGGTAGCTGCCTCAGTGCTGCAGCATGATCCGAAGCCACACTGGTAGTCATGCAGGAGATGGCTAGTATTTGTGTGAACTTAGAGTTGAACACAGACTGCATTTTCAAGGACCTTGCTGATGATTGTTAGGTGAGTGGTCTAGTCAGTGGTGTAACATTAGCCCCTGAAGCTCCCTTGGTGCGGCCAGGGGCCTCGAGCTCCAGGGGGCATCCTCAGCACACTACACTGTGCAAGGGCAGCAGACCCCAGGCCTGAGAGCTTCTGACTGGGCTGGGGGGGCTCCATGTGCTTTGAAGGGGGCTCCCTCAAGCTTTGTTGCACCACTGGGTCTAAGGTATATTTCTTTAGAAGTGGTAGGACCTAGACTGTCGTTCAAAGCTGCTGTGGGAAGTTTTGACAATGGTGAGTAGAGGTGAGAGAGCCTCCCCAGAGAGAGCTTTGTTAAAGGGCAAGGGTAAAACCAAATCTTCATAAGAAGTGTCTATGAGAGAGGGGGTGCAGTATAAGAGATGAAGAAAGTTTGGTGTTGTCTGTGTGCTTTTGGATGTTCCATATTTTTCTACTGAAGAGTCGGTTGATATCGTTGCACTTTTCTGTGGTGTGAGGAATGGGTGAATCCAGCAAGGATTTTTACACAGTGCTTGAATGAGTTAAAAACATTTTGCTTCTTTTGGTGGCTTCATCGATTGTGTTGATATAACACTTCACTTCAGTGTATGTGATGATCTGTCTCTGTGTTCTGTGGAGGGACTTTAATATCATGTGGTCATCAGGAGTTCTGCTTTTCATCTATTTTCTTTCCTGTCTGCAGCAAGTGCTTTAGGTCACCAGGGTGCTGAAGGCTGTAACTTGCACTTGTGTGTTTCAATTGGGTCATGGATGTAAATAGTTTGAATGAATGAGTGGTTTTTGTATAGTGCATAGCTGCTCAAAGAGTCTCTAAGGCAAACGACCGGACCGGGAACAAGACTTATAGATTGAATATATAGGTTTTTAGGGATTTGCTGAAATTCGCCTCATCCTTGAGGGGTCCAAGTTGGAGAGAAAGCTGATTCCAGAGTTTGAGCATTGCTATGAATATTATTGTATTTTATGAGGGTTGTGTTCCATCGCTGTTGTAATAAATGAAATTCAGGTAATAATAAAAATAAAAAGTATACATGGCAATTTTGTATTAGAATACATAACATTTATGTATGAAAACAGAAAAAGATTGAAGGTTAAGAGCTAGCAGCGTTTAACCGTAGAAATAAAAGAAAGACCAGTGATTTGAGATCTTGTTAAGATGTAAGGTACCAGTGAGACTGCAAGACAAAATGTAAATTTAGTATTCATACAAGGAAAAGCTATTCATTTCGAAAATGATAATTTCTTTGTTACACTTGCTGACCAAACTAATACATTACCGCAAAGAAGAAAATCTTTCTTTGTAAATGAAATTCAAGAGACAAACTGTGCTGCAGATTTAGGCAACTCTCTACTCCTGCTGTAGAATATGTTTAATGTCTTCATTCCATTGTATCATATTTACATAATTAGTCTGCACACAGCAAGCGTAAACATGTGAGAAGAGCAGTGCTTGTACTCGACCAGCTTCCATCACTCTGAGAGGATGACGAATCGGACTCCATCACCGCAAGATGGATTTTTAATCGTTTGCATATTTAAATCCATTCGCAAATTACAGCAACAGTAAAGGGGCCTCCTGTCGACAGTTGTGGAATGAGACAAATATTGCTGTTAAGTGCGTCATATGGAAATAAATCGCTATCCCAAAATATTACAAATGTCCTTTCTCGCAATTAACAGCTCAGCGCCATTTTCTGACTGTTTTTGGTGTTTTTGAAAGATCGTTTTAACGAGTTTTTTCTTTGCAGAGGTCCCGTTAAGGAAACATCTGGAAGCAATTAATACAAGCAAAGCAACCAGGCCCAGTAGGGATTCACCCGACAGTGCTCCAGGAAGCAAGCGCAGTTAGTGTTCTCGCAGTTACATTTTGTGTTTCCTACAGGCTATTGTAAGGATTTTGGTACCAGAGGATTGGCTCGTAGCAAACACGGCAGGAAGTTACGCCTTCGAAAGATAGCACATAGAAGTTGTTTCATGAAAGCGCTTCGCCCCTCAAGTCTAGAACTGCTTCAGCGAGAACCTGCGTTTCAGGGGACAATCAAAGACAACTGAACAAATATTAATAACGTATTATTTAAATACTATTTGCATATTTAAGTTCTACTTAATTATTGTTAACTACTGTTAATTAAGATGGTTCCCAGACGAATAAGAAGAGCTTTGCAGCGTGTCATCCAAGGACAACGGACTGTATTTGACAGTAGAAGGGAAATCACCTACCACAGGCTGTGCAATATCCACAACCCCAGCTGCTAACACCCCTACACCAGTTATGAGCACCAGACTAGATCTGTTCTCCACGTACATATGGATATGTCTTTACTTCCGAAATCACGACAATGCTGAAATATGTCTATGGAAGCTTCTGTTCCGAAATCAGAGGGGTTCGAAAGTAGCAGTTCCAGTTGGACTGTCTCCTTTGGGCTATGACCAAAACTGTCTCATTAAAGTTGACTAATGCCACCTAAAGCTCAACAAATAATGATAGGGTGAAATATTTCCTCATTCGGTTTCAACAGTCATGATCAATTTATTTATTTCCAAGCCTCTCTTTTTGTGTTTATGCCTGTACATTTGTGAATTAGCACAGGGCTGCATTTGCCCGGCACCAAATGCATCACTTTTTTTCTTCTAAGTTCCAGTCATAATTTTTTAGAGGGACATCCATCTTTAAATTTGTCATTTCAACCTTTATACATCCCACCAAACCTGCTGGCCAGTTGCCTACCAGGTCGACCATAGCAACATGTATTACCAGGAGTGGTAGCCCATTTACAACATCCAAACTGTTTCGTGGAAGATTGCACTGAAAGTTGAAGATACGTATTTAAACAGAATGCATATCACGTTCTTACGGAAGTTAATACCTACTATTCTCTAGTCAGCTGTGCAAGTGTTTCTCATTAACAAATAATGTAATTCTTAAGAAAACTTTAGAATCATTGAAAATCTACTAGAGCTATAAAATCTGCATTTTAAACTAAATCATATAAAGCTAACAGCTGAAATATCTTTATTAAGAGATTCATTGTAATTTGAAATAATGCAGCACAATTTGCTGAGTGTGTACCCAAACACGTGCTGGTGATGAATTGAAATATTATCCTTCTGGTTGTATCATGGATTGCCTTAATATCGTAGCCAAAATATCAGGACAAAACATTGAAAGGTAAGTGCATATAGGGAGGTATAGATTTTTGTATCCTTAAATCCACATCTATGATGTATATATATCTTCAAGGTACATTGATGTGGAGTTATGTATAAAATATCTATACATACATACCCATTGATATATTTTGGCAACGATAATTTGGTAGCATGATATTCCCTTGACTCATACTGTCATGCTTCTTTCATAGTTTCATCCTTTCAATATCAATAAAAAAGTGCTCCATTTAACCAGCTAGCATCAACACCTTGTTTTAAAGCATTCAGGGCCTCGTTATGAGCTTGGCGAGCGGCAGAGACCGCCTGCCAAACTCTTTGAGTCGGAAGACTGCCACTCCGGTCTTTCCACCCGCTGGCCGTATTTTGAGTTTCCACCTGCTGGCCCAGTGAGAAACTCACCACAACATTGACACCAGCTCGTGATCAAGCTGGCGGCAATGTTGCAATGCGTCAGGTGCGACAGCACCCATTGTGCTTTTCACTGCCTGTAAATTAGGCAGTGAGAAGCGCGACAAGGCTGTCCATGGGGGCCCCTGCACTGCCCATGCCAAATGCATGGGCAGTGCAGGGGCTCCCCATGGGGCCCCTGGCACCACGTATCTATCAGCCTATGCATGCCGGTTGAACCGCAGTGCAAAAGCTGGCGGACCTGGGAGTCGTAATCCCCAGGCAGCGCTGCTTGCAGCACTGCCCAGGCGGATTAAGACTGCTGGCACCAACAGACCTTCGGCCAGCCTAAAAGTGGCAGTGCCGGTGGTCGCCAGGGAAGTATTATGGAGATCGGACCGCCACTTTGGCGGCGGTCCGACCGCCACCGCGAGTGTGGTGGTCTTAAGACCGCCACACTCATAACGAGGGCCTCAGTGTCTAAATAGTCATTGCATATAATAATAATAATTGTTCTTAAATAATAGCTTCAACTTTACTTAAAATCAATGAACTCTTCTAAATAAAAGTTTGTCATTTTCTGAAAATATACTTTTCTGTCTCTGAATGCTGCATTTTAATTTATTACAAGTACTTTAATTTGGTCTACAAAAGCCAGCTAGTTATTTGTATTAAGTACTCACATTTATATTGCTACATTTGGGTTTATAATGCTTAACATACTATGTGTTACAATTAGGGATGCCCACAAGATGTCAAGCATGCCCATCAGATGCCAGGAGTTGCTAGCAGATGACATGGGAGGAGCATATGATAAAGGCATTGCCACTAGATGCAAAGAATGACCACTTTATGTCAGAGATATCCACCAGACGCAGGGGTTGGCCACTAGAAGCCAGGTATGCCTAGATTATGCCAGGATGGCCAACATATATCAGGGCTGAACACTAAATATCAGTGGCTCCAATCTTGTGCCATGATGTCAGATACTAGGAGTGGCCACAAAATCCCATGACCTCACCACATGTCAATGGTAACAAACAACAATTTGTTGGATGTAATGCCTGAATTAATCTCAGCCACTGGTGTTCGTTCTGGGCCTCATTTTAGCCCATCAATTTTCGTCCAACTTGCCATTCTAGGAAGAGTTACACCATATGCAAATCAGTACTCACTCTGCTTCTCAAGGGAACAGTCCATCCTGAACTGCCAAGAAAGCCCCTTCCAAAAGAGAACAAAAGCAACCCCAGGCTAGGGGTAACCTTATTTGAGTGAGGCCTTCTAGATAGCATGATAGGCAATGAAATGTCAGGGGATAGCCATAAGATACCAGGTTAGCCATCAGACACGAGAGAGACCTCACAAATTCAGGGGTTCTCCCTTCTGCCAGGATTGCCCACTAGGTGGCCATTATAACAGCAAGATGTCAGTAGTATTCACCAAATGCTCTGGAGCAGCAAATACGATGGCATAAGTTTCCACCTGAAGCAGCCGTTATCCATCTGTGACAGGGATATCATTGTATGCCACAGATGCCCACCTTAAGGCATGATGAGCACCATATGCCATCAGTGGACACCATCCATGTCAGAGATGTCCATACCATGCCAGAAAGGGCCACCATTGCCAGAGGATGTCACTAATTGGCATTCACACTATTGTAGTAATGGGCCCTGTATACCAGGGAGACCCATCAGTGTTGGATCTCAAGTGTTATAGATAACACTTTATGTCACAGCGGTACAAATGCAGAGGATGATGACCTAATGCCAATGACAGCCTCAAAGCGGATGTACAGTTTGTCTGAGCTTCTGCTGTCACTTTGAGGGTCTGCAGCCATGCAGTGCCGTTTTCTGCTGATGTGGGAGGTGAGTACAGCTCCAGACCCTCAGAGTGATGTAAATTCTAATAGGGCCTGCCACTACAACTTCTGATGTATTCGGAACCCTTTCCCATGCACTCCTTCAAAACTGAACATAATTCTTGTCACTGGCCCTGCTCCTTCCAGCAGAGGTCTGAACTATGGTGGTGACATTTTTTATTGAAAAGGGGATGAATAATCAGAATCCTCTGGGTTCCCCTCCACCCATTCAGAAAAAGCATACAAATGATTTGTTTGTACGTTCCATCTACTGGAATTGACTGATCTCAATGCCCTGCAAAGGATATGTTAAAAAATGTCCTGGATGAAATAAAGCAGCTGGGTTTTAAGCAAATATAGATAGTCACCTTGCAAACAAACAGCAGGGCACCGGCATGAAGGTGGATATGACTGAACATCAGCTGGCCAACCAGAGTTTTAAAAGTTATCCTTCACTTTTCTGGATTGGCTTTACTTTCCAGAAAAGCATCAGGGTTTCTCATTTTTGGCAATAAGGTGATGAGACCAGCGCGTCTTGGGAAATCCTTTGGTGTCCCATGGGAGGGTTCCAAAATCTATGATACTGAAATACCAGCAGATCTGCAATGTACTGAGATGTGCAGGAATGTGTTCCATTGTGCTGCTCCAAGCTGTAGTGGTTTTGCCATACCTCTCAGCTCCATACCCACCATCCAAACTTTTTTCTCTGATGACCCACCACTTTCCTGTTTTCATTCCGAACATAACTAAGCAAATATGTTAGTTTTTAGAACTACTCATATATATTTAAGATTTATAGCTGTATCACTCACAAGTGATATGCATTTTCCCACACGATAATGCTGTATGCCAATTTTGGACTTCCCGTGTGTGTTCAATTACGGGGCACCACATATCTTCCAATAGTGTTCCTTCTTGGATTACTATGCCAGCAATGAACTAGCCTTATATGAGAGAACCATATAAACAAATAAGAAAGGATGCTTCAGCTGGAAATATGCAGGTCGTTCATTTAGAATACACTATCACATTGTACATCATAAGGTTTGCTCCCTTTCTCCTTCCCATCTCCTTCTGATTGGTTTTGTCTCCATATTCAAAAGCTGCCAAATGGCCAATCAGTGTAGAATATCCCCATACGTGCACGTACTATAGGGACAGCTGCCAATAATACTTTGCAGATCTGATAAAATTCACTTGTGAAACATTGTCATATTTCGTAAATTGATTCCATGCTTGTCAAACCTTGCCTTTTAGGCGCAATATTAACAAACTCATACATTAGTGAGTACGGCTAGTACCTTTCAGTTATTATGATATAAACGAGGATAATGAGTGCCAGTGGGCTTATATGGGGCCAACCGGTTACTAAGTAATGATTCTGTGGTTCCAAGTCTTTATTGTGATTGGGGAATGAGGCTGAGAGAAGAGGTCATTGTAAATCGTGTACAGTGTAAATCTTAGCCTAATTTTTTGCCATACATTTTGTAGCAACATATTGGCTATGAAATGACTGTCGTGTTTTGAAGCAACCACATCGAGCAAGAGCACTGTCCTCTTTCAAAGGTTATTTACGGACCTGAGGAGGAGCTGTGTAAGGGTTTTACCAAGCAAAGGTAAAATTACAGCTATTTTGCAACGTTGTTGCAGTTTAAACACTAAGGGCTAAATTTGGTACATGTTGATGTAACACAACTTAGCAACCAAGGTTGCTGTGCTGCTTTGCTTCTAAGGAAGCGAGAAAAACAGCGCCATATCTACTGGTGTGCAAGAGGGAGTGTATTCTTTGAAATAGAGCTTTTGTACTGGACTTTTAACTTTTCTGTAAAACATACTATGCCTTGACACGTTTTAGTACTTTTTCCACTTTGTATGTGTGTTGTACAGTTACAGCGCTGCATACAAGAAAAGTTGCAAAACTGTGGAGACATTTAAAATTTACTCCACTGTTACACCTGCCACGAGGAGGCATAATGTTTTGGTGCAAATTCCTGAGTACAAAAATAAGTAGACAGGGAATTGTATCAAAGCCAACGGATAGTTGCATTGGAATGCCCATATACCACCCATGGGATGCACCCTTGATTTAAAGTAGTGCAAAGAAGTGCAAAGTAGCACACACCACTACTTCGCATTACTTTAGACAACTTTCCAATGCAAACCACAATTTGCATTGGAAAGTAGATCTCATCACAACATTTTGCACTGGGATTTCATCACTTTTGTGATACAAACATGGTGCAAAGTGTTACTGATCCTCCCCCCCCCCGGGAGTAAAGCTAAAAGATTGTTGGTTATTTTCATGTTAAAGCATGTGGACCCGAAAGGGTACAAAAACATTTTTTTACAAATTTGTGGATTATTTAAAGTCCTGTAACATTTTTCCAGAATATACAAAATTTTAGAAAACAAATAAAAACATGGTCTACTACTCTTACCAGTATAGGGAAGACCTCTGGTTGCCTTTCGGAAGTAACACGTAGCAGTAGCAGATGGCCAGTTGAGAGGAAGAAGGCTTTCACCTCACAGGCACTAATCTCTTCACACATTGGCATTCCCTGAGCAGAAACCAGAGGTACAACAGAAAAGGCTGTGACTGATGAATGTTTAAAGTAGACTTGACTCAAAAATAAAAATTCAAACCTAATCTACTCCCCTAAGTGCATTCCTGATTTATGTCTGTAACTCAACCTACTAACACAAAACTCAAAACATAAAAAATAGCCAATAAAGCTTGCAACTCAGACACTAAAACTATTTGACTGTGTTGTTTCAGGTTTTTGAACCAGTCTTTTAATCGAACACAAACACTTCTGTGATACAAGACATAAATATATGCCCTGATAATTATTTTTTAAGCTGAAATATGCATTACGCCTCTATATTGACACTCAAAAGGTATTGGCTGAAAATGCTTGAAGCAATCCCAACTGGTAATTATTCAGGACACATTATATTCCACTGGTGTTAACCATGATATGGAGGGAGCATCATATGCAATTAAGGTTTATCCCTGTCCTGAAAGAGACATTCAAGCATTAAATGTGAGGACCAGTCATCTTTGAATGGGAAGACAGTCCCCTTTACTTTAATTCTGGGCATATGAGGCCTCATAGGCAAGATATACCAATGTTGTTAGGGCACAACTGTAACTCTGCAAGGGTCCTGACGTAATACAGATGCTATTAAAATATACACACTAATAAAGAGCAATTAAAAAGAACGGGAGCAGTTTTTAGAACTGAAGGTACCATGTCTTGCAAGAGCGAACCATTGACCAGTTTGAAGACCCTTTGGGCTAGTTGTTGGATATGGCCTGCGGCAACATTTTATAACAGAGCAAGATGGTTGAGATGACCAATTGTATAAATGAAAGTACTCTTCCATACCATCTCTGCGTTTATCCTCACGTGGGGTATGTAAATGCTATGTGAATTCCAATACAGCACAACACAGTGCAACTCCGAGTAAAGTGAAAAAGCACAAAATAGACCGATCAAAAAAAGTTTTACACACACAAAAATGTTTTATGTACACATAAAATTGCATCACTGCTTTTAAATGACAGATCCTGATTCACAGAAGGTTATGTGGTCTAGTGGCTCAGTTATTAACCTTGGAATTCTTACATAGGAAATAAAATCCTGTCATCAATATTTTCCACCGATTGAGGGACCCTGGGCGAATTACTTTATTTCCCTGCTCCTCAAATTGTGTAAGGTAAGCATGTATTTTGTGCATTGTGAAAAATAAATGCGTAAACCTAAAAAAAGTCATTGTATAGTGCAGTTTCCCAACTCCATGTTCCGCTTCCTTCACCTTCTCATGTTGGCAACACGGATTCAGACTCTGCCACATGCGGTTCTACTTAACGCACCTCTGGCCATATCATGTAAACACGTCTCTGCCTTCTTTGTGCTTGTCTTCATTAGAATTAACAGAGCAGCAGTGTAATACGATATTAAGGAATGTCACATAGTAATGAAGCATGGGGTGGTGTGTGATGGAGGACATACTGGGCCTTATCGCATATACCCACCACACTCTATTACTTCATGTTATTCTGCGATATCCTTTTACACTGCTGCTCTCTTAAATTTGCTGCAAGCACAGATAAGACAGTCTGACTTTGTTTAAGTGACATGGCCCCTCACATTTAACATGATGCAATCAAATGTGCTCCGAAAAGTCCGTATGGATAAGTGTATTTTCAACAATGCGCCCCAAAGGATGTCTGCCAATTGAATGACTTTATGCAGTCACAAGTGTGGATTTGGAGCAGGGTACGAGACATTGTAAAGGCAGTGACATATTAGGTGGAATTGTCAATGTAATGAACAATAAAAAAATCCAGATTTTTGTGGAAATCCACAAACATCCTACACATTACAACTTTTAAACACTGACTTCAAGTAGACATAAGCAGTGCAATGAGTGTGGGTAAGTACCAATAATATTCCTACTGGATGTTGGGGAAATAATGTTCCCACATGGATAATTATTTAAAATTGAACAAAAACTGCAACTTAAAATTTAAGCTATTACTATACCTGGCCTAGGACTTTGGATTTTCCGCTCAGAGAATAAGCCATAGAGCACTGGCGTAACGAAACTTGGGGGGTCACTGCAAAGTACAGGGAGGGCTCCCGTCCGGATTCACTAGGAGCTCTCAGGCCAGGGTACTGTGCTAAGGGAGCCCCCTGGGCCCCTTACACTATGGGGGCTGCAGGGGCCTTTGTTACGCCACTGCTATAGAGGTAAGGATAAAGCTGGCAGGCTTCTGCTAGGGAAAATAAGAATATCACAGATTTTCTGCTGAATGCTTGTCATTTTTAGCATTCCTCAAAAAAGCACTAAAATCTACACAAATTGTGAGCATCTGCCTATACATTTAGACATTGTTGGTAATTTGCTCTCAAGTATTAAGGATGGGCGATAAAAGCCATTCGTTTAAATGTCACATTTACAAAATGTACCATCATTTTAGAAAAAGTGAAACCTCAATGTTACACCATGCCCAGATCACAATATGAACCAAAACATGCAGAGTTTTGCTGTGGTGATATTGAAGCTTGTGACTATATTGTCTGGATCGTGTAAATAATTTTATGGAAGCAGTATTTCAGTTGGTAAACGGTAAAAGGGTTAGGTGATATTTAAATATGTTGTGCATATGTTAGATAAAGAAGCAGGTAAAAATTAAAAATACATTTATAATGAAATTTGGTTGTTAAGGTTTGCATTATTTACAAGGACAAACTCAAACACCACCGACAGCATTTACCACCAAAAAATTCAAATACCAATGACAAAAATCTGTTTATGTGATTTGGCCAATACCACCACTGAATTTAAATACCTCTTTACAAAACCGATTTCATGGTCCAACATAGTACTACAGGGCAGGGCAACTGCATCTACTCCAAAGGTGTTATCACTGTAGATATTCCAATTTATGTTGAGAAAAATACCAGCCAAAGAAAAAAATACATCTATTATGCAGATGTCAAAGTATTTATCAGTTATTGGTTTACAGCTGGGATTTATTTTCTCTGTGTCAAAATTCCATCCAATATTTAAGCTCTGAAATAATTAATTTCCAGTATTAAATAAGTGGTTTCTTCTTGTGAATATTTAACCCATTCTGGCCTTTTGGTTACTACATTGCAGCCAAGAGTCTTCCAGCATCCAGTTTCCCCTCAATGTCGCTTGCAATTTGTGCTTTTTACAATATTTAATTCAATTTGATGTTGTTTGCCTCGGTTTATTTATTTAACTTACATTTCCCTTTGGCTCTTTTTAAATCTTGATTTGTTTTCTAACATTCTGTTCAATCAGCAATTGGCTCAAGAACTATAAACACTTACTTTAAAAAAAATCTTGAATTGTCTGAAAATTACCCTTCACACTTAAGTGGTGTGAAAGTTGTGAAGCTCCAAACCTCACAAATGTGCATTTATTTTGTTCATTTTAACCGGCTTCTCAAAAAACAAAGCTAGATAAGTGTGAAAAAACGGGGACAAAAGGGTGTCTCTGTGCTGCAACCGGAATGTTTCAGCTGCAGGGCTGCAAGTGCACTGCTTGGAAGCTTTTTAAGAGTGTTTTGAGAGACCCACATGCTTCCGATCTTCCCACTACCAGAAAAACCATGTAGGGGCGTCTCTAGTCTGGGCAAAGTGGCGGTGCGCGGGGCACAAAAAAAACATTACAAAATAAACAAGTATTCGCAATGCGATGGGTCTCATGTTTGCTCGAGTAAGAGCCATTTGCGTTGAAAATTACTAACTGGACTTTTCTTGCCACACAAACTGTAAATAAAAAATAAAACAGTTGACATAAACAAGCCAATTCAAAGCACTGCCGTGAGCATGAAGGAGATGCACAAAAGGAAAAGAAGTTTGCTCGCAGTCAAAGTTATCGGCAAAAGTGCAATTAGCCATGTAACAGGGTCAATGGTCAAGGTGGTAACAAAACCGCCCCAAGGAGGGACAAACATAAAGGTGTTACTAACAAAAAGAAAGGATTTTTGAAAGGCTAGCACACAAACGTGCATTGGGCGTGGTTAAAATCCCAGCTACATACCAACACGTCGGAAAAGCAGCTCTTGCGCGCTACTGTGCTCGACCTAAGAATAAAAAAAAAAATACGTACCTTAGTCTCCACCTCCGCTGCGCTGCTCCTCGGTCCTCACTTACAGCAGGCACAGGCTCCCAGCCTGCCCTGCAGCCAATCCTAATGCTGCTCTCATGCTGCTGACAGTAGGAAAGCAGCATTAGGATTGGCCAGAACGCCCTTGCTTGGCGCTCCGATGCAGACTGGGAGACTCTGCCTGTTGTCTCCAACCCAGTAACATAGTGCCGGGCTCGAGAGACCACAGTGCGCACGTGTGTTTGGCCGGCCAAAAACACATGCACACTAGGGGAAGTTCACACCACTCCCCTCAGTGCTCGTCATCCCTATGGATGGGGGGGGGCGATGCTCCTCTGCCAGAGGACCCTCCCCTGAAACCAGGGCTTAACTAGATTTTATCCATTTGTCGGCATAGGAATAAACAGGTCAAACGCAATTAAAAAAATTAATGATTACTTAATTCATAATTATGATTGCTATCAGCAGTATACAAGCCTTGATTGAGGAGTTGCCATTTCTGTATGGGGAATGTGCCTTGAGGCACGAATGAGGATGCATGTGCAAGTCATTGCTCCCATGTAGCTTTACATTTGATTAATGGTATATAGGCATATAGGCATCTATTCGATCAAATCTTATATGCATGTTTAGTGAGGTAGATGTTTGCGTTGGAGATTTTCTAGAGAATATTGACAGCACTTACCTTTTCTAGTCCACTGTGATTATTTTGCCATGATCCTTAAACTCGTATGAGGAAATATGTCTTCGGCATCATGTGCTTCTTCATTTCAGTGTAACCCGGGGTTGTGTGTCAGAATATTGAATACAGAAATGTTCTGCTAAAAAAATATTTTAGTAAAAATATAATTAACCATGAAGGAATTACTGAATTACACATTTACTATTCTTAGCCCCACCCCTAAGTGCCCTCAAGATGTCAACAATATATGTATATGTGGAGCCATGCAAAATGAACAAATACTTACTTTTATATATATACCTTGTTGAAACGTTGCCCATCAATGTTTTGTAACAAAGTTTTGTATCACAGTAATTACAATGTGATATGTTCTACCATACTTGCACGGTTCCTGCTTTTTCTATGTCATTATGAACTTCCCACACATACCACATATTCCCGAACCTGCAGCATAATTTCACAATTTCAACAAATTTTTTTTTGGGTTGAAACGAATCAAAAGATACTAAGAAAATAACTGCAGAATACATGGATGCTGTGCAAAAAAAAAAAAAAACTAGTCACCTTTCAGTCGATGATTTGTAGGTATACAACCTGTACAAAAAGATGCAAGACCTATGCCCACAAAGAAGATCCATATTGTTAGGCTGAGGAAGAGATTTTGGATACAGTATAAAATTATTATGTATAAAAATATAATTTATGCAGAGAGGAGATAACTGTTTTTGTCAAATACATTTTGTGTTTTATTATTTGTGCAAATTCCTGTTACATCACATACAGTGTTTGAAACCAGTAGTTACTTCAAGGGGGCGATCAGCATGAATAAAAATCCAAAATATTTACTTCCAATTTAAAGGTATATTTTTTATTATCTGATTCCTGAATCTTACAGTGTTGCATGGGGAAGCATTTATATTATACATAAGTAATGTGTTGTACTACATTCCAGAACTGTTTTTTCATTGAAAGAGGAGTTTTTGAGGCCTGTAGTGGGAACAAAAAGTAAACACAAAGCTGAGAGCTGTTCTTAAAAATAACTGGGATATTAAGAATAAAAGAAGTATATGAATTAGTAAAACAACTTTTCAGATGGAGGTTTGGTGTCTGCTGAGTGCCTTGCTGTATATTTTACACAAACTATTTTACTTTGCAGAGTAAAGAGATGGTGTAAAACAATTGTGTTTCTGGGTTTCCATGCAAGATAAAATCATTTGTTTGTTTGGGTGAATGGTATTACCAATAGATTGTAATGTATGTGCATGCTTATGTTTTTTTTAAAAATACTTTCTATTTTTACAGCATTATGTGAGGGCTTGTTAAAATGGCACACCACTTCTGCCTAATTCCAGTTGCGTACCTACCTGTTTTAAGATTTTTGTTGTGTTCGCTTCATCTTTGCTGTGGCTTTCCACTCATAGCATGGAGAGCTTTTAATTCACCGTAATGATACCCTCAAAGTGACACCCATTCTTTTGTCATGGACTTGCGTAGCACTACTTTTTTTCTACTTCTAATTGTATAAAATGTGTTCAGATATTTCTTTCACACGTTTTAACTCTTGCTGGCCAAAAATGGAAGGGTTGTTTTACCACTTTTGATGCTGACATTCTGGCAGTTCGTTTTTACTCCCTTTTTGACATAGCTCTATTTGTGTTCTGTGTAGGACTTACATAGCAGAGCTCATGCAATGAACAACAACAATACCTCCTACCTATGTAATGCCTTTTGTCTGAGTTCTAATTTAAACAGGCACAATAGAACTTGCAGCTATTTGTTTATTTAAGTTTCTAAATACAGTTCACATTGATTTATATATCAACATATGTAAAAGGACATGCAACTGTGATCGTTCTGATTTAATCTAATTATATGTTTTTGCATGAAACATTTAAATGCACAGCCCTCTGGGACATCTCAGAATAAATTATTGCCCTTATAATTCTGGAAAGAGCTAAATATCTTGATGAATTATTGAGATGTGTGTCGCACCTCGAAGATGTTGCCTAATAAATGACTGTACTTTAATACACTCAGACGAAACTCTTCATATTGACACTAAATATAGAAAACCAAAAAGTGCATTTGTATTGTGTGATGACAGAATTAGCACACTTTTTTCTATTATGTGTTCAGAAGTTATACGTTATAGAAAAAATCAATATTCATGAAATATTTTTTAAATGTATAATGCGTTTCTCACCTGAGCTGGAACACTTGCGAACAGCCAGAAGATTGCACATGACCATTACAATGAGGAGCCTGATGGCATCACTAATGTATTCTTCGATGTCACATGTGAAGCCAAGCGTGATTAACCAGTAAAAATGCAAGCATTCTGTGCAAACTTTTTATTACACATGCATATGCTGCCATAGCAGGGACGGCTTGTACCATTTGAAAGTGGTGGGGCAAGTGGCGTGTCCCACCTTTTCCCAACAAAAACATAAAGCACCCCTCCCTCCAAAACCTCAAATTAAACCACCTCTCCCTCCAAAAACCCAAATAAAGCCACAACACTAACTACAAAATCAACACAACCACTACACTTACATGCATTACACACTTTAATAAATTGCCCACTTATATGAATTACACTCACTTGCATTACATGCTTAAAATAAAAAAAAAGCACTTACCCGTGGGCTGTGCGTCCTCGGTTCCCTTCTCCTTCTCCAATGCTGGAAGAGCTGCCCTAACCAATCCAGATGATGCTCTCATGCTGTTAACCAGCATGAGAGAAGCACCTGGATTGGATGGAGCAGCCTGGCTGGACGCTCCTTCAGGCCGTAGAGGCCTGTGCTTGGTCTCCACACATCTGTCTTAAGACAGCTGAGTGGAGAGCTTAAAAGTGTGCATGTCACTTTGGCCGGTGCAAAACAGTGGGCCAAAATGACATGAGCACTTTGGAACATCCAGTAAAGCCACTGTTCCAGTCCTCTTTTGCCAATTGGCAGCAGAGGACATGCCCAGCATGTCTCTTGGCTGGTGCGCGGTAAAAATAAAATGGAAAATAAATCTTTTCATTGCCAGTTTATTTGTGCCTCTGAGGCTCACAGTGGGTGGAGGGGTGGTGACGCTACCCCGCCCTCGAGAAGACCATAGTTGTTGCTGCTGTGCCATAGGAGAGTATTGCACTTCACACAGTTCAAGAGATTCCGCCTTCCACTTACTCTACTCTCAAGCTCAGCTTTTCCTCACACACCGAACATCTACATGCAATATAAAACTACCTTAATAACAAAGTAACTTAAATTCGCTCTCTCTGTTTCTCAAGTCATGGTCTCAAAAAATATATAGAATGCTTGATGATCAGCACTTTCGGGGTAAGTACTCACATCTGGGGATTTTCCTCTCAGGCGAATGGGAACTTGTGAAAGAAAGAGGTGCTTAATTGTACTCATGTACAATATCGTTTTAATGAAGAGTATGCAATACTGAAAAGATTACAAAGCTTCTGATTATCAAGCTAAAGCACACTCACACCTAGCTTTCCAACCTTTGCAGTTTTTCATAGTTTGTGGGTTACTTTTTTGAGAACTCTGAAGAAAAATTACTTCACAATGTCACACACCCCTAAGCACCATGTGCTAAATATACTCCATAGAGTCATTGGATTATGTGTACAGTGATACACCTTTCATCTGAAGAATGACGTTCCAAAAAAATAGCCAGAACAAATTCAAGATTGTCCCAGTGTCATGATCGTTCACCACTAGAACAGCCTACAGAAAGCGAAATGATGTGCACATGTTATGTGCACATCATTTATCGCTGCTCGCTGCTCCTGCTCTTGCGAGTTCGAACCTGGAAGTATTCTGTGCCTGCTGTCTTCTTCCTGTTTTTCTTTTTTTTGCCTTTTCCCCTTCTTTCTTTGTGCCTCTGTGTCTCTTTCTTGTCCTTTGCCTTCTGCCTTTTGCCAATTTCCCTCTTCCCGCCGCTGTGTCCCTTGCGGCCCTGCCCCCCTTGTTCGCTCGATAGTCCCCGCTTCCTGCCTCCCAGCTTCTCCTCCTTCCTACCTCCCCTACTTAATGGCGGGCGCTGCGCAGTGAGAGAGCGACCCCTTGACCCTGTTGTCAAGTCAGGTCACTCCCCACGCCGTGCAGCTCCACCAGCTAGTGCTCATGTCCCTCAACGAACGCTGCTCCTACTCTTGCGAGTTCGAGCCTGCCTGTAAGTATTCTGTGTCTGCTGTCTCCTCCTCGTTTTCCTGTTTTGCCTTTTCCCCTTCTTTCTCTTTGCCTCTGTGTCTCTTTCTTGCCCTTTGCCTCCTGCCTTTTCCCAATTTCCCTCTTCTCGCCGCTGCGTTCCCTGCGGTGCCGCCCCTTCGTTCGCTCGATCGTCCCGGCTTTCTGCCTCCCAGCTGCTCCTCCCTCCCACCTCCCCTTCTTAATGGCGGCCGCTGCGAGGTGAGCGAGCGACCCCTTGACCCTGTTGTTAGGTCAGGTCGCTCCCCACGCCGCGCAGCTCCACCAGCTAGGGCACGTGTCCTTCGATGCTCGCTGCTCCTGCTCTTGGGAGTTCGAGCCTGCCTGTAAGTATTCTGTGTCTGCTGTCTTCTTCTTGTTTACCTGTTTTTGCCTTTTCCCCTTCTTTCTCTGTGCCTCTGTGTCTCTTTCTTGCCCTTTGCCTCCTGCCTTTTGCTAATTTCCTTCTTCCGGCTGCTGCGTCCCCTGCAGCCCTGACCCCCTAGTTCGTTCGATCATCCCCGCTTCCCACCTCCCAGCTGCTCCTTCCTCCCACCTCCCCTATTTAATGGCAGCCGCTGTGTGGCCGCGCCGCTGGTGCACCAAAGGTCTGCCTAAGGCAAGCCGGTCTGTGCCCGTCTGCACCTGGACCGTGCCCAGCGCCAGAACCCCTGGTTCTCACTCTCTTCACCGCTGCGACGCATGACGCTGCTATGATGCCATCACCCTCCATGCACTAACGCCAGCCATTCATCCACCTGCCACCAGGCCACCCCAAGGCTCACCTGTGGACCCTTCTACTGCCGGAGCTGCACCTTCGCCAGCCTCCATGCCAGTGACCCGCCCGCCAAGACAGGACGCAACAATCTCAGATGCATCCTACTCAACATCCATTCCGTCCACAAACACGCCATCGAACTCTGGAACCTACTCAACTCAGCCTCCCAAGAAGTCGCCTTCCTGACCGAGACCTGGATGAACCTCTCCTCAGCGCCCGATATCGCCATAGCCATCCTGGATGGCTACAAGATCACCTGTAGGGACCGCACCAACAGATCAGTAGGAGGCATCACCATCATCCACAGGAATAACCTCAGAATCACGACCGGCACCAAAGACACCCTCAGCTCCGCCGAACACCGACACTCTTAGATCCACAATGACCCAAACACCACCCTCAGAGGGACCCTCGTCTACAGACCCGCAGAACCCTGCCCGCAGTTCAGCGACTCCATCACCGACGTCATCAGCATGCATGCCCTCGCATCCACAGACTACATACTCTTTGGGGACCTGAACTTCCACCTCGAGAACACCAACGACAACAACTACACCACCCTGCTCAACAACCCCACCAACCTCGGACTCAAGCAGCTCGTCACGACACCCGCCCACTCCGCAGGACACACGCTCGACCCCATCTTCTCCGCCAGCAAACACGTCTCCTTCTGCCAAACCACCGAACTCCACTGGACCGACCATTGCTGCATCCACTTCACCTTCGAGAAACCCACAACACACCACTGCCCATAGCGGATTCCCCACCGCAGCTGGAACAAGGTCACTGAAGACCAGCTGATCACCACCCTCTCCCGGAACCCACCAATCGACAACACCGACACAGCCACCTGCAACCTCAGGCAATGGATCGACGACTGTGCCAACACTCTCGTCCCTATCAAGAAACCTTCAAATAGACGCACCGACAGAAAGGCCATCTGGTTCACAACCAACCTCCAAGAATCCAAGCAAACATGCCGAGGACTCGAGAAGAAGTGGCGCCAAGAACAGACACCGGACAACCACACAGCCCTCAAGAACGCCATCCGCAGACACCACCAACTCATCCGAACCACCAAAAGAACCTCCGTCAAAGAATACATCAACAGCAACGCACACAGCTGTAAGGAGCTCTTCAACATTGTGAGGGAACTCTCCAACCCTGGTTCCAAACCCAATGACATCCCACTATCGCAAGGCCTCTGCGACTCCCTAGCCACCTTCTTCTACTGCAAGATCGCAGACATCCATGACAGCTTCAATACCCAGACCCCCTGTCAACCACCGACACCACAGACTCACCACCCTCCAGCCACACCAACCTCCTGCTCTCCTGGATCCACGTCTCGACGACGACACCATCAAAATCATGAACACCATCCACTCCGGCTCACCATCCGACCCCTTCCCTCACCACATCTTCAACACACCACATCTTACAAAAGGATACCCACCGAAACTAGAACAGTCACCCAAGCCCTCGTAAGCAGCAAGCTGGACTACTGCAATGCCCTCTATGCAGGAACCACGGCCACACTCCAGAAGAGGCTGCAACCCAACCAGAACGCCTCCGCACGCCTCATCCTGGACATCCCCCACTACTGCCACATCACAGACCACCTGAAAAACTTGCACTGGCTCCCAGTCAACAAGAGAATCACCTTCAAACTCCTCACCCATGCTCACAAAGCAGTGCACAACACCGGACCAGAATGCCTCAACAGACAACTCTCCTTCTACACCAGACCCGGCATCTCCGCTCCGCAGACATCGTCCTCGCAACCGTCCCACACGTCCACAGAACTTCAACTGGCAGTAGATCATTCTCGCACCTCGCTGCCAAAATGTGGAACACTCTTCCCACCCACCTGTGCCAGATCAAAGACCTCCTTACCTTCAGGACTTCTTAAGACCTGGCTGTTTGAGCAGTAGCAGCACCCCCTTCCCCTCCTTTTCCCTTTCCCCTCCTAAGCACCCTGAGACCCTCACAGGTGAGTAGTGCGCTTTACAATTCCAGATTGATTGATTGAACAAAGCAAGCTCCGTCATCGCACCCCAACTCTGGAAGATCATCAACAGCTCCTTTGAGACCACCACCTTCCGGGAGAGCTGGAAACACGGACCGAAGGACCTCAAGAACTTCCGACCCATCTCCCTGCTCCCCTTCCCGGCAAAAGTCTTCAAGAAGATTGTCAACAGACAACTGACCCACTTCCTTGAGGAGAACAACACTCTGGACTCGTCCCAATCCGGATTCCGCAGCAACCACAGCACTGAAACCGCCCTCATCGCTGCCACCGATTACATCAGGACCCTACGTGACAACGGAGATACCACGGCCCTCATCTTCCTGGACCTCTCAGCCACCTTCAACACTGTCGGCCACTACACCCCACGCACACGCCTCAACGACGCAGGGATCTGCGACAGAGCCCTGGAATGGATCACTTCCTTTCTCACCGGCAGAACCCAGAGAGTCCGCCTCCCTCCATTCCACTCTGAAACCACCAAGATCATCTACGGTGTACCCCAAGAGTCATCCCTCAGCCCAACCCTCTTTAACGTCTACATGACACCGCTCGCAAACATCGTCTGATCACATGACCTCAACATTGTCTCATATGCCGACGACACTCAGCTGATCCTCTCCCTCACCAAGGACCCCGCCACCGCCAAAACCTACCTCCACGAAGGAATGAAGGCCATCGCCGAATGGATGAAGAACAGCTGCCTGAAACTTAACTCTGACAAGACTGAAGTCCTCATCCTTGGCTCCACCCCGTCTGCCTGGGACGACTCCTGTTGGCCTGCCACACTGGGAACTGCACTGACACCCACCAACCACACACGCAACCTGGGGTTCATCCTGGACTCATCGCTATCAATGACCCAGCAAGTCAACGCCATCTCTTCCTCCTGCTTCAACACCCTCTGCATGCTTCGGAAATCTACAGAGGGATCCCCACTGGAACCAGAAGGACGGTCACCCAAGCCCTCGTAAGCAGCAGACTGGACTACGGCAACATCCTCTACACAGGAACTACGGCCAAGCTCCAGAAAAGACTACAACTCATACAGAATGCCTCTGCATGCCTCATCCTGGACATCCCCCGCCACAGCCACATCACAGCCCACCTGAGAGATGTGCACTGGAATCATGTTCAAGCTCCTCAAGCTCCTCACCCACGCTCACAAATCACTGAACAACGCTGGACCAGAATACCTCAACAGACGACTCACCTTCTACACCCCGACCCACCAGCTTTGCTCCGCTGACCTTGCCCTCGTCACTGTTCCACACATCTATAGAACGACCACTGGTGGCAGATCGTTCTCCCACCTCGCCGCCGAGGCGTGGAACACCCTTCCTATCCACCTGCAACAGACACAGGACCTGCTAACCTTCAGGAGACACCTCAAGGCCTGGCTGTTCGAGCACTAGCAGCATTCCCCCTACCCCCCCCAGCACCTTGCAACCCTCACAGGTGAGCAGTGCGTTTTACAAATCGTATGATTGATTGATTGTGGAATTCTATGTTATGTCTTGGTTTTTGGCATAGTGCCTCAGACTGTTTCAAGGTGCTTGTGACCTGAAACAACAGTGAAGTAGGTCTGACAAATAAAATCACTACAGAATAACACAGAGTAAAGGAAATAAAAGTGATGGATAAGATGAGTCCTGTGTTTTATTTAACAGTCACTGAATGGGGATGCAGGCTTTCCATAAGAATAGAAGGTTGCTGCTTAACTGTAAATGGCCAATTTGGATTGGTTTAGTCCTGTGTCACATTTGGGCTGACACGGTTTTGTCCCAACCTGAAGTGGATGCCGTGGAAGGTTCAGAAGAAACCCTTAAATACACCAATGCATTAAAAACAGGTTTCTGCCTATTTTCCCACTATCTCGAGGTTTTACTAAAGCTAGGATATTATAAAAAAATATATTCTAAAAGATGCACTTCTAATGCAGAAAAGAGTAGAATTAATGTGCCAACACCCAAGAAATGGAATGTTAACCAGCATCTAGAAATGGTCAGTATCCTATCCTCTCTCTTTTACTCCAGCCTGTACTGACTCTCCCTGCCACAGCACCCTGTTTGAGAATGACTTATACTAGAATCCCACTGAGTGCTTCCTGACGCACGTTTACCCGTATCATGAAGGGTTCTTCTTCTGTAACAAACACTCCTATGTGAACAGAAGATGGCATGGCAGCATGTTACAAAATTGTAATAAATAATACATGGTACAGTGTTATTGATCTCTACTCTCAACAAAGAGTGTTAAGTGTTGTTAATTGCCTCCCCTGCAATTAAAAGCCCAAGTCAAAGACGATCGCTCTTGGATGTAGAAGGGCAATCATCCTCAGCACATGGCATCATACGAGCAATAAAAGCAATAGTACACAATACAGGATAACAAACATATCTTCATGCCCCTGCCACTGACCTAAAATGTAGGCAAGCAACAAGTCATTACCTACTGCTCACCGAATTCAAAGCATCCTGGTTGGCTAAGGTGATCGCAGCTTTTCTCGCAGGGTGCTTCCAAATCTTACTTCAATTTCCACAACAATATTAGAGATCAGCCCCGAGTAGTTCTGTAGGAGGTCAGTGAACTGTCTGCAGTTAGAGTGCAGTAAACTGAAAATACTTTAGGCTGTTGCAGAGGACTGGCGCCAGAATACTGAGATATATATATATCACCTGACAGTTATAATATAGTATCCTAAATATTGTGTACAATATTTAATTTGAGTTACTAATTGAAACTACACCAATGGAGTGATGTTTTTGTAAATGATGTTTAGGCCACAATATTTATGCCAGATAATACTTTTGTTATCAATATTCTTAACCAAAGTGCAAACTTTTTGAGTGAGAGGGCCAAGCCTTGTGGCAACCATATTGTTGATGATCAGAGGTGGGCTGAACTCCGGGGTCATACTGAAAGAAAAGTTTTGACACAATTTGAAAACAATGCTCTACCTTCACTCTTTCACTTGCCTCAGTAAACCCAATGCTGTCTTTAAGACTTGTACTATTGGTTTTCTCAATGATGGCTCAATTGGCTAGCCAGCCTGTCATTTCTGTATACGTTTACATCATAATCGGGGACACTGGACTTTTAGTTAAGCTGATGATTCTCACATTTTACTATGTCCTAATGGTCAGATTTCATCTTAGAATATATTTCAAGACATTATACGATTCATCAGTGGTTGGATGAGGAGTAACTACTTAAAGATGAATGCGGAGAAAACCAAAGTTGTGGTCTTCAATGGAAACTCTGCGACCTGGTCCAATCATTACTGGCCCATAGAAATGGGTATGCTACCAGTACCCAAGCAAGGCGCTAAAAGTCTAGGAATCTCTTTGACCAACAGCTTTCACTGAGACCACAAATTAATGCTGTGGTTTGAAAATGTGTGTTTATTCTACATACGATCGTGAACAACCAAGAAATTACAACCTTTTCTTTCTCTTGAAGCCTTAAATACTTTTATGGAAGCAGTTGTTGGTGCTAGGATAGATTATTCTAATAGCATTTATCTTGGTCTCCCAAAATGTGATATTGCTAGCCCACAATTGCTCCAGAATGCAGTGGTTACGCTGGTGTTTAAGAACACACATCGCACCCATCCTGAAACTATTTCACGGGTTACTGCTAAAACGGCGCATTCAATTCAAAACTTTAAAGTTGTGCATGGGGTGGCTGCTGAATTCTTGATCAATTGAGCATCAGGGCATGCTCCGATGAGAGAACTTTGTTTGTCTATCTTATGAGAGGCCCCAGCTTAAAAAGTCCACTCCACATAAATGTGATGAAGGTCATCTACTGGGCGAACAAGAGAGATCTTCAAGTGTCACAACAAGCACACACACCTATCACTTTCGAGTACTTGCATTTTAAGGTAGAGTTCAGTAGAGAGGAACTTTCAGACAAAATAAGTGCCACGTGTACTAGATATCTAACATTAGATTGAGCACTTTGCGATGTTGCACAGGTAGCTGGAATGTAAGGTTGCGTATATCAGCCTTGTTATTGTATTCCTGTGATGCTGTATGTAAAGAAAAGGACGTGCAGTTTTTATACCACTCTAAACAATACCTCAAGGTCAGGCACACATGGATGATTCTGATGCTGTCACACATCATACATCTAACTTTTAGGCTGTATATTTTTGGCATACGCAGTACTAGCCTACCGATGAGTATGGTGTAGATGCATTTATTTATAAATGATGCAGCATTCGTAACAAAATGGTTCTCTAGCTTTAAAACTAGGGTAAATTATCAAACTGAATGAAAGGTTGTAAAATACAACATAAAATGCCGGAGGCTTAAACAATTATATTTATGTATAACTCTTATTAATATTTTCACTTCTGCACGAACTAATGTATCTATTCTCTCTTGTAGGAAAGTGTATGTTGGTAGAGAGCAATGTGCAATGCGTGTGTGTATGTGTCTTCACTGGATGAAAACAAGGTGGAGTACTGGGTTTTACCTTCATTTGTTAGTTCGGAAATATATATATTTTTTCATAATTATCCCTCGCAACAAATAAGTCTATCTTTAAATGGTCATTTATCCTCTTCATACCTCCCAACCTTATCTGGAACATCTTGGTGAGACACAATTGGACTCATGTGCCAATATTGTGTGGTACCAAACTGCTACTGCTTTTTAGGAGGAAACAACTGCCATAATTTATGTTCTTATTCATTCTTTCCTGCCTGCTGCTGCATCTGTCACTTTTTACCAATACTGTTTACATCATATTCCTGGTTGTTCATCTGCAAGCTGCTGATTAGACTGTCCACTTCACACATCAGTGCACTAAAATTACCTTATTCCAGAGTCAAAGATTGCTTTGTTTCAGCTTTCCACTGATGCTGTTTCATCAACTCCCAACCAAAGGCAATGTGTGCTTGTGTCTGTGTTTTTTTAATTTTTATCTGCAGTGCAATAATGTTGTGATTAATCATTTGGCCACAAGAATTTCTATTAACTGCTGTTCCTAATATGTCCTCTTTTTTATGTCTTGCCTACACGAGAGGTCGTGTCGTCTGCCATAGGACATATTGTTGCCCCCACCAGTTTCATGTTGCTCTGTTTTACCCATTTGCCCCCCATATCCACGCCCTCCATATTGCTTCCCCCATCTGCACCCTCTGTATTGCTTTCCCCCACGGCGTACCCTATTTTGCTTCTTCCTTGCACCTGCGCCACCCTGGTGCTTCCATCTCCCCCCTATTTTACTCCTCCCCCACTCGCTTACAACAAAACGCTATTCAGGATTGGTTACTAAAAAGGAAAAATAAGAAATGTCTGAGTCATTTTGTAGGTGCATACATGAATGGTGTGGTGTTTACTACTAAATAATGAGGTCAACCTTGTCAAAATTCTTATCTTTTTATTCTTTAGCCATGCTGCCCAACATTATGGATGCTGTACAACATTATTAAAGACAATTGGCAACGCCAAAAAGTCCCAAAGGCAAGGCCGATTAACTTTGTCAATTTTTATTTACCCCTGAAACCTGTTCCCCTCTCCCAGTGTTCCTTCAGCAGGCTCCATCCTCCAGGGGCCATGCACACAGCCCCTTTCTGCCACAGCCAAGCTCATCTGTATCTTTTGTTTTTTGTGATTGTTTTTCACCACCTACTGTGCCTACAAGTGAATCATGTGATATCCTGCCCCTCCCCTGCACTTCTGCTATATTAAGGGATCCAACAAAAGCTTTCCTTACCCTTCTCGTAATCACCCTTCTAAAATGTTTTCCTTGGAACCCTTCCCCTCCCCCACCCCACTTCTATCACCCTTTAAAATCTGAATGCGTTTAGTCCAGAGGATTACTAATTGGTACCAACTCACTTTGGCTCCTAGGTGCCTCAAGGGGCATAGCTTTCAACAGTGCAGCGGGTGCAGTGGCACCTGGGCTTAGGTATTTAAGGGCCCCCTGTACCGCAGTTAGAAAATTATTTTGCTACCCAGCTATGGCTGGGGGCATTTTCCTTGATTGCTCGAGGGTCCAGAGCATTCTTGGTACACCGCTGCTTGCGCCCTCACCAGCGGGCACCACGGCTACTTCTTGATGCGACCCGTAGACTTGAAATGTGTTCACCTTTATTGTGTTGCACCAATACTGCGTCTTGTTGGACCCCAAGACCCATACACTCTGATGTGTCATGTCATGTCCTTGGGTTGCACCTTCAGTGCAAACAACGAGGGGTAACACACCTACCACTCAGTGTTTCTTCGATCAGCTGTGTGGCATAAATACTCAGACAATACACTCTAAGTATGTTATATGCATGGGCAAGAATAACAGCAATGTCAAGTCTAGTGTGGCACAACCAGACCATGCATCTGAA
This sequence comes from Pleurodeles waltl, assembly GCF_031143425.1. Taxonomy (NCBI): domain Eukaryota; kingdom Metazoa; phylum Chordata; class Amphibia; order Caudata; family Salamandridae; genus Pleurodeles; species Pleurodeles waltl. The sequence goes on along the minus strand of NC_090449.1, from coordinate 792,648,213 downwards.
CCTCAGGCACCGCACCTAAACCTTTTCGGGAAGGACAGCCTACAACCACACAGTCCACAGCCCCGCACGCTGGTCTGCCTTTGAGTACTGTGGGCTGCCAGAGCACTGCGATGCCACACCAGTATAAATGTTAGACAACATATACATTTTTATGACAGGCAGCTCTGACACATGTTGAACTTCTGTTATCTGCATTGTGGCCTTCTGAACTTTAACTGGGCACCCTGGAGGAGCCCCCTATCTGACATACCTCCTCGGGTGATTGAGGACTGATTGTTAACACTGCCCGCACACAGCCTTAATTAACAATAGTTTGATGAATTCCACATGCATACCATTAACATACTTGTCCTGGCTACTGCATAAAATATACATAGCAAACAGAAATTTACATACAGTAAACATGCCTATACATCCACATGATAAACAGGAGTGGGCATTGAAACGAGACACCTAAAAATAAGACACGTTAAAACCAAATTATCACACCTTAACCCCAATGATAAATTGCACCACAGAAATAGTCCAGTGCAAAATCTAAAGAGGCTATACTAAAAGGCCGTGTTCAATTTTGCATAACTTGATAAATGAGACACATAATTATTATTTTTTTCGGGGAAAATGAACGGCAGCGAAAATCTCACGTTTGGGAAAACCTTTGTCCTGATCGATGCCTCTCCGGTTCTGCACCCTATGGTGGGATGTAAGGTGAGATTTTTAAAAAAATAATCTTTTTAATGTGACGCCTGTGATCAAGCTGAAAGGACATAATAAACTCAACTTCGACAATTCAAAATGACTTTGAAAAGGAAGGGAAATTAATATGTAACATACCCCAAGTGTAAGTTAAGTTTTCACTCTAGTTAAAAATGTCCCTATTCATCTACATTCCATGCATAATCTAATTGTCCATGTTATGCACAGGGATGTGCATGCTATTCATATACAACACTGTGTATTACCATTTTCATCAGTGTTCTCAAGTTTCCTTTTCCATTTTGCATTTATGTGTGTTTAATGTATGAATTCAAAAGACATTTGGGCCATATGCACGAAATACAGGCTGCACAATACTGGTCACAAATAGCGACCAGTAGTTTTTTGCAACATTTGTGGAATTTTGCTAACTGACATATTCACTAATATGTCAGTTCACAAAATTCCGAACTGTAGTGGGTCACAATACAACCTTCCTCGTCAATTTTCATAAGATAGGTTGCAAATTGCCACTCAATATCATTGGTGGCCATGATAGGGGTTGTATTGTTTAACAACAAGAGCAATCCCAATGTTCAGGAGAACATGGGCATCTATACTTATTGACATGAAAACAACTGTTCACGCGAAACTCATTTATCATAAACGTATGGTACAGCAGGAAGTCCCAGGCATAAATCCATATCCACAATGCAACCTGTCAAAATGTTGTCATATATGTCAAGAAGGTTTTTTTTTTTAATTCATACATATCAAAAAGCAAAACAAACAAAATAGTGAAAAGGTGCACCCCAAGTAAAACACACCAAAATTGAAAAGAAGGTTCCTGTAGTCGTCACAATAGTTGGTCTATTAATACAAATTCATAGACTGCCACAAGTAATAACAATACAAGTATGCCCAGAAGGCAATGCGACATAAGCAATATCTGTCTTTTTGAACTGCTGACGGTGCTTCGACCCATACAGGGATACCTGGATCTCATCAGGACATAAAATAACCTGGGGGACTGATGTAGAAATGAATTAGTAAATACATCTCAGATAAAACTAAAATAAAAATATATAGGCAAGGGGAACTACATACTGGTTGCCTTTTCAAAGGGCTATGAACTGGATGGATTCCTGCAAGAGCAGTGCAATTGCCTGGGACCAAGATTGCCTGTACGTATAGGAGCGGCATTAGGTACTCCAAATTAAAAATTAGATTAAAAAAAGTATGTGAATACGAGCTAGGCAGAAGAACCTCTTACCCAGAATAACCTAAGTGGAAGCATCGGTGTGCAAGGAATAAGGTTGATTGAGGGTACTCACGGTATTATCTGTGACAACACAGTATCCCAAAAGAAACAAGCATTTGCACTGCAATAGGGTCTCGAATTTCTCTGAGTTAGATCTATTAGCAGTTGTAAACTCCCAACCGGATTTTTCTTGCACATTAAATGGAAAAAAACAGCGTGATCGCGCTGCTACAGTTCACTAGTAGTGAAACCTATCGGCAAAAGTGCAATTATCTACGTAACCGGCAAAAGTGCAATTAACTATGTAACAGGGTTGATGTAATGCAAAGCGCTCGACTTCTGCCAAGTGAGACAGCGCTGCAAAAAAAAAGATAAAAAGTAGTCCACAAACCTGAGGGGAAACAGCGAGCCTCGCATGTTTTTAGTACTTGGTCGCTGTGCTCGAGGAGGGCTAACCAACGGAAAAGGCATGACGTATGCGTGCCTTCCACTAATGAAAGCAAGCAGATTTTGAAAGGCAAGCCCACAAACCAATGAAATACACTGACGTGACATGGACTGGGCTCCGAGCCCTATTCTAATTACTAAAGCGTCTCACAAGCGAAACGCATGCGCCAGCGCATGTGACGCATGCTCGACCCTAAAAAATGAACATAGAAAAATTACTCATGATAGTTGGTAGACAACTAAGTGAATGTCATTCATTCTTAAGATAACAAAATTGACAAATAGCGTGCTGGCGCTGTGGAATACCTATGAGTACTGCAACACGGCTGTAGACCTGTAGATACAGGTCAGCTACAAGCCTTCATTGAGGCAAACCTATAGGATGCTGTAAAATGGAAGTGTCCTCCCGATCGGTGAGATGCAGGGACAAGGAAGATGAGCAACATTGCTCAGCCTCCTAAATAAAGTAGGGTGCAGCACCTGAATGGCCGCGCATAAGGGGCGTGGTAATTGCAATAATGAAAACAGCTGTGAGCGCAAGCACAATGCTCCTCTAAACAAGCGGGTTTAAAGCGCACTACAAAGAGTTGCTAAACGCAGACCAGTCCATTGTGATAATGTGCTCAAAACGAGCACGCGATAGGATGCGGGGAGCCAAGAGCAGGTAAGTAAGATACTACAATGAGTTGCCAAACCAAGGCCAGTCAGTGGTGATATGTGAAATAGAGGCAAATAATATATTGAAGGTGTCAAAAATTACTCAAGGCGAATAAAAGTGTGTTGTTAAATTGATAATGCAATAGCAAGAATCGATCCATGGGCCCCCGGTATCAAAATAGCCTCGAGCTGTCCATTGGCCTACTATGCTCTTATGTTGAGGTGTGCACACCAATAATAAAAGGCAGCCATAAGTACAGTGGTATAAAGAAAAAAAGAAAATGAAAATAACAATATTTCTATTACGGGGATACCCCAAAATAGATCTGGCTGTATAGTTTATAACAAAACTGGGAAGAGGAGACTCTATGGAGTTAATTCTGAAAAGAAGGAGAGGAGGTGGGAAAATAGTGTGTGTTGCAACATAATGTATAGCAGAGGAAAAAAGGAATATGATCATTCAAGGATGATTAATGAGAATAAATATGAATACACTTTTAGGCGGATACCCAAAATTAAAGCTGGCATTATAGTTTGTAACAAGAAGGAAAAGGGGAGGCTCTATGAATTTAATTCTAAAGAGAGGAAGAGAAAGCAGGGAAGTGGTGTGTGTAACAACTTAAAGTATGGCAAGGTCAAATGCTACACATTAGGATATCATTTGATTTTGAGGCAACAAAAAACATTCAAAACAGTCTAGATACATAACAAAGCTAACTCGTGTACTTTAACGCTTACACACGAACCTGATTTTTTATCAAAACCAAACAGTCAATATATAAGTTCTCATAGAGGCTCAAGGGAGCATCAGTGGAAGGTATAGACAGTAGTTAGGAAGAGAGGTAATGAATGCATACTTTCCAAATGTTCAAAGGAATGTGTAAATAATACCAGAAGAGGTTCTAACAGGCCACTGTCAAAATAGGAAAAGAGTACTTAATTTGTTAGTTCCCCCATCATGTTCAAACCTTTTTTTTATAGAGTCACACTTATCATTAGCATGCCAGTCTTTGTAAGTTGTGTGACACATCTCCTCCTCTTGGTGATAGTGTAGCTTTTTCAATGACTTGCCACCTGAGATCCTCTGTTGTATGTTGGTCTCCCCTCGTACTGGTGAGAATGAAGCAAACCAGTCAGAAATCTATCACTTTTGTAGGTCAATACATACTGTTAAGAAGAAATTGTCAGATATCCAGCGAGACCATGACCCGAGAAACAAGGGCAAGGGGCTCAAATGAGAGGAAGATGATGAGGAGGAACAGGTAGAGGAGACAGAGGATCTGGCAGAGGCAACAGAGGAGTTGGAAGAAAATTACTGAGGCAAGTGGGAAATGCCGCAATAAGCCCCTCTCCCCGGAGGAATAATGGTTCCTGAAGTGGTAAACCAGACTATTGTTAACTTTTCTCACAGAGAATTAACTGATACTGAGAAGTATCTTCTTTGCTTACGCCTTTGATTCTGTCCGCTTCGTAAATTTGATTACACGTTTACCAGGATTGACCTGTTCAAATTCATAAGAAAATTGAAACTTTCCAAGTGGCATCAGATGAAGAGTACACTAGGAAAATCTTCTGATGTCTTGGGTGTTGACCCAATGTCAGATGTACTTACTAATGGGAATGTGGATTTATGGCTTTACATGAGTTGGAGGCAGGAACAGTGGAGTCTGGGGCTAAGCGTGCTGCAGAAAACAATCTAGAGCACCTAGGAGTAACTCATGCTGATTCCTTCCCCAGCAATTTCAACCCCTCTTCTACCTTCTATCCTAATATGCCACCTGATAACATCAATACTTTTCATGAGGTGGCAATTCAAGAAATTAAAAACATGAGGAGAAACACCAGATTGAAGAGTGGCATGATTTTCACCCCTGAACAGTTTGATATTATGAATTCTCTTGCTAATGATGAAAGCATTGTTATTCGTACATTGGACAAAGGGGATAACGCAGTTGTGCTGAATAGGGAAATCTATATTCATGAGGTGATGAGACAACTCAATAACAAATTGTTCTATATAGTGGTGGATAGAACTGTATATGTTGAAAGTATTACCTCATTGTGGGACAAATTGACAGGTTAGAAGGATAAGGGCTTATTGAGTTGTAGGAATATTGCTTTTAAAGAAAACAATTTCCCAAACTACCCACATTTTAACTGCTGCAAAAAATACACAAAGACCTCCAAATCCCCCCAGAGGACCTACTGTATCTTCTAGGGCGAGTGCTGCTCAGAATGTATCCAAATATGTATATGGGTACTGAGGTATTTTGTCATGAGTCGCCTCTCGTACATGAGGGATACCAAGGAATTTTTAGATAATATCACTCACATTCCCTAGAAAGCAGATTTCTACCTGATGACGTTGGCTGTAAGTACGCTTTATACCATTGTTGATTATGAGAAATAGATTCCTGCATGTAAACTCTTTTGGAGAGCCAAACCTATCAGGTTCCTTGACCACACATCCATGATCGAAGAAATGATGAGACACTGCCTGGAAAATAATATCTTTCTCTCTAATGGCACCCTATACAGACAAACCGGTGGGACCGCGATGGGGACCTTTATTGTCTCCAGCTTTGTGAACTTTTTTCTGGGGTGGTGGGTAGAACAGGTCCTCAATGACAGTGCCTTGGCCAAAGACTTAGAACAGGTGATTCTAGGGCTCAGGTACATTGATGGCCTTTTCATTATTTGGAAGGGGTCTGAGAATAGGTCCATTGAGTTTGTAGCTAAACTCAACAAGAACTCCCTCAATCTATCCTTGACACATACTATCAATAACAGTAAGATTGAATATTTGGATTTTCTAGTTAAGATAACTGAGGTCGAAATCAGGACACATTTGCATAGGAAACCGACAGCCTGCAACAGCCTCCTTCATGCCCAGAGCGCTCACCCACAGAACCTAAGAGAAACTTCTCAGTGTCAAGAGGAACTGCAGAAGAAAAAGAATTTGTGGAGGAAAAAAAGACTCTAGTGGCCCGTTTTAAGGAACGCGGATATCCCTTATGGGTCTTCAACAAGGCCTTTAAAAAAGTGTCCCAGGTTGACAGAGAAACCATCCTTTTTGACAGCAAAGTTACCACACACAATAAAACAGCCAAACGAGTTATACTTACTTACAGTGGCAACTCTAAAAAGATTAGGAACACATCAGCCAGATATTAGGAAAGTCTGAAAGGTGATCCCATCACTGGAAAAGGTATTGAGGAAAGACCCCTAGTTACTTTCTTTTCGCATATTCAAGACCCTTAGGGATTCCCTTTTTCACAGCAACATCACCTTAATGAATGGATTAAAGGAACACGGCCTTCAAGGCTTCTTTCCATGTGGTAGATGTAAGGCCTGCAAAAACAGGCATCCCGTAAAGGAGTTTGAGTCCATTGAGGGAACAACACATGAGATTAACCAATTCCTCACCTGCAGTTCCTAATTTGCCATCTACATCCTTGTAAGTCCCTCCAGTACATAGGGAGCACCATGTGTGCACTGAAGAAAAGGGTCACAGAACATAGGCCATTGTGATACAAAATATCCGGTCGCCAGACATTTTCAGGAGAAACACAATGGAGGCAGGTCTAAATTAATATTTGTTTTGCTGTAGAACAAGTGGAACAGAACCCCAAAGATGGCAATCACACCTTGAGAATGAGGCAGAGGGAGTCTCAATTGATTATCGATCTTGAAACAATCAGTCCTGGGGTTTCAACCTCAATGAGGAACTTAGCATACATCAGAATAAAAGTTAGGAATATAGGGGAGTCACCACATTTTTTGTAGGTTGGCTTCTAAAAATATTTGCTCAGAATTGCCCTCGGGTGTCTATAGTGGAGATCAGTCTACGGTTCTGTTTTTTCACCCTATCATGTTTTGTTCTGCTTGTGTTTTTACAGGAGGAAAGGAGGGAGCCCTTGGAGGAGTCCCCCTACCATTTCTTCAAGTACACGTGGTTCTGCACCTCTCTTCAGATAAGACTTTAATTATTTCTATTCATGTTTCTCATTGATCAGGTTTAATGTGGGTGCCCAGGGATGGTTTAATTATAGGGTTTGGTGGAGGAAGAAGTGTAACTTTTTTTGGCACTCCGGGGTGACTTTACCAATCTGAGTTTCATGATTATGTTTAGTTATTAGAATTTTCTATGTATGATCCCAGAACTGTGTATGATTTTTCTAATAAAGTGTTCCTTCATGGCACTTATTTTCTGCATTTCCTCTACCTTTTGATAATAGTGTTAGTTACAGGGTGTGATATTGGTACAATTGGATTCATGCAGTATTTATTACCAATGACATTGTATGGCTTCACAGAACTACAATGTATGTTATTTCTGTACTTTTGACTTCAGAGTCATTTGTCACCTGGGGCTTGATTGAACAATGAACGTTTATTCACCTTTTAGCATTTTTCAATAGGGATCCTATTATTTCTCATCAGAGTTTTTGAAAAGGCGATCTCCTAGTTTAGCTATTTAATTCAACACAATTAGGGTTGCCTCGTGCATCGTCTATAGTCCATAACGATGTCTGATGCAATGTTTTTCATATTTACATTATCCTGGGCTGAATTCCCGGAATTCTGCTACGTGGAACTCCGCGTAGTGACCAAAAAATTGTGCCACAATACGCGGAGTTCAGCAAGCAGCAGAGTGCATTAGGTTGCTTCATTCGCGCCAAATTTTAGCACTGGGTGTTTGTCCAGCACTGTAAAATCAGTGTGAATGGCACCACGTGCAGCGCATGCTCAAGTAGATTTTCTACTTAAGCGGTAGCTTCCTCAACACGAACTGAAGGTTTCTCAATGCAAGCGGTAGCAACCATCTGTGACTGCCCACATTGAGAAATCTCACGGGGAGATGGCCTGGAGTAAGATTTTCCTCACTTGTGGTTGCCAACTTAACGTTGGCGAGCATGAATGAGAAAAAAAACTCCACTCCGCTCTGGGGAGTTTTTCACAACTCCTCGCTCCAAGTGGAGCACGGAGTGGGAAAACTCCACAAACTCTGCGAGTGGAGCAGAGTTCTCTGCCCAGCACTAATTTGTCTGCCACAGTATGTGACTCAGTTCATTTCAATATGTCACCCACAGAATGATGTTTGGACTGTAGCTCATAGTTACATAGCACTTCTTCCCACAGAGGTTTTTGCAGAATGGGGTTTGTTCCTATAGCATGTCAAAAAGTCTTCATGTGAGCAATTGCTCTCAGATGCTTCTAATTTATTTACAAGTTTGATCTACTGTGAAATTGTCTTTCCAAGCTGTTAATTATAATACTGAGGGCTTGTCGTATTTTTAGTCGTCCACAGTCCATTCTGGTGCATTATACATTTTATTATTTATAGCTTTGTGAGTAAACCCATTTGCCATAACAATGGTAAAGCCCATTCCAATACGTCGCCCATAAAAGTTATGTTTTTCACGAGTGTGTCCTTCTTTGCTTTTTATGTCCTTAAATACATGGTGTACACGATCAGCATTCGGGTGATCAAGGCCACGGGGATGACCAAAAAGCATCTATGTTGGCATAAAATTGTTTCAACTGCCATCTGAGTGAGCATGTATTCTTTTGAGAATTAATTTTGGATATATGCGCCTCACTGCTGGTGCAAATGCAGGGGTAGACCATCACCCACATCCGTATTTAAACAACAACCGCACTGCACTCCTCGGAGATCAATTTGCATCCTTTATTACAAAACTTGGGCGTCTCCTAAATCACATCTATGCGTTTTGACTCCTGTCTTGATCACAGTGGTTTTCAATAAGTCTCTTTTTCATTGGTCACTTTACATAGATTTAAGGCATTATGAGAGTTATTGTTCCTAATCACTGGCACACACTGATAGTTTTGTATAGCGAAAAAAGTATTTCTTGTGTTTATCAAAACATTTCAGCATCGTGCTCTGTTGTTTAAACATCTGTTCCTACATAGTGCTACGCATGTTCTTTCCTCATTACTTCAGTCATGTGATAAGTTGCAGTTCTCTCCTGTGTGTATAACTTATCACAGTTCCCATTACCTCTCTGAGTCTAATAGTCATTTTTTATAAAATGAAACAATCAAACTCCCACGCCAGCAGCTGCTGACACCTTTCTCAGTGCACAGGCCACACCGGTCTTCTTTGTGAATAAGTACAAACCACCTACAGAGTTTAGCGCCATTTGAAGTCCAACCATCCAGTTTGCTCACCTCCAAATGTATTGTACTCCAGCAAGGGATCAATATGCCCACTCCATATGTGTCTGTTCTCTTACCCACAGGTACCGGGTGCTGCCGTTCATAGTTAAATGTCAACGAAACAAAACTGGTCATAAGAATAACGTTCCTTGAGGTTTCCTTGAAAGTGTAACTCATCCTCAATTTATCTCTGCTGTCTACTGCCTATCATGACTGTGCACCTGCAAATAAAACATATAAAAAAGCGGAGTTACTTAATGATGCAGTGATTTAAAATTTACATCTAAAATGCTGCGCAAAGAACACATTTACAGCAACTACAAATGTGTGTGCATTTCTTCATCAATGTTGTGCCCCTTGGGTTCCATGGTGTCTATACGGAGGATAAATGGAGGATGCAATTGAAAAAATAATTTAATCTTTTAAAAGTTTTTTAGAGAGTAAACAGTATCCCCCAGACTGCTGCCTACTCCCAACAAACATGTTTCTACAATTTCAGTTGGGAGGGGTTCCAAGGAGACCTTTTCTATTTTGTGAATGGCTTATTACTCCAAATTAGGAGTGAGTCACATTTCAGTGCTTTACAACCAGATTTCCGTTTCAAAACATTGATACGCACCATACAGAATCACTATATGGAAGGAACAACCTTAACATGCCCATTCCAAATAGTGATTCATTATGTCCTTCCAAAACCAATTTTGTGATTCAGTAACCTGTTACTGAACCGGAAAATGGGTTTAATACATTCCAAAAAAGCCATGTAGTGGTTGCAAACCCTGCTATTTAGCAAATCACATAATTTGTGACTGCTAAATGCCTTCACACATCTGACCCTTTATCATTACAAATAACACAATTACATATAAATGTTTTACATATATATCAAGAGACCAGTCACGTTTAACTAATCTGAAAGGTATATCTCGGTTCAAGTTTCTCATTAATGAAATGGTGCCCACCACATACAGGTGTATCACACTCATACACAATGCTTAAACATCTGTTTACTTTTTCGAATCATACAAAATGTGAACAGGCTTAGAATGTGTCATTCTTCTACTTTACCCTGTTATCTTCCAGCAAGTAAAATTGACCCCACCAAAATTTAGCTGGGTTGACAAGATGTTCTGTTACTGCGCTTATATCGATAACTCATTTAGATCGTTGTCACTTTTGTGCGCGACAGAGCATCAATGTCAATTAAGAGGTGCCAGAGGGAGCAGCTGTTACCCGTAGGTTGTCATTTGCTGCCCCTGGCTCTGTCCTTTTGAGCCCTGACTCAGACATCATTAGGTAACACCATAAGAAGGAACGTAAACAAGGCTCGGAGTGAGCAAAGATTACTTTTACTAGTTAACACCCATTGTTCTTCCTGAAGCTCCCCAGCAACAAACAGGAGGCTGTTGAGGGGCCAAGTGTAGGCACAAGGGGTGGGAACTTCCATTTCATGCCCCTCCCATATCCACTCTGGAGCCTACTATTTGCTGCTGATGGAATATAAGAGAAATAAGGAATGAGAGCATCCTCACAGCAGGCTGTGGACGAAGAAGTGAATCACTGCCAAGAGAGTGTGTCAGTGCAGGACTACCGTGAGCTAGGTGATCCAAAGCCTGGCTGCTCCTCTCAGAAAGTAATTTAAAGAACCCAGGTATCTGTGTCAATGCAAATATTTTAACACTGGGTGGAGATACTCTTGTTCAGTGCTCATCGCCTGATGATGGTCCCTGGTATGCCCCTGTCACTCTATAAGTTAGAGGGCAGAGACAGCAGTAAGAAGCGGGTGAGGATCAGAATCTGGAGATTTGGGTACTCTAACCCCACTTTTGAGGCTTGTTTTTTTCCCTAGTTTTAAAAATGGTAAAATGCCTTGCATATTTTCTCCTCAGGTGACTACTATTCCAAAAGAAGCTTCTCTTGCATGCTTGTTATTGCGGCTACCTTTGTGTGATTAGGTTGTGCCTTAAGGTTCACACTAGACATATCAAAAACAACCACAAATTGGGCTCATAAATATTCAAGGACCATTGTGAGTTAGACTGCTCGGACTTATCTCCTGAGCTGGTGCTGTTTCAATAGTGAACGACCGGGCTGGGATGAGAAAGAAAGTAGTCCTGGCACCAAAATAAAAGATAGCTTAAAAAAGTGTGCATATTCTGCAAATCCGGGCAAAAATGATCTACAGGTCTTTTGCACGATATGGGGACTGCAAGCATCTGTGCTTGTTGCAGGCAATATCTGTGGTCATATCAGAGAAATCAACATTCAAACCTGGAGCAACAAACCATGAAACAGCCCGAAAAACTGGAAAATATTCAGCCAATACACTGAAAGTGAAATCAGCCCTTCCGGCATTGTCAGAGTGCCCTATTGGACAGTCCGACCCTGGTGAGCACGGGCAACTGGAGCTGCACAACATGTGGTGGCCTGCACTTATACTTTTATTTGTGCTGCTAGCACACAGCGAGGAGCCCAGAATGGACACCGTGGACTTTGTGCCATTGTGAGTGGATCAAAGGAGGCATCTATCTGCTGTAGCTGTCCGTCCCTGTTATTGTTCAGACTTCCTGAAGTTTCTGTCGGGGTGACCCTTCATAGTCTCTCACCATGAGCCTCAGAGCTATGTGTTCATTCAATACAAATGCAGGCCACTTCTGAACTCTGGAGGTGGCACCCGCCGCACTGAGTATACCTGCGCCTTCATTTTATCCATCTATGATGCACTCTTCTGCACAGGAGTTCACCCTTTATAAACCACGGTAAGTCGAATGAAGACGGCAGAGGTAGGAAGGGTTGGAGAGAAGGAAGGCGGAGAAGATGTCAGAGTCTGTGGTATAAATGAGAGTGAGAACGAAGGGAGCCACGTGATAACTGTCAGCAGTAGCAGTGATATCTATATAGAATTAGGGAATGTCAGGGCATTCTCAGATTTCGCTGCATAATGTTTTCAGCTTTTGGTTGTTTACTAGTTGCTTTGGAATGATGGCGAAGTACGGGCTACTTTAATAACCACACCAGACTTCACACTTTATTTATCTATTGATTTGCAGTTTGTGCAGTGCAAACAAGGCCCACGTGTCTCAGAGAGATTTAAAACAGCAATGGTAAATATGATTGTATTGTATTGTATTGTAATAGTATTTATATAGCGCTTACTACCCCTGACAAGGCGTCCAAGCGCTTTTGATAGCAGCGACATCATCACTGTGAATAATTAGCTCGATAAGTACCAGGGCACAACATATCGAAAAGCAAGCTTTATAACAAATGATGAGAGATTGCGGTTATTTTAGCAGGCACTTAAGTAGTACATTTTTAAAGTTCTTCTCGAAGGACTCAGGTAGCGATCAATGCCTATTTCTGACGGGATTCATTTCCAGATGCTGGGAGCGTTTCCAGAGAAGGCGGGGGACATAATTCTTTCTTCCTTGAATGGCAGTGGGTCCGATTGCAGGGATTCCGCACTTCTGAGAGAATGACTGTCCCCTAAATGATGAGCTCCCGTGTAAGATATTTTGTTGTGCCACAATGCAGAGCTATATGTGAATGATAGAGTCCCCTCTGAAAATGCTTCTCATTTCTATCGAGAGCCACTTCACCATGAACCTTAAATGGTCATAAAGCATTACTCCAGATACCACGTTGCAGATATTATTCTTGCTGCGGCATTGACGGTGTGCCTTTTGTTGGAGATGAGGATCCTGTGAGTAACATGTTCCCATAGTTCAACGATTTGTGATTGTACTAGATTTTAAAAGAATGGTTTTGAAATGAACGTTTTAATAGTTCTGGGACATCTGGGATGGTAATATGCACTCTTTGCAGAGGAATGTGTACGAGACTGCAGGTTCAGGTTCCTGTCAGGAGGCATCCTGAGTGATTTGGTGCAGCCGAACATGTTCAGTTTGCATTTAAGAGCTTTAAGAGATTTTAGCCAGTTATTCATTGAGGATATACTGTGAGAGTCGACATAAAGAGGAATTCCGCCTTCAGTGTTTTTTTTCAAGTGGTAGAAAAACAACAATGTTTGGATATTTTTTCAGATTTCTAGTCTTAGCATGTCAATTGAGATGACAATTTCCGGTATAATTATATGTCATCAAAGTAAAGATGGCAGGAGAGGTTGGGTTGCTTTACAATTGTTGTCAATGTACCGATCCAACAAGGCTGGGGATAATATGAAACCTTGAGGCACCCCTGTCATTAAGGGAAATGAATTAGATAGTGAATTGTTCAGTTTGATTTGTTGGGAGCCCTTGTCAATATGTGAACAAAACTGGTTTAGAATGTTAAATTTTTTCCTAATATTGCTTTGAGCGTTTGAAGGTAAATATTGTGATGAACTATGTCAAACCACCCTGTGGGGTGAGGAGTATGAGTGGGTAAGAGCCTACCCATATGCACAGAAGATAGCTCAATGGATTGCAAGCCTGTTTCCGAGATCTTTATGCAACCCACAGTTTAGATTTCAGCACATTCACTCTGCCTGTTACCATCACAAAGCCCATAAAATTGAGCTGTGACATTGTTTACACAAGTACAAGTAGCAAAGTAACGTCGATTAGCGTAGATTGAATAGGCATAGAATGGAGTAGCATAGAGTGGAGTGGCGTAGAATGGAATGTTGAAGAGTGGAACACCGTAGAGTGGAGTGTTGTGGAGTGGAGCAGAGTAGAGTGTAGTAGGGTAGATTGTAGGAATGTACGGTGTACTACTGTACTGTGAAGCGACATAGAGTGGAGTGTTGAGGAGAGGAGTGACATATCCTGGGATAGCATAGGGTGTAGTGGTATAGGGTGTAGTGGCGTAGAGTGTAGTGGCACACAGTGGGGTAGCTTAGAGTGGAGTGTGCAGAGAAATAATGTGGAATTTACTGGCATACAGTGTAGTGAAGCAGACTGGAGTGGCATATAGTGGAATAGCTTTGAGTACAGTGGTGTACAGTGAAGTTTCATACAGTGCAATAGCGTAGAATGTAGAGTGGAGTGGGATAGAGTGGAATTGCCTAGAATGGAGTGGTGTACAGTGTAATAGCGTATAACGGGTTATCGTAGAGTGGGGTGCCATACAGTGGAGTGAAGTACAGTGGAATAGCTTACATTCCAGTGTTGTACACTTAAGTGTCATACAGTGAAGTGACATAGAGTAGAATAGTGTAGCATGTAGTGTCATAGAGCGGAGTTGCTTACAGTTAAATAGTATATAGCGGAATAGCGTAGATTGGAGGGGCGTACAGTGGAATGGCATATACTAGAGCATCACAGAAAGGAATGGCGTAGAGTTTAATAGCGAACAGTGGAGTGGTGTAAATTGGAGTGGCCTAGAGTGGAGTGTAGTAGAGTGAGTGGTGTACAGTGGATTAGCGTAGAGTGGAGTGATGAGTGAAGTAGCGTAGAGCGTAATAGTGTAGAGTAGAGTGGCAGAGAGTGGTGTGTGGTAATTGAAACAGATGTAGCGTGAAAGTGTGTGGACAGATTAAGATATATAATGGCAAGAATATACATGAGGAGGTGTAAATGATCATTTTTGATAGCATGTGGAAATAGTATGAGCATTGTTAAACTTATACATTTTAAAATACTTAGTTATATATTGTGCCAATCAGATCTCAGTAAGAGCAGCTGGGTCATTTGAGATGTCATCAGTAATGTCACTGGCCATGTCATGAGTGATGTAATGTTTGTTTTTTTAAGTGAACTTCTAAGGTTTTTTACATTTTATTTCCTAACATTAACCATGAACCAATGAAAGTGGGTCAGTGAGTGGGTGCGTGAATCTCTGAGTAGGTATGTGAGTGGGTTCATGAGTCTCTGAGTGCATCTGTGAGCGAGTGTAGAGTTTCTGAGTGGGTCTCTGAGTGAGTGCATGAGTCCCTGAGTGAGTCTTTGAGTGGGTGCTTAAACCTGAGTGTGTGCATGAATGTCTGAGAGGATCTGTGAGTGGGTGTGTAACTTAGTGGGTCTGTAAGTGGGTGCATGAGTGTCTAAGTGGATCTAAGAGTGGGTGTGTGAGTGTCTGAGTGGGTCTGTGTTTGAGTACATGAATCTCTGAGTGGGTCTGTGAGTGGGTGCATGAGTGTCTCAGTGAGAGTCTAAGTACATCTGTGAGTGGGCCTGTGACTGTCAGTGTGGACGTGTCAGTAGCTGCATGAATGACTCAGCCCCAAACGAACCGTACCTGCCCGTTTATCCAAAAAGAGTCCACAGTTTTGCACAAAATGTCTACCCAACTGAAGTACTTTCTACTGGTTAGTTAATAAGTGCTACCTCATTGGGTAAATGTTCAGTGTGTTTTATATGCTGTAGCTCCACAATGGACCATGAGGAAATGTCTCCAGTGATCTTGTGTGTGTTTGGCAATGTGATTGTTCCTTGTGCATCTTTCTCCTGATGAAGCAGAAAATGAAGGTTTTCATTTATTGACGCATAAACGTAGTGTGAAATAATCATGTGTGACTTTAACCGAACTAATAAAGATTGTACGGGGACAAAATGTGCCCTTAGAGTAGTTCGCCAACATTTATAAGCATGCTTTATATAACGTGATGTATTAGGATTGCACTAATCCGACATAATTATAAACGTGTGCTACGATTTGCTTGCTTGAAATGTTTTAGCTTAGCATAACTTTAGTGGAGGCTTTGGCCTAGTGGCCTGGTCTCACGGTTTAGATGCTCGTATTTTTCCAATGTGCTAATAAACGTGTATTTTTGCTTGAAGCTGTACTTTTCCACTGAGATCGTTCACATGCTTATCTTAAGGTTTCGTGCCAGCCTGGCATATTTCTCTCCTTACTCCAAGGTCAATCTGCAGGTGCGGACAATGGAAGCTCTGAAAGTGAGTTAATTGGTATAAAATGTTGCAACTTGCGTACTCGTCTCCAAGGATAATGTATGCTTAAGTAAAAGCTTGAGAACTGTTGTTTTTGATTGGACAATTTGAAGCCAACCTATGAACCCTTCAATGGAAGACCCTACTGGATTTGAACTGTTGTCTATTTAAACCAGGTGCACGAGAAGAAAGCAGCCACTACAGCCATTACCAGCTATTGCCCGACATTGCGCCATTCCGTAGCTATTATGGCCCACCTTGCTGCGACGCCATTTTGAAAGCGACTTTGATGCTTTCTCTAATCGAGAGAAAGAGACTTTAAATGATTCTTGCCCTAGAGACTTTAACTTTGATCCCTTGCATGAAGTAGTAGTTTTACCTTGCCGCCGTGAGGCAATTGCCCCGTCCACCTTGCCCCTTTGCCCCGTCCCATGCTGATCGAGAAACGGTACCTGTGAGACGAAGACTTCCTTGTATGCTGATCGTAATTGGTAAATATGAAAGGAAATTGTACAATTGCATTGTGTTTCTTTTAGGTAACCAACTGCTGATTTTTGATAAGATCCCTAGTTAGGAGTTTTCTAAATTAATGTTGCTAAATTGTTTTTGCATGAAGTCCCACATGCCGATGCTAATTTGAGGTTAGATGAGGATTCCTTTTGTTGCACGATGCAATTAGAGACCTTGTTATGCTGACTAAATGTATGCAATTAGTTCATTACAGATTATCGTATTAGTGATTTGCATTGCTATTATCGAATGCCTTGTTATTCAAATGCTACATAGATTGCACCTGTTTCGCCGCTATGGACAGCTATTAATGTTCATTTATGTTTATCATTTGGTGTTGAGACACATCTACATTGTGCTAGCTTTGTTAATATAGGGAAATAAATTCACTAACTTTGAATAAACTGGTGTGGTTATTCCTGACTGAAAGGTCAGGGTTTGCCAAAATGTATTCTGGATTAATTGTTAAGTGTTATGTTGATCAGGGTATTTCTTATGTCCGTTATTGATTATTGATTTAATGAAATTGACTGATTAAGGGTGCCGAGGGTCCCACTTAGTCAAAAGATTCATCGGCCTAAAGAGCGTCCAAATACAGGCAAATTATTAGTACGGACCGCTCTATCAGTAGATGGTAGCAGAGGACGGTTTCGCCTTTTGGGACCACGTACTATTAAAGTACATGGTGTTGAATTAACGGTTTAGACTTTTGAGATCCCTCTTGAGAAGTTGAATTAGATTTTTTTGGGTAAAATAGATTGACAGAATGATGATGGGCTAGGTCCACCGTGACTTTCCCGGGATCTCGGAGCTTGCGAATGGAGAGAATGGAGGTGTGGAATAGGCGTTGGCGGTGCTAGTGATGGTATGAGTGAAGTTAGGATTTTGCGCTTGCACAGCTTATTGCCGCAGAGTGTGTGAAAAGGTTGCAAGGATTTTTTTTCTTTTTAGAGAATAGCGGAGGTGCGACTCCGAGTGTAGAAGTAGGGAAGTCGTCGAACTTCATAGAAATAGCGGAGGTGCGACTCCGAGTGTGAGAGTAGGGAAGTCGTCGAACTTCATGTGCGTGTGGCGCTTCGTGCATAAAAAGGTCCACGTGGTTGTTGTTGTTGAGACGGGCCCTGCGAGGTCAAGAGACTCCGGAGTATGTTGTTTTATGTTGTGGTCTGGTCGGTTTAGTAGGTTGATCGGGCGTGGTCAACGAGTCGGTACGTGTGTTAAGGGAGTGAAAGAAACTTCGACTTCGGGCTTTGACAAGATTCTAAGTGCACTAGAATAGATCATTGACAAGTTGAGAGTAGGTCTGCGGGTCAGATTTGCTTGCGAAAGTGGGGACCGAGAAAGATGGAATAACTGCCGAGGCTAGTGAAAAATCCCTAAGGTCCTGAAGCGGTTGTGTTACCCTTCCTGTAGTAAACCGACAGATCTGTTTTAGTTTTTGTAGCTCGCGATATATGCAAGAAGTTGTTACGAAAAGAGCTGAGTGAAGGAGGACTAGCCGCGAGGCTTTGTCAGCCGCAGTGTGTGTGAGTGTGACGTCACTAGGAGCCGCGCTGGGATAGGTTGGTTGCAGAGAAGGGTCGCGCACGGATTGGACGCAGTCCGTGGGGCTCGATTGGAAGGGGAAAGGCAAGCGAAGAGTATTCCGGGAATTAAAGTCACCTATTGATTACAAACTTTGTGAAATAAAAGACGAGAAAATGAAATTTTTTAAAGCATTCAAGAGTGCGATGAAGGGGGAGTCTTACATTAAAGCGAGCGTAGGAGAGGAGACGCCGCCCGAAGGCACACCAGCTTACATTGTAATGGAGGAAAAGGGGGTAGCTCCGTGCCTTTGGCTAAAGCAATGGCACAAGTTGACAGAGAAACATGGGAGCGTAGCATTCCCGATCCATGGAACATTCAATATAAGGATTCTAGAGAATTTGAGATTCGCGATGTACGACATGAAGGTGCCTCCAAGGCCAGCACAGTTTGAGGCTCTAGCGATTTGGGAACTGATGGCTAGACAGCAACAGCAGAATAAGTTCGAGACCAGGATAAGAAAGGTAGAAAAGACACTAGCGGACGCTAGGTGGTATAATGCACAGAAGGTGTGGAGGTCAGATGTATTACAGGGGATAAAATTGTTTCCCGCAATTACTAAGGAAGAAGAGGAGACAGGTAAGAAAGCTACCTGTAAGACAAACAGGAGGTGTTCCAAGGATAGAGAGGACGAGGAAAAGTTGAGAAGAGAAGAGGAGTTAGAGGATGAGGAGTTAATAATGCAATTGCTGAACGACCGTCCACCACCTTATGCGGAGAGTGGACAAGGTCCAAGTACCAGTTCTGCCCCTCCGGCACCGGTACAGAACAGTGAAACTCAGAGTTCAGGAGCATCATTGGGGTCTAAGGACCCGAGTTTACTGTTCACCCCGCAGATACCGCAGGTTAGGAGAATATATCCAGATGTGCCCATGTTGAAACCAGCAGAAAATTATCAGCCGCAGATGCCAGGGTACTACAGCAGTGACAACAGTGCAGGAATGATTCTAGATCCAACCGTAAGGGGAGTACAGAATGGTCACAACCAGACATTGGCACAAGCCGAATCAACCCAGTTTTTGATGCCTCAAAAGCAGATGCAGGGGGGGACAGCACATGCTCAGATGACGGGGAGTCAGATGGGCATGCCGGCAATGATGACCCATAGTGTGGGAATGAAGATGTCTCAGAACATGGGAAATGGACAAAACCCAGATGCGATATCGCTACCCATTACTGTAGGTCCACCGGTACCTTTGTACAGTCAGCCTAACTTAGATATGAGCGGTCAGGGATCAATGCTGCAGAGTGGGACAGAAAGGAGGTGCATAGAAAACACTCCAGGGATAACTCCGATAGCGGCTCAGCCAAATGGATCTGGGTCCTTGATGGAGTTTAGTCCCATATGTGCTCAGTCGACACTGGTGAGGTCGAGTCCCCCACTGATAATACCTCTGTCATCGAACACTGAAAAGTTGCCGCAACCATCAATGGCAGTCGATGTGAATGCTACACTGATGGGGTTGAATGCGCAACAGCTGACACATTGGTTCAACAGTCTAAATTCCACTCAAAGCTCAGCCAGTGGGAAGGGAGAAGATTATATGAATAGGATGAGGTTGAACATGGAAGCACAAGAATTGGTGGAAGGGACTATGGGTGTGAATAGGTTAGAGTCCTACTCGGAAGAAGAGCTGAGATACCTATGTCCAAGGATTACGAAAGAAGTGAATAAGGTACATAAAAGCTTGCAGGAAATAGCTGACAAAAACGGGGTTGATATAGACAAAACAAAACACTTGAGCAGGAGCTATAGATTGGATTTTGGGACCACAGATTTTGAACACATGAGGTCAGCAGGTATGAAGGCGCACCTTAGAGAATTGCTGCAGAGTGCACAAGTGTGGAGGTGTTTAGACAAGTGGGAAAGCAGGTGGGTAAAGAGAAAGGAAAAGAGGAGGGACAGTGCTACAGAGCACAATGAGAAAAGACCACAGAGTAGCGAGGCAGTAACCATGTTACCAATGAGGGAGACAGCAGGGGGAAAATTAATACATGTACCATGGCACAGAAGCGACATTCAGTCTTTTACGGATGATTTTCCCAAACTAAGAGAGAAACCGATTGAATGGTATCAGCAGACTGACAGGTTTGTGAAGCTTGCAAAATGTCTCTGGGAAGACCTGAACACCCTCTTTGAGATTGTGGTTCCGGCAGATTTGTGGGAGGATTGCAAAAGAGCTGTAGGTTGGCCGACAAGTGAACCAGAGAGAGACAGGGAGACGGGTGCACCATCACCTATGGTAATGAGCCTGTACTATAAGGTGATTGAGCATTTGAAGACGAAGGTGGCCGCGAAAAATGTGGATTGGCAGAAGATCGATCGAACTGCCCAAGAGGTTAAAGAGTTGATTCATAGCTACTATGAGAGGTTGTTGAAGGCGTTTAAGAACTACAGCGGCACGGAAACAATAGAGGCGAAGGACATGCTTCATTTTGTGTTTAGATTTGTGGAAGGGCTGAGACCAGAGATAAGTCAGATGATAAAGTCGCATTTGATTTGCTGGCAGTCGAAACCGATTGATGAGGTGTTGAATTATGCGAAATACTGTAGCGACGAAATTGAAGTGAAACAGAAAAGGTTGAAAGAGAAGGTGATGATGATGCAACTTAAAGCAGCTCAGACAGGTCTGCAAGGTTTGCAAGGGTTGCAAGGGTTCCAACAGCAGGTACCGCAACCGCAGCCGCAGTTGCAGGGAAACATGGCGTTTCAGCCACAGGCCAGAGGCAGAGGCAGAGGAGGTTTTGTAAATAATGGTCCGGATTTGAACACTGTTGTGAATGGTGTGCAGGCAATGAAGAAGGTGATGCCGTGTCACGTGTGCGGAATTGTCGGTCATTGGAAACGCGAGTGCCCGATGGTGGTGCAGGAAGGTGCAGGTGCAGGTGTTGGTCAGCAAAACAATGATGTCAATGCATTTCAGACAATGAGGGGACCGAAAATGAGAGGTCCAAGCCCAAATTTTCAGACCAATAATCAGTTGCAGGGATTACAACCTATGCAACCGCAGCAGATGCAGATGCCTCGTATGCAGATGACGCAAATGCAGCCAATGCAACAGCAGTTACCCATGGTACCTAATCAGCAAATGCAAATACCTTTGGCACCAATGAGTCAGCAGCAAGTGATGGTTCCTCCACAGGTCTCGGGTCAGGTAATGAGTACAAATGGCACCGTACAACAGTTCCCACTACATAGTGAGAGTGGAATAAACAATGTGTGGGAGAGTGAAAGTTCAGGAGAGGAAGGAGATTGTGTGCTTGCAGCATCCTTGGAAGTTGATCAAAAGGGTCCATATGTAGAGGGAAGAGTAATGGGTCATCGTGTCTCATTCCTGGTTGACACAGGAGCAACACGTTCAACTGTTAAGAGCATAGAAGTACCAAATTTGCCACTCTCAGGGAGAACAGTTCAAGTGGTGGGAGTAGCAAACAGGCACCTGACGAACCCAATAACAGATCCGGTACCAGTCAGCATCGGTAACTATCAAGGGTTACATCAGTTTGTGGTATGTGACTCAAGCCCGATAGCACTGTTAGGGAGAGACTTGTTGTGCAAATTGGGTTGTTCGATTATGTGTTCGAACGAGGGAATAAAAATACAGACGAGCAGTGATGGGGAAGAAGAGGACAGCGTAGAGGGGGATGAGATGGAAATTGTCGATGAAGAGTATCCTCTGATTTGTCTTTTCCCGATGATAACTGAAGAAGATATTCCAGCCGAATTACGGGAAACAGTCGGAAAGGAAGTGTGGGATATGACAGGGAAAGAGGTGGGATTGATGAAAGGAGTGGAGCCAGTGAAAGTGACTGTAAAGCCCAATGCAATCTTTCCCCAGACCCCACAATACCACATGGCACAAGACACCCTCATGAAAGTTGCCCAACTTATTGACGAATTTGTAAAGCAGGGAGTACTGAAAGAAGTGTTGAGCAGTCCATGTAATTCACCAATCATGGGACTAATAAAGCCAAGTGGAAAGGTCCGAATTGTGCAGGACTTGAGGAAAATAAATGACATCATAGTCAAGTGTTGCCCTGTCGTACCAAATCCAGCTGTGATAATGTTTCAAGTCCCTTGCGATGCTGAGTGGTTCTCGGTCATCGACTTGTCACAAGCATTCTTCTCGGTGCCTCTTCATGAGGACAGCCAATTCCTCTTTTGTTTCAAATTCTTAGACAGAGTGTACAGTTGGTGTCGAATTCCTCAAGGGTTTTCTGAGTCACCGTCAATATTCAATCAGATTCTAAAGAAAGATTTGGAAGCATTAGAATTGCCATTCGAGTCAACTCTAGTACAGTACATTGATGACTTACTGATTGCATCAAAGACAGAAAGTGGCTGCACAGCCGATACCATTGCTCTGTTGAACCATTTGGGAAGGAATGGACATAAGGTGTCTCCTTCCAAATTGCAGTTCTGTCAGAAGAAAGTGAAATACTTGGGTCACCAGATAGAGAAAGGGTCACGGAGAATAATGAAGGAAAGAATAACAAGCGTACTTCAAATGAGTCCACCAAAGACAAGGAGGGAGGTGAGGAAGTTTTTGGGAATGGTGGGCTATTGTCGCCAGTGGATTCCCAACTTCTCAACTCTAGCAAAGCCTTTACTGAAGCTGACCCAGAAGGATGCCTTGGATCAAATTGAGCTGAAAGGAGATGAGGTGGATGCTTTTGTTGAATTGAAAGAATGCATGTGCAGGGCTCCAGCTTTAGGTATGCCTGACTACACAAAGCCTTTCACATTGTTTTGTCATGAACGTGATGCATGTTCTTTGTCTGTCTTGACTCAAGCCCATGGTGGCATAAACAGACCAGTAGCGTATTTCTCAGCTACTTTGGATCCGGTTGCAGCAGCACTCCCAGGGTGTTTGCGCGCCGTAGCAGCAGTTGGTATCAGCCTCACTCAGAGTGAAGGAATAGTGATGGGACACCCAGTAACAGTCATGGTCCCTCACTCAGTTGAGATACTTTTGACCCGCTCCCGAACACAACACATGACTGGAGCAAGACTCACAAGATATGAAACGATAATTCTGGGCTCACCGAATGTGCAGCTGAAAAGGTGCACTACGTTGAATCCAGCAACCTTGCTTCCTGGTGAAAATGCTGAAATTGAGAACGCTGAAGACGTCGAGCATGACTGCCTTCAGGTGACTGAATTTTGCACAAAACCTCGACCTGACATTAAGGACACTAAGCTTGATGAAAATGACCAAATTGTTTTCGTTGATGGTTCATGTCTAAGAGATGGGATGGGAATTTTGAAAGCAGGATATGCTGTATGTACCGTAACAGGTGTCTTGGAAGCGGGGTGGCTTCAAGGAGTCTATTCTGCACAAGTAGCAGAACTTGTAGCCCTTACAAGAGCATGTCAACTGTCTGCATTGATGAAAGTCACCATTTACACTGATAGTCAGTACGGGTTTGGGATTGTGCATGACTTTGGACAATTATGGTCACAGAGAGGTTTCCTGACTTCTTCAGGGTCCCCAGTGAAAAACGGGGAGAGAATAAGGGAATTGTTACACGCCATTCAAATGCCAGCCGAAGTTGCAGTGGTAAAGTGTAGTGCTCATACAAAAGGACAGGACTATGTTTCTCTGGGAAATGCATATGCGGATCAGGTCGCAAGATTTTGTGCCTTGAACTGTATATTACTCAGAGATGAATGGAATTCGATAAGTGAACCAGAACTCGAACCAGCTGAAGCATTTGCCTTGAAGGTTGTAGATACAATAGATGAATTAAAAGCATTACAGAATAACGTCAGGGAGGATGAAAGAGAGTCCTGGATTAAATCACAATGTATAAAGAGACCAGATGAGTTATGGGTTTCAAATGAGGGAAAAATTTTTTGCCAAATGGTCTCTTATCGCAGCTTGCGCGGTTCTATCATGGGCAGGCTCACCTAGGGAGAGATGCCATGATAAGATTGTTCAAAACTGATTGGTTTAACCCCAGATTTCGTCAAGCTGCAGAAGCAGTTTGCCATCGATGTGTCACTTGCCAGCAGATGAACCCAGGGAAGGGCACAGTTGTGAACGCGAGCCACATTGGCAGAGCCAGTGGCCCGTTTAGTCGAATGCAGATGGACTTCATTGAGATGCCTGTGCATGGAGGTCTGAAGTATGTGTTGGTGATTGTGTGCATTTTTAGTCACTGGATTGAGGCATACCCCACACGTAGAAATGACAGCCTTACAGTTGCAAAGCTATTGTTGAGGGAGTTAATACCACGTTTCGGATTCCCGATCTCTTTAGAATCAGATAGGGGAAGTCACTTCAATAACGAGGTGATAAAGTTACTTTGCGAAGCGCTGAACATTGAGCAAAAACTGCATTGTAGCTATCGCCCTGAAGCATCAGGACTGGTGGAGCAGATGAATGGTACACTGAAATCGAGAATGGCGAAAATATGTGCATCGACAAATTTGAAATGGCCTGACGCATTGCCTTTGGTGCTAATGTCAATGAGAAACACCCCTGATAGAAAGACTGGATTGTCTCCGCACGAAATTCTCATGGGCAGGGCTATGAGACTTCCTGCAGTTCCTGCAAACGCGCTTTTGAATAGTACAGATGATATGGTGTTAGACTACTGCAAGGGTCTGGCTGACGTGGTTCGCTCTTTCTCTCACCAGGTGGAAGCAACCACCTTGCCACCGATCCAAGGTCCAGGACACGCACTGAAAGCAGGTGACTGGGTCGTGGTAAAGAAGCACGTGAGGAAGTCGTGTCTGGAACCCCGTTGGAAAGGCCCTTTCCAAGTGATCCTGACGACAACTACCGCTGTAAAGTGTGCGGGGGTTCCCAACTGGATTCACGCCAGTCACACAAAGAAAGTGTTGTGTCCCACAGATGAGGAAGTTGAAGTGCTAAAACTGCCAGTGCCTGATAAAACAGTGCTGAGTGCTGAAACAGAGCAAAACCGAACTGAAAGCGAACATGCAGGAACGGAAGAGAGAGAGATATTCTCTGAGGACGAAGAGACCAACTCACTTGGGGAAGACCAAGGAGAAAGTTCAGACAGCGACGAAGCAGCTGAAGGTGATAAAGAACCTGAAGCAGCTGAGGGTAGCAAAGAGCCTGAAGCAGCTGAAGGTGACAAGGAACCTGAAGCAGCTGAAAGTGATAAAGAGCCTGAAGAAAGTAACGGTGACGAAGGGCTCGAAAAAGGTGAAAAAGCAGGAGAGCCTGATCAGAGGAGGGCTTTCCCAGAAGCAGACGATACAGAAAAAGAAAAAGAGAACGTGATTGATTCCCCAGAAGGAGGGGACAAGGCAGAACAGAACGAAAAGGTTCAAGCTTCCTCAGAAAAGATCGCAGGTCCATCAAATGGACATGGTGCAAAGAGGAGACTAAGCATATCACCAATAAAACAAAGGACTGAAGAAAGTTTGAACGACGGAGAAAGGCCAAAAGTGAAAGAGAAAAGAAAGGAAGTGACTGTCGTGGTACCATCCCCGAGTGAAGAAAAAGACTTGACAAAAGTGGAAAGTACCAGCGAAGCAGAATCGAAAAGAGAAGCAAAATTGAAAAGGAAAAGGATACCAAACAGAAGATATTCCGGTCCTGAATGGGCATATGTAGTTCATGACGATTGGACTGATGAGTTTGTATCCCTTAGTCTCGAGAACGAAGAAGAAGAGATACCAATAGAAAAGAAAAGTTTTATGGACTCTGTCGATTGAAAGGGTAATAAATGATATTGCTTGCTACAATCCAACTTGATACAAACAACCAGCTGAGACATTGCTAAACCGGATGAGACTTTTGCTGAACTGATAAAAGACTGAGTTATTGCCGAATTGAGACAAATGCTGCTAACCGATAAGTGACTGGCCTCCTGAAGAAGACGGTGTGAACATTGCGCTCGTTCAACTTTGTAACTGAATTACTAAATAGTTTTCTTTATAGGTGCTTCTAGCTCTCTGATTCTATACAGATCATGACGCAAAACAGTAGAAAGAAATATTGTAAATATGTGTGTATAGGCTTAAAAATTGCATGTGTACTAATAATGATGGCAATAGTGCTTGGAATGCATGATAAGGGTGAGAACGAGAAAATTGATGCTTCTACTTTTGCTCCTGTTACTGTTACTGAACTAACCGCATTGAAAAGACTAGAATTAGATGAGAGACACTTGCATGATAAGAAAGAACTTTCATATAATGTTTTCTATCGCTTGCTAACAGAATATGTTGAGACTATGGATGCGAAAGACTGTTATGTGTGTACACAGATACCGACATCAGTAAAGGAAGGGGTGACTTATCACCACATGCCTCTTACATACGGGATTACATGTAGTATAGTAATGTCTAGATTTTATGGTCAAACTAACATACAGTATTTTTACTCAAATTATGATGTTACCTTTGCATATGTTCCTATAATAGCGCAGCTAAGCCAGATTGCTAAAGATTGGGATGCTAAAATAATGAGGGAATTTTTCGAGCCAATGCAACCTTTTGAAACGGCTCACGCTCATAGGGAAAACCTTACCTGCTCGCTCTCTGCAGTAGAAATAAGCTTTTTAGATCGCACAGATGATAGAAGGGCACAAATGAATGCGAAATTAGAAAAAGAGCTACATAAGAGGACTTCAGTAGACAATTATGATTTTGCCGCAATAAAGACACAAGGGAGAATAGCTTTAGATGCTTGGCATGTAGGGAAATTTTGTATATATCGAGGTGAATCTTATTATGACAACATTTTTGTAGGAGCGAGTGAGTGTAAACATACGTTTATCTTTAAGGCCAAATGGACATTCATGATGAACGGACTTGACCCTGTCATTCCAGGTGTATATTACATTTGTGGGTATAATGCCTATTATCGTCTTCCAAAAGGATGGTGGGGGAGATGTTATTTGGGTATAGTGTTCCCAAAGGTTTATCAGCTGGATGACCTATCGATGATTCCAAAGACATCTGGATCCCATCGTATCCAGAAAAGAGAGACCGCAGCTGCTGTGGTAGGAGATATATTTGGAGCCATGATTCCTTCATTGGGAGTCGTGTTGAATTCCATCAAAATAAGAAAGTTGTCTACTATAGTGGATAACATGCTGACAAAGTTTTCAGGTGCTATAATCCTGATAGATGCTGAACTTGCAGCGGAAAGAGCTATGACTCTTCAAAACAGGCTTGCCTTAGACATTCTTTTAGCAAAGGATGGCGGCGTTTGCAAAATGCTTGGTGCACGACACTGTTGTACGTATATTCCAGACAATAGTGTGAAGATTAAAACTATGCTTGCTAATCTAACAAAAGAGAGTGCAGATTTGAAGGAATTGAAAGAACCAGGAGTGTGGGAGAAGGTTGGAAAAGGACTTGCTTCAGTGGGAAATTGGATTGGGGGCATTTGGAATGGAATATTACTAAAAATAATACAGGGAATTTTAATAGTATTGATTTGCATTTTTGGAATTTGGGGAATAAAAAGGGGAATAATAATGATTATGGAAAGAATTAAAAGACGGAAGGAAGAGAAAATAATGAAAAGAATGGCAGAAGAATACAAAGCGAGAACTAGGGGAATTAAAAGGAAAAGAGAACTGACAGAATTTTAATGGAATAAAATTTGTGGGCATGATTTGGTGTGATGACAAGTAGTCATCAGAGGAGGGATTGATGAAGCAGAAAATGAAGGTTTTCATTTATTGACGCATAAACGTAGTGTGAAATAATCATGTGTGACTTTAACCGAACTAATAAAGATTGTACGGGGACAAAATGTGCCCTTAGAGTAGTTCGTCAACATTTATAAGCGTGCTTTATATAACGTGATGTATTAGGATTGCACTAATCCGACATAATTATAAACGTGTGCTACGATTTGCTTGCTTGAAATGTTTTAGCTTAGCATAACTTTAGTGGAGGCTTTGGCCTAGTTGCCTGGTCTCACGGTTTAGATGCTCGTATTTTTCCAATGTGCTAATAAACGTGTATTTTTGCTTGAAGCTGTACTTTTCCACTGAGATCGTTCACATGCTTATCTTAAGGTTTCGTGCCAGCCTGGCATATTTCTCTCCTTACTCCAAGGTCAATCTGCAGGTGCGGACAATGGAAGCTCTGAAAGTGAGTTAATTGGTATAAAATGTTGCAACTTGCGTACTCGTCTCCAAGGATAATGTATGCTTAAGTAAAAGCTTGAGAACTGTTGTTTTTGATTGGACAATTTGAAGCCAACCTATGAACCCTCCAATGGAAGACCCTACTGGATTTGAACTGTTGTCTATTTAAACCAGGTGCACGAGAAGAAAGCAGCCACTACAGCCATTACCAGCTATTGCCCGACATTGCGCCATTCCGTAGCTATTATGGCCCACCTTGCTGCGACGCCATTTTGAAAGCGGCTTTGATGCTTTCTCTAATCGAGAGAAAGAGACTTTAAATGATTCTTGCCCTAGAGACTTTAACTTTGATCCCTTGCATGAAGTAGTAGTTTTACCTTGCCGCCGTGAGGCAAATGCCCCGTCCACCTTGCCCCTTTGCCCCGTCCCATGCTGATCGACAAACGGTACCTGTGAGACGAAGACTTCCTTGTATGCTGATCGTAATTGGTAAATATGAGAGGAAATTGTACAATTGCATTGTGTTTCTTTTAGGTAACCAACTGCTGATTTTTGATAAGATCCCTAGTTAGGAGTTTTCTAAATTAATGTTGCTAAATTGTTTTTGCATGAAGTCCCTCATGCCGATGCTAATTTGAGGTTAGATGAGGA
Organism: Pleurodeles waltl; assembly: GCF_031143425.1. Lineage (NCBI taxonomy): Eukaryota > Metazoa > Chordata > Amphibia > Caudata > Salamandridae > Pleurodeles > Pleurodeles waltl. The sequence goes on along the minus strand of NC_090449.1, from coordinate 792,619,308 downwards.
TTCCTTTTGTTGCACGATGCAATTAGAGACCTTGTTATGCTGACTAAATGTATGCAATTAGTTCATTACAGATTATCGTATTAGTGATTTGCATTGCTATTATCGAATGCCTTGTTATTCAAATGCTACATAGATTGCACCTGTTTCGCCGCTATGGACAGCTATTAATGTTCATTTATGTTTATCATTTGGTGTTGAGACACATCTACATTGTGCTAGCTTTGTTAATATAGGGAAATAAATTCACTAACTTTGAATAAACTGGTGTGGTTATTCCTGACTGAAAGGTCAGGGTTTGCCAAAATGTATTCTGGATTAATTGTTAAGTGTTATGTTGATCAGGGTATTGCTTATGTCCGTTATTGATTATTGATTTAATGAAATTGACTGATTAAGGGTGCCGAGGGTCCCACTTAGTCAAAAGATTCATCGGCCTAAAGAGCGTCCAAATACAGGCAAATTAGTAGTACGGACCGCTCTATCACTCCAGATTTCTATGATAACATGAATCCTCCTATATAAAGGTCAACTAGACTAAAAAAGATGTAAATCTCCATCAAACCATGGTCCTTCCTCACAGATATATGGCCTAAGTGCTTCTTTGTTTAGTGGGGATATCTTCATACTCCTCGGCGTCAGGGATGCACCACCAAAATTGGTGGGAAACGCACTAGGGGTCCCTTTGGTAAGCTGTCCATCATCCTGGCAAAAGGCGGGAAGACTGGCTAGGCTAAATTGGCGGAGCTTCCAGGTGATTTGCAGATTTGCATACTCATAGCAATTTAAAGGGAGAACCATGGACTCTGCTCTCACCAGGAGGGGACAAGAAAGAACCCACTTGTCACAGTCACATACAAATTGGACTCCAATAGATCAAAGATGCATTCAACTCAACAAAGGATTTTAGAACATTTTTCAATATAGAATTCTGAATAAACACACTTGCTTTGCCTTCGCCAAGCCCAAGAGTTAGGATCATTTGCCCTTTTCGGAAGTGGACTTTCAACTGGGGCACATGCTACGTTTATATTTGTAAGTGCTTCCTGTTGAGATTTAGGACCGAGTTTAGGATTGAGTGTGACAGCTAGTTTTGTGACTCACAACTTGAGACTCATTTGCGAGTTGCAAATTGCAAGTCGCAAAACCAAATGCACAACAGTGTAACTCACACTTTTTGCGATTCCCGTTGGGGTCGCATATGACCTACCTCTTCAATATTCACGGGCTAGGTCGCAATTTGCGACCCCATTGGGAATGGCTGCACTCACAGGGATAGCAGACCACCATATCAGTGACTGCTCTTTAAATAAAGCAGCTTTTTTTTTTTTTTAATGAAGCCTATTTTCCTTAAAGGAAAATGGGATGCATTTCAAACAAAAAAATGATAAGTTTTCTTTCATATTTTCAGAGTATGTTTGCATCCATTTATAAAGGGGAAGGGGTCCCATGGGTAACTACAATGTGAGTGACAGCAATCTGCCCATTCTCGAGTGCGTTCGCACATAAACTAATTCCCTTCAATGACAGGGACTGCTATGGCAATATGTGCTTTTGAAGACTAAAAAATGGTTTTGATTTTCCCCAATGTTTTTATAATATTGGTGAGAGTCTGGCAGCTCATCAAACAATAAGATTTTACAAAACCAATGAGAAAACAAAACAAGTTCTGACACAGCTAAAGCGCTGATAGCCAACACCAGGACTATTTGTCTTTGTATATGCTTATTTCTTATTGCAGCCCCAGGCTTTAAAAATAAAGCCAGCATCTTGTGATTTGGAATGAAGATATAGAGGTCGATTGTCCGTCGCTAATATTAGCAATCAAAATTGTGCCTCATCAACATTGATAGAGCTGCGAATGCTATGAAAGGGTCATATTGTGCTATAACAACGTTTCGAAAAACAGTTGCAGGTGTTGCACAAAATCTGCGTTGATACCTGCGAATAATACAATAGGTACAATGTTCCGGCTACCGGGTGTACTTTACAAGCCTTTGCATTCTGGCATTATTGTCTGATTTCTTCTGTTGTAGTGCACCAGCACTAGAGCTCCAAGGATGCAGTCGCTTGAGTAATGAAAGCCCATTTCATGAAACAGAACGTGTATATGTTCTTCTGCGAATGTTCAGAGGCATTCATTCTTAAGGCATCAATTACTACTTCCGGTTTTGTGTGCTTCTGCAGAACAGGTGACCATGTCTCTATCGTTAAGTCGCCAAAAATTTCAAAAGTGACGCCAGTTCTGCAACAGGCCCAACGGAGACTGTTTAGAACATGTCTCATGCACTGCAAGGTGCCTATCCATGCATTCCATCATTAAAATACGAATTCCTTTATTGATGAGACTCTACCTAATTAGCGGCAGTGTTAGCCACCACAAGGTGTTAATTTCATCATAATGTGTTACTTTTTCTTCTTTAATGAATACTCCACAAAATCTTCATATGCTCTAACTTCCATGAAGGAAATAAAGTAATCAAATGTGATAATTCTGAAGGCGTCTAAGTGGCTTGTTCACAAAAAACTACAAATAAGGGTGGATTTTTTTCAGGAGTCAATGTCGGGCAACTTATCACATCGAAACAGGTCTCAAAGAGTGGCAAGTTCCAGCGCAAATGGATGCAAATGGAATTGCGAGAAATCTCAGAGGGACACATTCCAGCTTTAAAATGCTCCAGATTTAGTTGCCGCCAGCCTCCTGTTACTCAAGGGTGCAGTAAAGCCTAGTGGCAGGTGTTGAATAATAGAATGGGTAACTTGCTTTTAAACGCTTCACGCATCCAGATAGGTGTGAAAAGTGCAATCAGTCGCTGCATTATTGCCAACAGCTGCGAAACATGGCGCGTCTGAATATCTGCAGCGAGTTAACAAAGATGCATTGCCAGTGAAAGCAAACTGATGAATGCCTTGTTTAAGAAACAAAACTTCTTTCATTGCTAATGATGTGCATGCCCGCAGTAGCTGTTAATTTTTAATACTTGGTTTTGTTTGCCCGACCATCGTTTGCTCACATAATATGCAAGGCTCACATTCTACATCTGTGTCTGAAAAGTGCTTTTTGTCAACATGTGTGGGAATGTGTTGTTACTGGAGATTTCATGTGTGACCTGTAGTGGTTTTTCGTTTTACGAAATACCTGATGCGCTCTGAAATCATGGAGTATGAATGTATATGTTAGTGGTACAGGAATTATGCGGCAACACAGAAATAAATTATGTGGCAGACAAAAGCCTAAAGACTTAGGCCCATATTTATACTTTTTTGCGCCGCATTTGCGTCATTTCTTTGACGCAAAAGCGGCGCAAACATATTTTGTAAGTTTGCGCCGCTTTTGCCTCATAACATGATGCAAATGCGGCGCAAAAAAGTATAAATATGGGCCTTAGTACATCAACTGGGGATATTAATGCTACCTGGGCAAATGTTTCACACCACTAATATCAGTTTACTATCTGATTTCAGCAATCAAAATCAGAAGAGCGACTAGTTAACCTGTGCTTGGTGTCTGTAACCGTGCAGCACGCATGGCACCGTTTTGTAACATTTGATCCATTCGAGCCACCTTTTTAAAAGTATATCAGAATCCCTTCGCTGCTCCCCTGGAACATGACAGAGAGGAAGTCACTCAGAAACACTTTTCACTAACTGTAACATCCTCCGCAGCAACATGCTTTGCCAAACAGCCACACATATCTCTTACTTGAGGATTTGATCAAAATTGAAACAATTGAAAGTTCCAATACCATGCTAAATAGATTGTAACAATTGCATACATTGTATGTCCGTTAAACACAACAATACATCTAATTCAATAAAAAATAATGCAATCTTGTGTTCAAATTAAGTATGAACTGGTCATAAGATATTTTAGCATGTTTTTGGATCAGGGTCTCGAACAACAGATCCCGAGTTGCTCCACTGTCAGTGAGCTTTCACCTGGCAACCTATGCAACACCCCTCGCAAATGATGGTCGCCCTCCTCTTGATAGAGTAGAGTGCCCATTTCTTTTTTTCCTGCACAGCTCAATCATGTGATGCATGGCAGACTTGAGAAATAAAATAAACATTTGAACCCAACCTGCAAGCAGAAAATTCCCTGCATGACATGATCATTGCTACTTTGTTTTCAGTCATCAAACTCCTGCAATCAGAAACAAGTTGTGAAAAACAAAACAAAGGCCAAGTGGGCCAAAAAACATGGTGGCCAGCTCAACATTCATCTTAACCTTAGATAGATTAGCTGCACAACCGGATGAACTTAAGGGTCTGTGTTCACCTTTAAGTATATTAGGTGTTTCTATTCCTAACATCTGCACCCATGTGGAATACTCCATTCTAGACTGGAAACAGTAGCATTGTGCTAACTCTGTGATTGTTCTATTCTCCTTTTCTGCTGCCCCAGCTTTCTATTGTTATGTTATGTGTATTTGTAGAGCACACTATCACCTGCAAGAGTATTCTGAGGGGAGCCTGGCCCCAGGGGCAGTGGAGGGTGCCTAGTCAATGATCCAGGTCTTTAGCTTCTTACAGAATTCAAAAAGTGAGGATGAGGCTCTGATTTGGAAAGGGAGGTCGCTCCACACTTTAGGAGCAATGAATGAGAAGGCTCTACCTCTGTTCCAGTGTATGATTCGGATGTGTAGGAGTAGGAGTCAGGCTGAACAGAAGTGCCTGGATGGTTGGTGGAAGGAGATGCAGATGTTTAGGTAGGCCAGGACCGTGTTGTGTAGTGCTTTGAACAAATGGGTGAGGTGCTTGAACTGTACTTACTGGTGTATTAGGAGCCGGTGGAGCTCCCTCTGGTGTGCTGTGATGTGGGTCGTGCATGGGAGACTGAGGGTGAGCCTGGCTGCTGCATTCTGAATGGTTTGCAACCATCGGGTGAGATGTTTGGTGATCCTGGCATAAAGAGAGTTTCCACGGTCCAGCCTGCTAATTAAAAGGATGTGGGTGACAGTTCCACATGTGTTGCTCAGGAACCATTTGAAATCTTCTTCAGCATCTTCAGGGGGAGTAAGCAGGATGAGGCAATGGTGCTGACCTGGGAGGACATATTCAACTTGTTGTCAATGACGATCTCAAGGTTTATGGCATGTGATCTGAGGGTGGGAGTGGGTCAGAGGTCGGCTAGTGAGCAAGTTGAGTCCCACGGGGAGGTGTTATTTCTAAATATCAGTACCTCTGTCTGGTTAGTCTTAGGTTTGACAAAGTTGGACTTCATCTAGATGGCTGCTTCAGACATGCAGGCAGTGAACTTGCACCTCATGCTGGATGTTTTGTCCAAGAGATACAGCATGAGTGGAGTCATCTACGTAGGAGGGGATCTTGATATTGTTGGCTCGGATGACATTGGCCAAAGGGGCATGTAGAAGTTAAAGAGGATGGCGCTGAGTGATGAGCCTTGGGGTATTCTGTATATTAGTTCTCAGGCTTCCGAGAAGTATGGAGCAAGATTGACTGTTTGTGTTCTTCCTGTCAGGAAAGAGCAGATCCACCTGAGGACAGGTCCGTGGATGCAGGTCTTGTGTAGCTGTCTGATGAGGATGGGGTGTGATTCTGTGTCAAACATTGCTGAGAGGTTCGGTAAGATGAGGGCTGCTGTTTCTTCTCTGTCCAGCAGTATGCAGAAGTCATTTATCACTGAGATGAGAGCTGTTTCCATGCTGTGATTGGGTCTGAATCTGGATTGCATGAGCTGAGGAGCTGGTGGTTGACAATGTGTTTGCTGAGGCAACTGTTGATTCTTTGATCTAGTATCTTGTCTGGGTAGGGAAGGAGGGTGATAGATTGGTAGTATGTGAACTTGGCTGGGCCTTCTGAGTGTTTCTACAATAGGCCTGTGACCACTGCATGTTTCCTGCTTCCAGGAAGGTAGCTTTGTCAAGGGAGGCATTTAGGAAATGAGTGAGTACTTTGCTGATGCGAGTGCCTCGATTGCTGAAGACATGATGGGGGCACCAATCAGAAGGGGCTCCAGGGTGGATGGATTCCATGGTACCAGCAGTCTTGTCTATGGTGATAGCGATGCATATGGTTGGGGTATGTTCTGCTGTACGTACTTGGTTTGCTATGAGGTTGATGGGGTCCTGTTGTCTTAATGGAAGTGATCTTGCTGCTGAAGATGTCTGACAGAACGTTGCAGAGTTCTTGAGGGGATGTGATGGTGCTGGCTGTAGCTGAGGGTATAGTGAAGTCTCTGATGATGAAGAAAATTCTCTGCTGTTATTGGTGCTGGCTTCTATGTGGCCTGTGAGGTATGGTTGCTTGGTGTTCTAGACTTGCTGGTGGTAGTATCTCCGGGCGAATTGGAAGGTGTCCTTGTCTGCGGTGTTGTTGCTCATTCTCCACGTTCTTTCAATTTGCTTGTAGTGCTGCTTCCTCAGCCTCAGTTTTTCTGACTATTAGCTTGCTTGCATTTGCATTCTTGTTGTTTGGCCATGCATGAGGGGGACTAAAGTGTTGGAGCAGGTGGTGATCTAGGCATTAAAGATCTTGCTGTCTTTCTGTAGGTTGCTGGTTTGCTCAGGGTGGTGCTTGGAGGTGACGGCAGCCTAGCCTCTTTCGAAATGTTTTTCCAGCCGCAGTGGGAAGGTCCTGTAGCGGTAAGCCTCCTATGATATGGGATGATGACATTAAAGCTGACAAGGGCAAGGTCTGTCCAGGTGATGAGAAATGGTTTTCTTGACTGTCATGTTCAATGAGGAGAAGATTGGATCCAGGATGTCTCCAGTGGCATGGGTGGCTTTGATGACATGCTGGGTGAAACCAAGGTTTCTGATGCTTTTGCTGTAAAAGTTTAAATCTCCCAAGAGGATAAAGGTGCCAAAGTGAGGACTAGGGGTGCGATTAAGTCGTTGTTTCATTGGCAAATTTGGTGCAGTGTCCTGGTGGTCTGCAGACGAGGCTTCTGCACAGAGTGAAGCTTGCAGTGATTTGTAGCTTGAAGGTGAGGTGCTCCATGTAACTGGTTGCAATGTCTGCGGAGGACGTGAAGATAGCGGAGTTCTTGAAATGATGGCGGTTCCCTTTCTAGGCTAGTGGTGGTGGTTTTGTCTGACAATCTTATATCTGGAGGGCATAGCTGAGGCGATGTCCAGTGCTGAAGCTGCATTCAGCAATGTTTCTTTGAGGATGGGTAAGTCCAGGGTTTGGTCACTCAGTAGGTCCCATAACTCCTTGGTGTGTTTGCTGAGTGAGTGGAGTGTTGAGTAGCATGCATTCAAGTGAGGTGTGTATTGTGGATGGTTGTTGGTTCTTGTTTGCGTGGTCCGGTGTGATGCTGTTGGTGCAGGTTGTGGGGGGTGAGAGTGCACGCAAATCTAAAGGAGGTACAGGTGAAAAGTCCTTCTGTTTTGTGTGCTGAAGTGCACTGGCAGTGTGGTGAGCAGTGGTCTGGGTTGAGCGCTTGGAGGAATGTGACAAGGTAGCGGTGGGTTGGGGGGAGACCAAGGTTCCTAGCTTTGGGCGCAGACAACCGAAGACAAGCTAGCCTTTGGTGCCCCAGTGGCATGCCTGAGGTGCACACCACTACTGCGGCCGTCTTTATGTGGGTCCTGGGAGAAAGAAGGAGCACAGGGAGTGGTGGGCAGGGAAGAGAAGGTGCAGAAGAGAAGAAGTGGGAGAGCATTAGAGAGGGAGGCTGGAAATGGTAAGTGGTGCTGAGGGGAGAAGTGCAGTAAAAACAAGACGGAGATGTGGCTCAACAGAGCAGAGAGAGGCTGACGAGAACAAGTCAGACAGAGACACAATGCACATATAGAGGCAGAGAAACAATGGACAAAGAAGCACAAGAGTATGAAGGGGGTGAATGGGTGAGAGTAACTCCTGTAATTCAGTGTAGTGTAAACAATGAGGAAATACCTAACAATTTTGCGAGAATACATTTGAATTGCACGAGAAGAGACAACACGTAGATGCATTTTGGCTAAGAAATAGTGCTAAATACAACAGAACATGAATAGCAAGTGGCCACTTGCACTCACAAAACGGACTCTTGGGGTAGGAATTTCCCTCAACTTACTACTGCCATATGGTGCTATTTCTCAGCAAAAAAGGCATTCTTGCATCCAAAATGGACGGAGGATGCATTTTGCTATAAGAAACAGATCTAAATGCAGCAAAACACAAATACTGAGTGCGAGTAATTTTTCTGTCTATTTAAAGTCACTTCTACCAACTCACTACCCATTCACATATTTCTTTCTTTTCCCAAAACGGATCTTTAGTTCTCTTGTCTTTAGATCACCTTAACAGGGTAGCCTTTTCACCTTTTTTTGACCATCTTCTGCATATTCCATGTCTTCCCTTGATCTCTTTCAAATGTAACCTTTCTAAAATCATTGCAAATCTGCATCTCATTTGTATATCTGGCATTGTAGTCCTATGGCACTTGCTGCTGTTATCTCTTTCCACTTTTCATCTACTAAAACTCTTTAAGCATGTGACCTTGACTTCTTTTCTAATTGAATGGCCTCTTATATGTTCATCTTCACTGACTCTGTGTTAACTACTAATAAATAATAATAATCAGATTTGTATAGCAGGGCGATTTTCATCCCCGGGGGTATCCAGGCACTGTCCTTAGCAGGGGGAAATTAGGTGATTTGCCCAGAATCACAGGGTGTTGAGCCAATGCTGAGACTCGAACCTGCATCCTCAGCTTAAAAAACCGGCAGCTCTGGCCCTTTACACCACAGCCTCTCCAATAAACGCATTAACTTTAAAATTTATTACAAGAGTCCTTTGACCATTTTCTTTTCTTCAACATGAAATTATATTTTCAAAGAAGAGGAACTTTAAAAAACACATTTTACTTACCTCAGCTATTGCATTGTTTTGTCTCCACTGTCTCTATGACTTCTCCAGTCAGTAGGTTCAGACACTGCAGTATTATTTCTTTGGCTTGTCTCCCAAGGTCGCTTTTTTCAACCCACAATGTTTCACTCATAGAACCCCCCACGCCATGCAGATCCTTTTCTTTAGTATTCACTTGACTGCTTGTGACTTTTCTAAATTGTTTTAATTAATCAGAATCTGTTACTCTTGTTAGTCTTTCTTCCTCTTGTACATCTTCTGGCAATCTTCTTTGATCCGCTCACTTTTCTATTCACGTTTTTTACAGTTGTTATTGTGTTTGATTTGCTTTTGTTTCTTAAATGTGCCAATCCTACGTCATCGCCATTGATATTCTCCCTCTAACTCTTTACTTTGATTTTAACCTCCGATTGTCCTTAGCTTGATATGCTCTTCAATCAGTCGTTTTTACTATTCTTACAGTATTTTGGTATCCCCTTCAATCAATCTTTCTTCTAGATTATTTATTGATCCTTTAAGCATTCTACAACCCTTCCTCTTCTAAAACCAGCCTTCAGCCTTAAACCTCTTCTAAGTTTGCCCTAATATACTCATTCTCTTTCTAAAACAAAATCACTAGTATCTTGTTCATTCCCAGCTTAGATATGAAAGCTTTTCTCATTGATCTGGTTATTGTTCTACTCATTCAATGGAGACATTTCTTTTTCCATCACTAGCTATCCCACTTCTGCTAAATATTCCAAATTATATTTTTCCTTTCTAACTATTCCCAATATTTCATTTGGCATGGTTAATCGCCCTATTTTATGTAAAATATTTTCTTCTTCCTCCTTTGGCAGTTATAGTTTGCCTTTCCCCCCTTCTATTTGTATCATCATTGCAAACCTGTGTCCTGAAAGCCTAATTGTTCCCTTCAGTATCTCTTCAGGAGGTTGTCCTACAAGGCTCAATCCTAGTCTATCGTTATTGTTCATTTCTGTACCACTCCCTACTCCATCATTTTACCTTTTTGTGGTGGCTCACATCTTTCTTTCAGTTTTCCTTATGATGCTTTGACTGCCTCCTCACTGCCAAAACCAGGATGCCCAATCACTCTCTCCATCGTGGTCCAAACAGGGTGCAAACTGTATTTCGTCGTACCGTGCTCAAGTCTGTGCGCTTTTTTCTGCTAAATTCTTTGTTCCTTCATCTACACCATGCTGCCTATATTCTTGCCATCCATTTTCATTTTCTTCTACTTTATCTCCATTACCCACTGTTTTGCATATGTTATGTTATGTTAAATCATTACATTTTCACCTGTCTTCTTTAGCTTACGACCTCAATTTCCCACTACAATGAAGGTGGTAACGTTTGGAAGACACTTTGGATTTCATTAAGAGTTGACCTGAGTTAAAGGGGTGGACTGGGCTAGTATTTTCTTTCTCTAACCAGTTGGTAAATGGGAGCTCTGGACCACGGCTGGTTGCCTTGCATAGATGGAAAGTTGAGAGAATGTCAGGGGCAAGGCAGACTCAGGGGCTGTGGGGAGAGTGTTATATGCTCGTCCTTGCCTTAGGAGGGCTTTCGAGGGGGGCAAACGACGCCAGTACACTCTGAGGCCTGGTGGTTTTTACTGTGGTGAATTCGTACTATTAAAATCCGACCCTGGCATCCCCACACCCAATCATTTCGGCTGTGGGAACACTGGTCCACTCCGAATTGGTCTGGGTGATACCCCCTTGGGGATATTGTTATTTCCAAGTTCTAATGAGGGCCTTATACTCTATTTCGACTTGCACTGATTAAAGTTCCAATGCAGGGAAAGCTTTCAACATGACTGAAGTGTACCACAGGTGGGGCAATGTCAACATATATGGTGAAGACAGAAAATAATAGGTTCCTGCTAAATCATTCGAGTGCATTTTAAACTTTTCGGAGGAGTTAAAGAACGGGGTCAGTTGAAAAGTATGTTATTGCAACGCTTTTAGTGCCATCAACCTCAATTTGGTCAAATACAAAAACTCGCAAAATGGGACATTTTCCATCACTCTTCCACCATGAGTAGCATTGTCGAATTGTAGATTGACATGACAGTATCTAATTGAAAAATTAAACTAATGCTATTGTTCATTCCTAAAAACTGACGGGGGGAAATAATTTATCATCTAAAGATAAAGCTGAAATGTAAGTATGTCTCCTGAAGAATTGTGTCTCTCACAGCTAGATTAGGTGAAGTTTATGCTCCATCAACTCTCTTTTAGTAATAAATAAAAGAAAATGAAAGGCAAACACCTGAATTATTGGTGAAACCTGTTTATTCACTGATGTTTTCGTTTGTGCTGGCAGTGCTTTCTCTGGTGGCATAGATACAACGGGGAAAAAAAGGGGGGAGATACCAGGCGGTATCTTCTCCCCAGTTACCAGCAATCACAATCTTTCAGCCCCATACTGAGGAAAAGCATGCAGGGTCATGAAATTAGCAGTTCTATTATTGTTTGAAAGGCCTGATTTTTGGTCCCATTCCATACTCATTTTCCATCTGCTGATAGCGGATGGAAATGTGCAGATTTTACCAGATGACTTCCCTCACCGATCAAAAATTAGACTTGTACGGGTGCTAAGCTCTCTAGAGATACCACTCCACTTTCAAAATGAGGCCCCTAAAGTCTTCATGCTGATCTCAGTCTCTGTTTATTACCTGTTAATTTAGCCACACCTTTATGAATCTTTACCACATTTTTGGCTCCAGTACCGTGCTCTGTCTGAATGGTCATCTGTACTTTTACTTTCCTGAAAAATTATGTACCAAGCAAACAAGCACATCTGTAATTTATAGTATTTCCTTATTTTATATTATGGTGATAATTCCATACAGTCTGTGAGGGCACTCTAAATGAGTTCATGTTAAAGTGGTGAGGAATCTTTTTCAGCCTTCAGTTCGGGCCTTTAATGCTGGAGCAGACCTTTAATGGCCAGTATAGCCAGCTATAGTTTTGAAATGGTAATCACTTCTGCATCATATGTTTTCTGAGATTATAGCTAGTAAAGTATGGGTTTTTGCTTTTCCTCTTGTTAACACACTCATCTATTTCTCTATGCTGAGCTGTTTCAAACTTGCCTTGAGGTCTTAGGAAGTTCAGCTTTCATTATAATGCCGAGAGTTACATTGATGATCATGGAGCAGCATTTGTAAATCCTAAATAAGATCTGGTACAAAGGTGGGGTGGAATATCATTGAAAACCAACACATCACTTCCCCTACCCATTGCTCAAGTGAAAATTTGATCAATTTTCTCATATTAACTGACTGCTATACAATCAATGTATCTATAATTCTAGACTTACACTGCTTGCACAGTATGCTTTTCACTCACAGGAAAACCATCTTCTTATAGAAGTTTGTAGCCATAACATCTGGCATTAATCAAACACTTCACCGATATCCTTGTAGTCAGCTTACACATTGCCCTCAGCATCACCCAAAACCAAAAGATTCCATACAATCCACTAAAAAAAATATCATACAAAACATCTCAGTCATGAACGGTACTGATACACCAAAAAGTAAATTTCTTCAAACTCCTAAGAGTAGTCACCATCAACATTTACGTTGTTTACATGCTGTGTATATTTTTGTATACTGCACTCTATGGCAAGAGAGGGCATTAGACAGAACCCCTCGAACCTACACGAGCACAAAACAGCAGCAAAGCCATATCCAGAACAAATTAACATAGATATACCGCTCCCATGTGACCCCATCAATATACTGAAAACTGGTGAATGATGCTAAAAGAACAACATTTTTGGGCTGGGCAATGGACAACATGCACCCAAGTAAAAATAAATAAATGGTAAATTCTTCAGCACTTAAAGTTATTGAAGTACTAAACTACAAAATATCAGATGGGATTGGGTACATCCTATTTGGTCTGTTATTTATTCTGAAGCATTACTGCAAAGTACAATAAACAGACAGATGTTCTCTGATCAAATGAAATGACAACATAGCACCTTGACTCAGGTGAATAAGAAATCCAGAACAATAAAGGTTGCCCAAACCATGAAAGCATTATGGCACCACACAAACAGTATATTGTGCTGTACAATATCTAGGACCATAAACATACAAATAAAAAAATATAAAATGATAAAACACAATGTAGCTAGCGTTCATGGATTTAATGACTTTTATTTTTCAAGCTGTCTGTAGTTAGCCATATTTATGTTTTCCTCTATGTATCTAGATGTATCCAGTATTGTTCTGTAGAACAAAAATAAGCTGTAACTAACAGATTTCCGTATTCATGTAACAGATAAGTGTACAAGCACAAGTGAATAAATGAAGGTTTTTAGTTTTGTAAGAAACTATGTACAATCCATCAATCGTATTAAAAATACTAATATGATAACATTTTCATTGTAGAACAAACACATGGGCATCTGAAGCTGTTAAAAGCTTCAGTAGGAAACCTCCTTTTGTTTCACTACCCTGCCTGTCAGACTTCATAACTATTATCCTCGGGGTCATGACTGACAGCATTAAGAATAGCTCAAATCAAGACCTGTTTTCCATATTGAAAAAAATACAGAGAAATACATGGTTTTCTGTCTGTGTTTATCTGTAAAAATCAGTTTTAAAAAACGGAAAACTAGAGCCTGAAATATAACATATGTGGCATTCTGTTCTGGTGGTAGTGTGGCCCTTCTGGATAGGTGGGACTGGCATGAGGTCTAGTCACCTGACCATGGCATGTTTACCCGATATTTCTGATGAATGTGTAATGGTGTTGCGGTAATAACTTGTTTGTTGGAGCCCTCATTATTTATACCTGCCATCCTCTAGTAGCAGACATGGAAACGAGGTTGGGGGTGAATGTGCAGAGCTATACACTTGGGTGTAGCATCAATCGTGATTTTGAACAGGTGGTATAGTCTTGTGGGTCCTTGATGGTAGTACACCAGTGCCTTGTCCACATGGGCCAATAAATGTTTTCATTCACAACATCAGGTCTTGAATACACCTTGTGCTGCTTCTTGCTGTGTGCATGCTTTGGATACTGGTGGATCCTCATCACCAATCCATCTGGCACAGTTACATTTCCTCATGTGAATGATATGTGTTTTAGGTTCTCTAATGTGTATAAAGGTGTCTGTACTATACTTTCTGTTATTGTAAGCTTTCCTGGGCTGGGCTTAGGTGATTTACATCTGCCATCTGTGTGACTATCGCAAAACATTTGTTAGCTCCTGCACATACTAATCGTGAACTATCCTGCCTGGTATTTTTTCTGCTAATTTTTGACACTGGGATGGTGTTTTTTTGCCCATAGACATTTCTATGTGTAATGTAGATTTTCCAAATAATTCATGATGGAAAGTCTTAATTTTATTAAAGACACGGAGGCAAGTATTATGCTTACTTTTCCTGCTTTAATTTCAATAGCAGCTGCAGTCAAGAACATTAACCAATCCCAGATGGTTAGCAGAACAATCTACCAATGGGAAACAAAGAGTTATGAATGGCCAATCACAACGCAATGTACATAAAGATATACCGAACTTGACTGCAAGCAGCCCTCCTTTCTTCTGCGAGAAAGCCATTAGTAAGATTTAAACATTGGAAAAATACAAGCAATTATACAGGCAGCTAAAATTAGAGAAAACAGATCTTGAAACCAATCCAAATAAAATGCAGAGTCAGTCTTGTGGAAAGGAAGATGGTAACAATCCATAGGTAACACGGAAGGAGAGAACTTCTGATCCATGATGGATGATGAGCGCAGGGTTTTATCCAGAGGAAGTCGCTGAAGCATTTGTAGAGACTAAAGGGAGAGAAGAAGAAACAAAGTTACAATAAGTGAGTGGTGGGATAATACTCGCCTCTGTGTCTTTAATAAAATTAAGACTTTCCTTCATAAATTATTGGGAAAATCTACATTTTATGTCAACACCGGAGGCTTCTAGTATGCTTGTTTAAAGCATATCAATTACCACTGATGATGCAGTATTAATATGTTTACAATAGAAAGTACAAAAGGTAACATCATTTGACCAATCTGCTGATCTCAGAATGTCTTCCAAACTGGAACCAGCCCAGAAGGCTTTGGACGCCATTGCACCCCAGGCAGAATGGGCTCCAAATTTGGAGGTATCAATTCCCGCAAGTGACATAATCCATTTGACCCAACGAGCCAAGGTGGGGGTTCCTGAAGGAAATTAAAAGTTGGGTGGCTGAAAACGTTCTGAGATCAATAGTCTTTTGTTCATAAACTTTTAAACAGTTACCCACACATAGTTTTGGATAGTTGGGGAAGAAAGGGTAAAACACAGAAGAGATCTTGGTTTTAGTACATCTAGAAACGTTGAAAGGAACGCCTGTAAGGGTAAAATTGTGAGCAGGTACATCCAGAGCTCTGACATCTGAAAGACATTTGATAGAGACTAGACCCAATAACATTGCCAATTTAGCAGAAAGCATTTTGAGAGACAACAGATCATTATCTTGCCAAGATAAAAACATTTGTAAAACAAGGTTAACGTCCCACAAAACAGTAATTTGGTAGAGGGGGGATGGAAAATTTGACTCCCTTTAATAGCCGGCAAATGATAGGATGTTTGCCAAAAGGTTTACCGTTAATGAAGGGATGATGAAGAGAAATAGCTGAACGATAAAGGTTGATAGTCTTGTAGGATTTCCCAGAGCTAGCTTGAGAAGCAAGAAAGTTAGCTATTAAGCTTAAATCTGCTGAAAAGGGATTACAAGATTTTCCCATATATCAGCTGGACCAGATTGACCATGCGGACTTGTATGCTTTAGATGTTCTTGGGGCCCAGGAGTTATTGATATAGGCTGAAGCTTCGAATTAAATTCCTGGATAGGAGGAAAAAGACCTGACATCTTCCAGGCTGAGAGAAGATGGGATTTGTTGAGGATCAGATTGTGGGGCAGGCCTTGGGGGTTGAGAAGTAGAGATGAGAAGGAGGGGAGAAGGACTGGTAAGCCTATTGATAATTCGAGAAGGGGAGGGAACCAGACTTCGGACTGTCTAAATGAAACTATTAGAACTGCGGTGGCCCTCTGACGCCGTACTTGGGCAAGCACTCTGTTGATCATAATGAAAGGAGGGAAGGCATAATTTGTTGAGTTTGACCAGTCTTGGAGGAAAGCATCCATTGCTAGAGCTTGGGGATCCGGCCTTCAACTGAAGAATTAAGGAAATTGTGTGTTGAGGTGAGATGCAAAGAGATCTATCTGGAAGGGACCCCATTTGCGATAGATCAAATTGAAGACGGAAGAATTAAGCTTCCAATCACTGTAATCTGAGAGATGACGCGAATACCAACCTGCAACTGAGTTGAGAGAACCTGGCAGATATTCTGCTTGGATTGAGATTTTGCGGTGAAGGCAGAATTGCCAGAAGCTTTTGGCTAATTCGGCAGGAGGTTTGGATCTGGTACCGCCTAGATGATTTATGTATTTGACAGCTGAGAGGTTGTACATGCGGAGACAAACTGAACATTGTACTTTGTTTTTGGGAAAGCTTCTGATCACAAAGGAGCCTCCAAGCATCTCTAAACAATTGATGTGCAATGAAGACTCCTGAGTAGACCATGTGCGTCCAGTCAATATTTGACCACATCTTGTGCCCCAACCTATTAGACTTGCATTGGATTCTAATACAAGATCTGGGACTGATGCAAACATAGTCCTGCTGTTCCAGGCCCCCAGATGGTCTAACCACCATTGAAGTTCTGTACGGGATTCTTGATCGAGGAGGATGGAATCTGAATAAGCAAAACCTTTGCACAAGAGTCAAATTTTTTGTCTTTGGAGAGCTCGATAATGAAGGGGACTGATGAGGAAAGAAGACCTACAAAACCTGCAAGAGACCTTAGGGAGAGAAAAGTCTGTCTTAAAGAGTGGATTATCCCTGATTTGATGGATTTTATTTTTGCATCTGAGAGTTGAAGAGTGCCTTGAATTTACTATGAATCCTTAAAATTCTGTGGTTTGGGATGGGGTCAGGACAGATTTGTCGATGTTGATTATGAAACCCAGTTCTGACAGGAGAGAAGTATTGTAAGAAAGCTGAGAGCGAAGAGTGATCATGTTTTGATGCATAAGAAGGATGTCGTCTTGATAAATGATTAATCTGAACCCCTGTGCTCTGAGGTGAGCTACCACTGGTTTCATTACCTTGGTGAAGCACCAAGGAGCTGATGAAAGCCCGGATGGAAGACAAGTGAATTGATAGGTTTGGTGTTGCCATTGAAACTGAAGAAACTTCCTGTGAGCATGATGAATGGGTACAGTTAGATAAGCATCTTTAAGGTCTAGATGAACCATCCAATCATTCAAAAGAAGGGAGTCTCTGAGATGCAAAATCGTCTCCATTTTTAAATGGCGATATACAATGAATTGGTTTAAATGTTTGAGATTTACAACCGGTCTGATTTTTTTGTTTTTCCTGACTACTAGAAAAATGGAACTTAGGAATCCTGAATGGTGAAGCTGAACAGGTTGAATGGCCTGTTTGAGAAGAAGGGACAGGATTTCTGAAGAAACCAGGGCTGCCATGTCTGTGGAGAATTTTACAGGAAGAGGACAAAACATGTTGAGGACCCAAGGGTCTGAAGTAATATCTTTCCACCTGTGGAGAAAGAATTTTAGACGACCCCCTATGGAAAGATGGCCGCAAAGTGGGCTTACCTGTGGGAGGATAGGAATTTAAATTACGTTGGTTTCTGCCCCGGAAGCCTCTGGATCGTTGAGGGTGGAATTGTGGATGGAAATCTTGTTGTTGCGAATTAAAGGAGCTTCTGTAGCCTTGATATCTGGCTTAACGGCTGGTAAAGTGACTCATTCCTCAACCGGCCACGGCAAAAACCTGAGCATTATTTTGAGCGATTGTAGAGCTTTATCAAGAGAAGCAAAGGTTGTAACATATTTGCTTAATTCCTTGATAAAGGAATCACCAAACAACAGGCCATCAGTTTGGGGGCGTGGGTCCATAACAGCAAGGTTAGCCAGCTTAGGGTCCAATTTAAGAAGAATTCCCTTCCATCGTTCGTGAATTGCCAAGGAGACAGAAGGCTTGTTGAATCCTGAGGGAGAGTTCTTCAGGATCGACTGAATCATTATTTAATCTGGCGGATTCCGCCATGTCAAAAATACAGGCTAAAGGACCCACTATATCTAAAACTTTGTCCTGACAGACTGACCAAGCTCTATCCACTCCTTTTCCGCGGATCGTTCCCAAACTTGGAGAAAAAGGTTATCATGGAAGTATCAATGGAAGGGGTAGAAGTAATGTGGAGAGAAAAAGAAGGTCTAGGACATTCAGAGCGAAGTTTGACGCAGACATGCTTATCAAGTGGGAGGCATAGTTTGTCTGTGATGTAATCTGCAACATGGTCAGAAGGCAGCCACTCAGTGGAGTTAGGTTGGTGAATTAATTTGGGATCAAACGTGGGGTTTCCTTCAGCATCCAGGAGAGGGGAAGAGGAAATATGGTCTCCTGGAGCTGATTTAACTTTTTTGGTAGGTGGGCCAATCCAAAAATCAGAATTAGTGGTATTATCCAAGTCTTTATCAGAATCTATATCATCCAAGTCATCATCATTCTCTTTTATGTTATCAATCTCAATCTTGTGGGTTGAGAGTATATGTTTTGTTTTTGCTTTACTCTTAGCACTCATAGAGTTTTTCCCCTCCTTGTTAGGAGGCCTGTGAGGAACGTCGTCCTCCGTCCTGTGTGAGGTAGACTCACTAGTCAACAGCGCAGAGGAAACATTAGACTGGTTATCATCACAAGCCTCCATGGCTTTGCACTTTCTGCTTTCCCCCGCAGACAGGGCCATTTGAGATTGTGAGAGACAGGATGATACAGTATTTTCTAATTGTTTAGAAAGTTTAGACATTGAGGCAGAAACTGCTTTTGCAACCGAGGATTGTATAAATGTATTCAAGTTATCTGAGAAAACCTCAAAAAACAAGGAAAATCCATTTTAAAGGTAAAGACAAATTTACACTGGCAAAAATAGGGTTAAACTTGAAGAGGGAGGACCCAGGATAAGGGGTGACGGGAAATAAGTGCCAACTGAGGGCTAAAAATAGCCGCGCAGTGGAGCGTCCTGAGAGAAGCGAAGCCCCTGAGGCAGAAGCTCGGTAAGCGCGAGTCAAATGGTGCGTCCTGAGAGAAGCGAAGCGCCTGAGGCAGAAGCGCGGTAGGCGTGAGTCAAACAGTTGTGTCGACCATAGGGGAGAGAAAGGGGGGGAAGGGCGATGCTAGTTGAAAAAGAAGGCTATAGAGCCCGCGCGAGTAAGCGCTGTAAAGTTATTATGAAACAAACATATAAAAAAACACATTAAAACAGTAAAATACTCTAAAATGTAAGGAACGTAATAAAGATATGCTTATCTTGACGGCAAGCAGCAAAAAAAGAGGGCTGCTTGCAGTCAAGTTTGGTATATTTTTATGTACATTGCGTTCTGATTGGCCATTCGTAACTCTTTGTTTCCCATTGGTAGCTTGTTCTGGTAACCATCTGGGATTGGTTAATGTTCTTGACTGCAGCTGCTATTGAAATTAAGGCAGGAAAGATAAGCATAATAAGGAGCCTCCAGTCTTGACATAAAATTCCAATTGAACTGTAATGTTCTTTCAAACGAACTGCCATTATCAGACATGCTTTTACTTTTTGGTTTGTAATGTTTCTTTTAAGGCAACTATCACAACTCACTTTAATGCATTTGCCTTGTTATGTTTTGAATGTTATGGTAGGTGAATGAGTTGTACTAAGTAGATAGACCAAAACATTATGCCAAGTGGCTTACCCTTTTTTCATATATATTAATTTCTTCCTGGGGAATTAACATATACATAAAAGTGTTCTTTGACATCTCAGCCTTATCTTGTCATTGGTGCAAAACTACTAACCAAAGTTAAAATTCCTAAGGGAAACTGAAAAGCATTCATTTAAAATGTGGAAGTCTTACTCAATAAATAAAAGAATTGCATTCAGGCGGTGCTGCCTGACGCGATATAATAAAATATGGTAGTGATAAATGAATAAGCACATTTATGGTAAATTGC
The DNA here is from genome assembly GCF_031143425.1 of Pleurodeles waltl. Taxonomy (NCBI): domain Eukaryota; kingdom Metazoa; phylum Chordata; class Amphibia; order Caudata; family Salamandridae; genus Pleurodeles; species Pleurodeles waltl. The sequence goes on along the minus strand of NC_090449.1, from coordinate 792,599,413 downwards.
AAAAGACTGACACTGTTTTGATAAACACACAACTTGTGAAATGTCACCCTCAAATTATACAACAGTACGGCAGTATAGAAGAAAACTTCGACTTCAGGTTGTGTTGAATCTGAAAATGTGTTTGTTAAAATCTGTGGATCCTGAGCATGAGGGTCCCTCAGCATCAGCCACGAAGTTGAGCTCCCAATCCATCCCCCCTTCCACTCTTCCCCTCCGAACTACCCCCCCGCCCCCACCCCCTCCCACTACCCCAGAGAAGGCAGGGCACACACAGATACCCGTTACAGATGTTTCTAGAATTGGACACATGTCCGAGAGTTTCAATAGTCCGTGAAGTAGGTGCAGGGCTGACCCCATGAGAGTTTAAGAGAGGACCTTCGAAAATATCAAAACATGACCAAAGTTTCCACAGAAACATTTGTTTTCTAAAATGACCTCTTCAATGGTAGGGACACAATTTTTGGGTCAGAAAGTTTTCAGTAATCGGCGTTTATACAATACAATTCGCAATGCTGTTGTGACAAGTAAATTGTTTTTCTCAGAGATACACGGTCCTATTATTTCTATGTGGTATTCTTTGCATGTTTCTAGACTACAATTTAGTCACCTGCCGATGTATATAGTGTCTCAGGTGGTGCACACATCGTTGGGATGCATTTTCATAAGCATCTTCCACAACTAGCTGCACGTGTAAGTGACAGTTCTGCCCTTAAAACATTTTGGTGTTACCAAAAAAATCCCCCTCCCCTTATGGGAACATTGAGATCTGGGGTGTAGCGAGAAGGGCAGCATCTAACAAAAGGACACTGAGTTAGCCACCACACCACCCTCCCTCTGAGTTGCAAGCTTCAACTCAGGGGTGAACTAGTACCAACTGTACTTCTGGTCATGCAGAACTATGCCATCAATTTAATAATCGATGAGACTAGAAACGTATACTTCATTTTTTTCGTAATTAAGCATTTGTCCGATTGAAAAACACGGCGTCTGGCGGCTCTTAACATGTTGACGTGGACGGGAGAGTCTTATCTCTCAGACTTGCATTGCGCGCGCTCATCGGGCCAAACGGGTGCGAGAAGTAAGCCAATAGAAAGACGGTTGAAAATGGAGGGAGTGGGACTGCGAGCACGCGAAGAACGAACTGCGTCACAGGTGATAGCCTTAGGCAGCTCAGTAAGAAGGTGCCCACATGTGCAGGTGCCACGTCACACTTTGCTATGCCTTCCGGTCGGGACCCGGTTGGGACTACGACACCTAGAAACACCCTATGACGTCAGGAGGTTAACACGGACTATGGAAACTGTGCGTGCGCCCTGAGGCTACCTTTTGGTAAAATCAGCACTTTTCAAAACCCTTAAGAGTGTAATACATTTCCTTGGTAGAAAGACAAGCGAATGATATCGAATGTATCAATATGAGATTGAAATACAGCCATTATTTAGAAAACATTTGAGCGAGGGCGTCAAGCTTCGAGTGAGACTGCCAAGTCTGGGAGTCCCCGCACCTGCCCTTGTTGTGTTTCGTGACAAACGTAAATTAACAATGAACAAGTGTAACAACCTGGGGGAAAGGATTCTATTTACATTCTCGCTGTGCCAGTCCGATTCATCTGGTCTATCGTAGTGATTATCGCGATTGAGCATCCTGACGAGGTTCCTCGCGTGTTATTCGCACCGCTCAAGAACTTGACATTTTTCTGTGATTTTATGTCAAAGAAAATGCCTCTGTTCAGTTTCAATAGGAAGGCGTTTTCTGACGCAAACATCCCAAATGTATTCTTTACAGTTCACAACATATGTGAATTTCACTATTAATGGACTTATGTCAAAAGGAACATAAATCATCAAACCAGCACAGAATCTGCGACCTTTATCGGGATTGTTCTTTCTTATGCCTGCAATGATGTATCTGCATGTATGCGCATATACATTTTGTCGCATATGTATGTGTATCTGTGTCTACAATTCTCTATGTGTATGGGTTTGTTTATAAAAAAAAAGTGAGTGAATACCTATGTATGTACGCGTTCATATGTATATGGAACTATAAATATGTGAGAGTGCGTGTGTGTAAATAGATGTGCGCATGAATGCCAGTACTCCCGTTCACGCGCGAGTTGTGAGGGCCACATTACAGGAAATGCATAAAGCGTGCAGACAGACCCGGGCCATTCTTTGTGTATTGTTTCCGGTATTACTTCATGTATTCGATAGATACCTATTGAGTTTGACAGGTGCGGGATGTTCTGTTCTCTGAACCCGCTTTACTGGGCAGTAAGCATAATTTAGCTGTCTTCCTTCCCAAAGACGGGACATTTTGGAAAGAGCGGTAATGCAGTCGTGATTTCTGCTGAGGAAGAACTGGTTTCAGCACGAGAGGGGCGTGCAGGAGCAGCATACACGGGGTATAAAAAGGCACTGCACGCCGAGGCAGTTAATGGGCGGCTCTGTCGCATCTGCTGGTACCCGGATGGGGTACTGCGCGGACAGGTGTGTACAGGAGACATGCACGGACACTGGCGTGTAATTCAGGGCTCGGTGGCGTCATCTTGATGACAGGGCTGGGTAATGAGAAGAGAGGATTATACGTGAGGCATACACGGGCACTACGCACCTCATGGACTGGTACCCGGCCGGGCACTGCGCGGAGATGGGTAAAGAAGAGACATACACAGGTGCCTCAATTATGGTGGCTAGAGGGGGCATACACGGGTGCCCCACATAGGATGTGTACAGGTGCTCCATTCAGGGTCTGTACATGAAACATACACAGGTGCCCCCATGGGGTGTACCGGAGACATACACAGGTGCTCCACATAGAGAGTGTGCATGAGTTATACACAGATGTCCCACCTAAGGTGTGCACAAGAGACATTCAGAGGTGTATCACATAGGGTGTGTACATGAGACACCCACAGGTGCACCATATAGGATGTGTATACACTTATACACCGGCCCCAGATAGGATGTGTACAGGAGACATACAGAGGTGTCCCACATAGGGTGTGTGCAGGGGACATACGCAGATGCACCATATTGGGTGTGTACAGGAGTTATACTCAGGTGCCCCAGATAGGTTGTGTATAGGAGGCATACACAGGTGGGTCCTACATAGGGTGTGTGCAGGGGACATACGCAGATGCACCATATTGGGTGTGTACAGGAGTTATACTCAGGTGCCCCAGATAGGTTGTGTATAGGAGGCATACACAGGTGCGTCCTACATTGGGTGGGTACAGCAGAGATGCATGGACGCCCCTGTTCCCGCTCAGCCTGCTGGTACGGGCCTGTCGCACGTCAGCGAAGGCTACCCGTCCTGGCCCCGGGCCTGCTCTCCCACAGGACACCAATTAAAGCCTCTAATTGGACAGCAATGCATCAAAGTCGCCCATGAGACGAGCTGCTCGAGTTGTACTCGAGAGTATGAGCACTCCAATGTAAAATACCCTATTAAGCGCCATGCACGGGCTGCTCGACCGGGCCGAGACCAGCATCCGTTGTGCCACGTGCAGCCGTCTCTGGACGCAGGCCATGATGCCGCCCCGCAGTCACATCTCCAAGGGACCCTCCCATCTCCTCTGGATGAGAAACTTCAGCTTTAATATTTGTATGGCAAAACGCACGCAAAACGTCTTAATTGATGTTTACAGAAAATTAATCGTTACATTAGGCATACGAACGCTATTATGCATTATATTTAGTGTAACGACCAGGTCGCGACAGTAATCATAAAATCCAACTGTGATGCTTATGGGAGCATCTGAGCTTATTTTCCTCAAAAATGTTAGTCATATGTTAAAGATTGTGACGCAACTGAAAACGGCGTATTCGTGACCATACGTTGAAATAACGATCACTTTTGAGAAACTGTGAAAGAATGTCCTAGACTATAAATAACATCTGTACGTTTATTTCGGTAACCGCTCCGGTGTTTAGAAACTAAAAAGGTCTTGGCAAGGTCACGATTTTGTAGGTAATGCTTTTTTTCCAGAAGTAAAATAATAGAGTATGTTTTACTAATCGTTATGAACAGTGTTTTACATAACAAAGGGAACTGACCCTCCAATGACTCTTTCTGGTTTGACACACCGGGACGTAAATGATTGGTGAGGAACGTACAATGAAGGAAAGAATTGAAGTTGGGATTGGCATCCAAGCTAGTTAAATATGTTTTATTTATCCGGTCAAAACGTCCTGTCGTTTACATGGCAAGTAAGGCCATTGTTCCGTTTCAAGACTGCCCCGGTTTAGGAGACACAGAGAGGTAACATGATTGGTCAGGGTGACCCAATGAGGAGAAGAGGTGAACCCCTGGGATTAGGGTCCAGGTATCCAGCGGGCAACAATGTTTCTTCTAGATAAAAATCCGTATAAGTACACGATGATTGGTGAAAATATAATTTGACGGCAGTGGTTGGGCAATAGAAGCCACCCACCCCACCGTTTTAGTGAGGGCTGTGGTGTGCGGAGTGTCCTACTAATTGCAGGTGCGGGCCGTCCACCAGGGAGAGACATGGGAGGCTGAGCGTCTCCAGGTTACTGGGGCTGAAAGAAGGGCGCCCACCTGGAAAGTGGGTGGTTCTCCAAGGAGTGGGGTGGTGCCGGTGGAAGCCAGGAATGGGGACCCCGTTTTTTCGGATTTTAACCCCTGGCACCCCTGCTACAGCTGTTCAAAGTGTCACTGCCTATGTAGCCCCCCCCCCCTCCCCTCAGATATGGGTAACTTTAATTGACATAGGTTATTCAAATCCAGACATGTAAGGGTTGGAACCTGAACCCGCTGTACAATTGTGTCGGTATTTATAATACTGACTAGAACATTCATTGTAGGTTGTAGGAATTTGTTCAGTGGGTATGCCCAGGTCACCCAGAAAGTAGATGTGAGAGGTTAAGATACGGGATAGGTGGTTGATGGTGTTTAATCAATTGGCTCTTGTGTAGTCCATTCAATCCTGCGCTGATAGGTTACCTTCTTATGCTAAACTCCAGGGCGGAAGTGTCAGGACCACAGGAAAGACCGGACGGGGGTGCTATCCACGCCTGCAGCTATAACAAGGTGTCCAAAGTTACTTGTGAACTCAGCATAGCACCACCGCCAGGTATTTCCTGCCTCCTCTTTTCATGCGCCTCTAAGACAACTCTTCCTACTGAAATTTCAGGAATGCAAGAGCCAGGGTGGAAGGATACGGAGCAAGCATGTGTATAATCCTCACAAGCGGCAATTCAACCTGAAATATTAACACGTTTGATTGCCTATCACCACATTTGATCATGCATCTACGAGTAGACCAGCCAAACACATAGAAGGATGTGGTGGACGGAGACACGTTCCTTTTAATAGCACCTAGTTTCTGCACCAAAGTAAACTGCCTTGGTTTGATCTCTAACTCAACTGTGATGGGAGTAGGGGGTAGTTATAACAGGCCGCTAAGTCCTCGGAAGAGACCCCCCTCGAGAGCGGAAGTAAAGACCGGAAACGGAAGAAGGCAAAGCGGCCTTCCCGGCATTTGTCAGGCCAGCCCTCGGTGTAGTGGGCGCTGCCAGGAGATATCAGATGCCAGTCGCCAGGCCTTGCCCACATTCGAATCCTAGCCCCTAGGCCTGGGGAGGGGAAGCTGTAATGCGACATTAAATAACAACTTCGCGAGCAGGGGAAGCTGTAATGCGACATTAAATAGCAACGTTTTGGGGAAGGCAAACTATATTGCGATTTAAAATAATTTTCTGAGCAAGGGAAGCTCTAATCCGACATTAAATGGCGACCCTGGGGCCTGCGGTTCGGGAGTGTGAAGCTCCATATTAGGGTACTAAGTGGCACCCCGTACGCACGCAGCGATTCGAGCCTCGTACGTCAGTGATCCTCTGCGACACAGGTAGCTTTGAAGTGCCAAAGAACGTCACCCACTGGGCCCCTGCCAGGAATCGAAACCCTCGCTGTGGCAAACAAAAATATGATGAGAGTTTCACTTACACCGCCAAACCCTCTGATTCGTTTCTGCTACCCACGGACTGCCAACTGCGACAGATGGGATACCCTCAGCCCTTGGTGACAGACAGGTTACCCTCAGCGACAGACGGGTTACCCTCAGCCCTCTGTGATATTCGGGTTACCTTCAGCCCTCTCAACCCTCTGTGACAGGCAGGTTACCCTCAGCGACAGACTGGTTATCCTCAGCCCCCGGTGACAGACAGGATACCCTCAGCTCTCTGTGACAGGTGAAACACCCTCGGTGACAGGTGCAAAACCCTCAGCCCTCGGTGACAGGCGGGTTATCCTCAGTCCGGGATGACAGCCTGGATACCCTCAGCGACAGACTGGTTACCCTCAGCCCTCGGTGGCAGCCTGGGTCCCCTCAGCGACAGACTGGTTACTCTCAGCCCTCTGCGAGAGACGGGGTACTCTCAGCCCTTGGTGACGGACGGGGTACCCTCAGTCCTCTGTGACAGGCGGGTTACCCTCAGCCCTCTGCGACAGGCGGTCTACCCTCAGCCCTCGGGGTCAGACGGGTTACCCTCAGCCGTCTGAGAGAGAAGGGGTACCCTTAGTCCTCTGCGACAGACGGAGTAGTCTCAGCCGTCGGTGACGGACCTGGTACCCTCAGTCCCCTGTGACAGACGGGTTACCCTCAGCCGTCTGCGAGAGACGGGGTACCCTCAGCCCTTGGTGACAGACAGGTTACTCTCAGCGACAGACGGGGTACCCTCAGCCCTTGGTGACAGGCGGGGTACGCTCAGCCGTCGGTGACGGACCGGGTACCCTCAGTCCCCTGTGACAGGCGGGTTACCCTCAGCCCTCTGAGACAGGCGGGCTACCCTCAGCCCTCGGGGTCAGACGGGTTACCCTCAGCCGTCTGCGAGAGACGGGGTACCCTCAGCTCTTGGTGACAGGCGGGATGCCCTCAGCCCTCGGGGACAGACGGGGTACCCTCAGTCCTCTGCGACAGACGGGGTACCCTCAGCCCTTGGTGACAGGCGGGTTACTCCCAGCCCTCTGTGACAGACGGGGTACGCTCAGCCGTCGGTGACGGACCGGGTACCCTCAGTCCCCTGTGACAGGCGGGTTACCCTCAGCCCTCTGAGACAGGCGGGCTACCCTCAGCCCTCGGGGTCAGACGGGTTACCCTCAGCCGTCTGCGAGAGACGGGGTACCCTCAGCTCTTGGTGACAGGCGGGATGCCCTCAGCCCTCGGGGACAGACGGGGTACCCTCAGTCCTCTGCGACAGACGGGGTGCCCTCAGCCCTTGGTGACAGGCGGATTACCCCCAGCCCTCTGTGAAGGACGGGGTACGCTCAGCCGTCGGTGACAGGCGGGTTACCCCCAGCCCTCTGTGAAGGACGGGTACGCTCAGCCGTCGGTGACGGACGGGGTACCCTCAGCCCTCCTTGCCAGTGTCGATGCCAGGGTGCTCGTGTTTTTGATGCAGCACCTCCCCTGATTCCCAGCCAGCCCCTCACCTGCCCCTGGAGATGAACGGCGACGTCTTTGATCATTTACTGCCAGGAGGGGCCTTGCTTGCTTTCCCTCCATCCCGCGCGCCTTTAAGTAATTGTCCCTTTTAAGTGCCTCCGCTCTCCGCTGCGCTATAAATAATCGCGATGAAGATGCCGCGGATATGACTTTCACAAGATTGGACAATTGATTAAATCTGTGACCTGCAATTGCGGATAATCTTGGAAGGCTATTTAAACAGATGAAGGCCTAAATTGTCTTGCTTGTATCTGAATTAATTTCCCATTCATCATCATTACGGGGTGAGCGGTCCATTCAGGCTGCTGGAACGAGGCTGGATTTAAATTAGATTTGTAACACAATTTAAATGCTACGGCTTTAACAGGGCCAATTGAGCAGCTGCAATAAATACAAATATTTCTCGAAACGATCTGGTTTGCGATAACAGCCCAGCACATGCCCCAGTGACAACAGTCCCATGAAATGCGCTAGAACGTCGGTGACAGGAATGCGACACTGACACAGCTGTCTAGGCCATTTGTCAGGCGTGTGTTTGTTGTGTGTCGTCTGTTTGTTAAGGTTCTGTACAGAAATCTGGGTTTTTACACGAAGGTCGCTTAACGTGTGAGAAAAGTTGTTTGTTTTGCGTGTGGATTGGTGACCTTGTAGAGGGATTTCTGCCACATAATTAGATAACCAGTGGAAGTGTTATAGGATGAAACAACACGAATCAAAACTGATATAGGAAAAGTGGTATGAGGCCAAAGGGTACAGAGCAAACATGATATAGGGGAAACGGAGGGCTATGTGGAAAAATTCTGCGGGGCTAAAACATGTTGGGCCAAAATGATGTGAGGCACGGGCAATACTGGCCAGCTTGGTATGGGACCTAAGTCATTTTCTGCAAAAATATGAGGCAAAGTTGATATTAGTCAAAAAACATTCGGGGCAACACCGTGCACAATAAAATAATACCTAGAAAAATCCATCCAGGGCACCAATGGCATTGATCAAAATGCAAAAATGCAATAGAGAAAAAAATATAAGAAGCAACCCTGTTGATGGCAACATTATTCAGAGAAAAATAATGTCCGAAAGGAAAAAAATATTGGGGGCAAAAATGTGAACACTTTAATTTTGTTTTCTACATTGTGGCTTTTCTCATCGCAGCACTGTCGAAAGGATGGGCGGAAGTTGTTTTTTCCCCAAAAAACTGATGGTATTAAGTTATTCAATTTTGGCAGAATACGCAGGTTTTAATGTTCACAAAACAATGCAGCAATTAACAGGGCTTTCAGATTTACACCATTTTTATTTAGTTGCCGCCCTTTTTCAAGTTAGTTGCCTTTTGAAATTGTTAACTGTTTAACTAGGGGCGCAGAACTTAAATGGGCTTTTACCATATCACCGCGTGTCTTCTACCGGGCCAGTGGTATTTTAGCGGCATTTTAATCGCTATCGGTAATCTGACGTAATACACTATACTTGCATTTTGTACGAGATAGGCGGGAATTTGCAGGTAACCGGGGACTCACAGACGCCCTTTATTTACTGATTACAGCAATATTCCTGTAGTCTGTGGATGATTCTTCGATACTTGCATTGGTGAGGACGATCTCCGGAACTTTTTAGGGGCCTCGGCATTATTTTGAAAGCGTTCAGGGAGGCTACTCTTCGATCGCGTTAATTTCGAGGCTTTTAAACGACCGCCGTGTTTTTGAGGTACCGTCTTTATTTTTGTGTGATGAGGGGTCTAACTGGTATTTTTAGCGGTAATGGCGGAGGGTGTGCGGTGGACAGCATTTTTGCGGCTTGGAGATCTTCCCCAGGCATGTGTGCGGTATTTATGCGAAGCGGCGGTATTTATGCAGAGCGGCGGTATTTTAGGCAGTACTTTGCGGCTAAGGGTGGCAATGGAATTGTGGCGGTGCCACGGTGATCTGCAGACTCACACGGACGCTGTCCTACTGTGACGCCCGCGGAGATCTGTGGCCTGTCTTGAAGAGCACTGCTCGCGCTCTTGGGAGTGGGGTACGCTGCACCCCGCAGCGCGGCATCATGAGCCTTCACCCATGTCAACTGCCTGCAACCTGCCGCTGGCCCCCTCTTCCACCGGTGACGGCCCTTTGTATCCAAAGTGCCATCGATCTTGGCCTCGCCCCCTTTCACAAAGTGTTGTCTTTGGCAGGGGGGCTGCTGGTGGTCCTGGGCTGACATATGGCAGAGGCTGTTTCCAACTGACTACCCGGTGCAGCAAAATAATGCAGCAAATCGAGCAGGGGAGTAATTGGAAACAAAAGAATCTTTCAAATGTCAAAAACAAACGACTGGGAGAATGGACGCCCTTTTCCTGCCTGTGTTAGATATTGTTCCTAACAATGAAGTATAAAAAATGTGTAATGGGCTGGACTGGGCTGGACCTAATGATCGCCGCATCTGGGGGTAGGGCGGACGGCGCGAGAGCACAGGTTTCTCTGCATTAACATAACTCCGGGCACGGAGCTCGGTATGAGCAGCCCTTATTAGCAGTCACCATTTTTCTATCATTAATGTTGGTTTGCACGCTAATGGTATTTTCTCTATTCGGATTATTAGGTTTTGTACTTGTATTATTGGTATATTATTATTATTATTATTATTATTGTTATTTTTATTATTTACTAAATGTATTGGCCTCTCTCTTTGCATTATTTGACATTGTTCTATTTATTCTAACTTTTTATTAGTAATAATTCTGTTTTCAGGTTATTACATGCAAAGCGATTTTACGAACCAATACATTTTATTTAATGTAATCATTTTTAAAGTTCTGAGAAAATCATCTAAATAACGCTCCATAAATTGTTTCCTTCATCGCTGCTTTGCAATAGAGATATAATCTAATCCATCCTTTTAGTTCTTGTGAAGGAGGTTTAAACAGAAGGAAGATGGGGGAGGAGTGGACTATGGTGTTTTAGGGCCTGTCCCTGCGGCCTCTCTGGCCAATCTACACTGGGCAGAGATCATCACGTTGAACTTTCTCCTCTCCAGGCAGACATGTGAAGCTTGGTTGCTCAGTCTTGAAGACTGGCTTCCTCAATCTGCCCTCTGTGGGATTGGACCTGGTCAGGCCTTATGCGTTACCCCATGATAACAGCCCCCAAAACATGTATCCCTGCATTACTCCGGTACAGCCCTCTCTACCACATCGCAGCCATGGTCATTGTCTGGTGCATATGAGAAGGTGGGGCTGCTATGCCAAGGCTGTTTAAAAAATAAATAAAAGCGGGACACGTGTTCAGCTAATCATCCTAAATGGGGTCCTTGTTCCATAATACGCACAATATCCCCTGAATGGCAAACCAGGCAGAAAATGGGAAACCACCCACTTATGGATGACATCAGCACAATAGACTGACTTCTGTCTCGGGTTCCAGGTTTTTGTTTTCTCCCTGCCCCAACGAGCCCTTCTCTGTAGGGCAATGCGGACTCACACCAGATGTAAAATGGATCTTCTTATTGTGCCTGGCTGTGAGTGAAGAGGGCACCATGACTGGGCCGCCTGGGCCTAAACCTTTCAACTACTTTGTTTCTCTTTGAATAAACTGGAGGTCTGCTTAAATTCTGCCAATGAACAGGCAGCATGGGCTACAATGAGATAGATGCAGAGGTTGTTGATGCCGAACCTCCCTTTTTCATGCAACTAATACGATATGGAATGGAGAGAAGTATGAGTGTGGTTGCAGGGCAGCTGCGGATCTTGCCTGATTGAGATAGGACATAGAAATAGATGCAGGGGCGTTTTTAGGTAAGGGAGGGTTATTCTTGCCAGTGAAAGTTACCTTGAATCATATGATGAGTATGTCTTCTGCGAATATTTGACTACCTTGAATAAGAGGGCCACTTTGGAGAGCTGGTTGGCATAGTCCAGGTTTGGGTATATTCAGCAAGAACTTGTCCAGCTTTCTGGCTTTAAGGACTGCATATAAAGGCCAGGCTGTAACAGATACATCCAGCTCTAGGTGCATAGCTGGAGATACTGAGACATAACAGAAGATGTAGACTCTGTGGAATGGAATGTGAGGCAATAGAACGTTTTTTTGCGATGTTATAAATAAACCTAATAAGGATAATGCAAGTGTTACGCACTGTGCTGTCTCTCATGGAGGTGTCTTGAGATGTAATGAATGCTTTAATGGCTCCTAAGAATATCAAGTTTTGAGTCAAAGTGAACAGATTCACTAGACATGTAAATTCATTTGGGTCCCTATTTATTTGTTTCTTTCACTTGGTGAAATATGAAGTAGGCAGAGCAAATATGTTTGATATAGAATCTGTTGCAACAAATAAACAACAACTAAGGAAAATCTCATAGTCTATGATTTCTTTCAGTTGGGTTAAGGGTTCACTAGAACTAGAGATTATCAATCATCTTCCACTGATAGGACCATCAGATGTTTGCTTCTGTTCCTGAGATTAGGCCATATTACAGGGTGCTGTTTGATGAAGCAACGTGACATTGCTACTGACTTTTGTTTGTAGAATTTGAGAACCAACAAGTCTCTGCTTTCTATAGTTGTTCTCTCGAAACAATTTAGACTCCTGAAGAGCACTCTTTTAACCTGGAGTGTGTTTATGAGAACTGGTTCAAGAGCGCTACAGCAGTCAAGGGTTACTGGGCTCCATCGCTGTGTCAATCGGAGCCTTTTACCTCTGGTGTACTGGGCCACTCTGCTATTGGAGCCACAATTGAGCATCAAGTACACCCCTTTAGCACTTGGCCTTCAGACAGCGAGAAAAAGCGATCCAAACACCAAAATGGCAAGACTTCTGTGACAAATTCTCTATGGAACTGATCTAAAGAAATAGAAAGACAGAACATCATCTTAAGGAGAACAAAGACAACACATGACCCAACTAACATAGAAAGAGACAAAAATAATCTTCCACTTCTACATACTTTCAATAATAGCTCAGAAAAAAAGATTTCCACATTATCATCACAACAAGACCACCAGGATCACATTCAGACTCAGCACCACCACAAAACTTTAAAGATATCCTTCACACAACCCGTGCAGGGGTTTAGCTAGATTCTTATTTAAATTACTCAGAAAGTACCTGGACGCAGGCTCCTTCCCACCTGATCTGAAAAACCTCTTATTTTAGAGCATTCTTCAGAAAGAAGCCCGCCTTACCCTGCAAACTACTGGCCTGCATCAAATGGACCACTCATAGAAAAAATATTTGAAAAAGCAGTATTTACCCAACTCAAAAAATTTAAGGAAGAAAATGACTTAATATCAGACCAACAGTTTGGCTTTAGATCAGGCAGAGGCATACAGTCAGCCATCATATCCATTTAGGGTGTCCTAAAACTCACAGAAGACAAAAACGGGGGGGGGGGGCGTCATCTATCCTCCGGATTTATAAACTTATTTGACACTGTCTACTACTACACACTACTACAAAGCCTCCGTCATCTCAAAATATATGCAAATGCTCTAAAATAGATTGCTTCTTACCTCAGAGACAAAGTGTAGTTTACCTACCACCACTAACATCAGATCCTCACACACAACATTGTGGTGTCCCTCACAGGTCCATCAGATCCCATCTATTATTCAGCATCCACCTGACCCCATACAAACCTGAATAAATCATTCAACCTCATGTTACAACTATCCAGATGATGCCCAAATAATCCTAAAATGTATGGCCCAGACGGGTTCTACAACTTAACATACTTGATGACTGCCTTCATGCCATAAGCACATGAATGATAAGTAACCACCGAAAGCTCAGCACCCCAAAGACTGAAATTATGACATGTGAATAATGGTAAGAATACCACCCTACCATCATAATCCGAAGGAACTTGGTGCGCCTCCAACAACATTAAGAGAAGCCAGAAACCTAAGAGTAACCATGGATTCAGACGTATCCTTGCTATCACACCAGTGACATTACAAAGAGTGCCTTCTACTAAAAAAAAACACTGTGTGACATTTTCCCAAACATTGGATGGCAACAAAAACAACAAGCCTTCTTCACACTTGTAATTTCAAAGTTTGACTATGCCAACAGCCTAGGCCTTGGTGCATCCATATTCATCACACACAAAATGCAACTAATCCAATATGCAGCCACTAGTCTCATTTTCCACCTTCACCCAAGAAAACACATGACTCCAGCCCTGCAATCACTTGACTGGCTACCAATAGCTAGAAATACAATGTTCAAGGCACTCTTCTTGTGAATGAAGCCTTCCAAGGAAAATGACTACTATATCTACAAGTTAAATTCAAGCAATAGAAACAAAACAGGATACCACACTACAGGCTTCCACCCCAAATCATCATGCTGTCTTTACATAGGAAATCCAAGTCACTTCTTTTTCCGTACAATCCTCCAAGCACTGAAAGATTTGAAGCATCCATGAATATATACAGTTCAGGAGAAAGCTGAAAACATGGTTATTTCCAAGATAACTACATCATCCCAGAACCTTGGGATAGAACCCAGAAAGATAATCATACCTCCAAGGTCAATTTACAGTTTGCAGTCTATAGATATGTAAAAAAACAACCAGCAAACTACTTTTTATATTCAGGTAAGCTAAAAAGGGCTGAGCTATGGTTAGCCTGGGTATTATGTACTAATGAAAGCTCAACAGATAACTCTTCTGGCCAGCACCAACACTAATATCATAACGCTCAAAGGTCAGCAGCCAACTATCACTTAATCCTCTTACACTCACATAAGACATATCTGCTACAGGTTTTTTCCATCACCCGGTACTGTAACAGCCAATAAACCAACCATTATCAACTGAACAGGCATGGAATAACTGAAGAGATCTGCCACTCCTGCTCAATCAGAGGGCTGTAATCTAGTTCACCATTGCAGGTCCCAACTAGCTACACACCATGACCACTACTTTACATCTGTTCTATTCTATTCTATTCTAGTCTATTCTTTCATGGAGCACATAGCTACCCATAAAACATGACAACAGAGCAACTTTATTCCACCAATTTTATACAAACAACCAAGATTTAAACGCTTTCCTGAACTTTGATTCATTTTCTATCCTGCAAATCTTAATAGGCAAGGAATTCCAAAGTTTTGGGGCCTGATAAACAAAGGAACGGCCTGAACGTCTTCCTTTTTTTGATTTTTGGAATTACCATTTTACATGACGCAGTGGATCTGAATGTCTTCTTAGGACTAAAGGGCTGAACCAAATGTCATATCAATTGAGGGTCTTTTGCATGGTGGCCTCCTAAGCTATGCAAAGACCCTTACCTTGTATCCTTTGTTTTATGGGTAGCCAGTGCAGGGAAGGTGAAAAACTGGAAAGTGAATGATGTATTTGGAAATTCAATAGCAGCGCGCTGTGGCATTCTGCACTACCAGCAATCTCTTTTCCACAATGACATTTATATATGGTATAACAAAGCGCAACCCAGCAAATCTCACTATTTCTCTCTTCAGCCATCCTTGTTCAGAAAGAAAACTTTAAACCCAATATCGGGTTAGACACACAGTGCAGTAACCAGATAAGTAGCTTATGATAATAAGAGGTACCATAAAGGGACCCGCAGAGCTGTTAAAAGCTGTCAGCTTACTAAAACCCATAATTTGCATTACTACCTCTCACACCGCTTCATCCAGCACACTGCTATGCTCTGCAACCCATAACACAATAACCACACCTCCATGGTCATCACACATGACATGGAAATGCCTAACGCATGGAATCAAAAACAAAGGCAACACCATTCTAGCTGCACACCATATTTTACTTTAGATAGAAAAGGTACTTTATACCATAAACAGCCAAAAACTACACATGCAAATAAAATGGAACATCGAAAAACAGTAAGTAATTCAGTTCAAATGTACAAACCTCTAACTTTTAGCTTTGACAAAGAGTTTTCATTCCCAGCCACCGCCTACAGGTGGTGACAACAGGTTGTCACAATAAATAACCCACTGGCTATGTGTTTTGATAAAATATTTGCAGAATCAATAAGCCACTGATTATTGGCTTTACCAACAGTTTTACACAGTAAATCACCAGATGTAGGTAGAAGGTGTGTGGCAAGCAACAAGCCATAATACATTGGCTTTATCAAATGATTCTTAATAATCAATCACTCACTGCCTATGGGCTTTCATATCAGGGCTTATGTAGCATTTTACTCTAGTAAAGGATTAGTGCTTCGTTCCCTGAAACAATGCTCACAAGCAAGCACACAGAAGTTACCACTAACAACTGCTGGGTAGTTTTAGATTCATTTTGTAGGCCTTGAAACCTTACAACTTCACTGGGAACCCCACTAAACACTGCCAGACCAGCGAGGAGGACCAAGTAATCTCAACGTCCTCTTTGGGACAAACAGGGGCACACAGTGAAGGTCTCGGGGATGGAGCGGGCTCATCACTGTTTTTGTAGTATTGGCTCTTCCTCTGGGTCTCAAAGTGATGATGTAAATATGATTCACTGGAACTTTGAACATGCACTCTCTACCTAGGCCCCACACGAACAAAGAAAAGGACCTTTTAACAGTACAAGCATCTGTTTATCTCTCTTCCCTGTCTCTTTCCCAGTAGTCAACATCAAAAGGAAATGTGTACTTTGCTCACCCCTCTTGACCTCAGTGCTAGGCTGCAGAAATATACTATGGGTTCCAGCAGTCTAACACAGAGACTGGTGCATGCTCTCACAGTCACAGAAGGGATCGTCACGTCTCAAAAAGTAATTTTACACTAAGGATACCTTGCTCTCTGGTGTTCCTTACACATCTGTTACACTCTGCCTATTAATTATTAATGATCCTGTGAGCTTATTAACTTTTTCCCTCCACATTAACAGGAACATAAGGTAGGAAGTCAAGAATGTTGACATTGTACACTGGTGTGTGCAATGAAGATGTAAAGACCTATAAAGGATATCCATATCGTCATCCAGATATGATGCAAGATTTTGAGGTGTGGTTGAAAAGCAACTGTACACTGATATGCTTGGTGCCATGCTAGTGTTTACGGGTCTCTAAAAGTGCAAATATTCTTTTCAGTGACAAATCAGAAACTCCTAATGCCATGATCATTTCGGTGTTTGTTTTAGTCCAAGATGCCATCAGGTGCATGTATGCTGTATGATTATCACAGGGGAACTTATTTGAAGGCAAGCTAGTCCTATTACAGCCAGGATTACCGGGCTCGAATTGTGTCAAATCGAATCTTTTACTTCTGGTGTCTTGAAGCTACATTACAATTGGGCACACAATTAAGCACCACGTGCACCTATTTAGCCAATGACTATCAATATAGAGAGGCAGAGTGGTTTACGTTGGACTGGTGTGGGTTAGAAGCTCAGAACTCAACAAAAACAGTAATAAAACTAATGCTTCTGGTCTAGCCAGTGTGATTACTTTAAAGTTGAAACATATTTTATTCAACACACATAGCAAAATGCTATGCATAACAGCTGACAATACAAATAAAGAAATAATGTGCAATGGGGAAAGTACTATTTGCAATATGCTACCCTCTGCTTATTGACTTTGATTAAAGATTTCCTAATGGACTGTGAGATACAATATCTAGTGTAAAAATATTGTGGTACAAAAATGTTGGGGAAAAATATTATTAACCATTATATCAACTCTTCCAGCCCTATCGAAATAAAAAGATTAATCCAAAAAATATTGTGATTCAAAATGTCAGAAAACCATTAATATAAAAAACAAATAAATATCAAATATTGATATGATACCAAAATAATACAAAACAGCGAAACATCCTGATGACCAAAATATTGATGACTGTATTCTTGTTAAAACTATAAAAAAAAATACTTGAACACAAAAAAAAACACTACTGCACAAAATAAAAAGTATGTTTAGCATTATCTATGCATTGTAATACCTAAAAAACACCTGAATACAATTTAAACAATGAAGTTCAATTTGAAAATGGTTCATAAATAGGACAACAGAAGTAATTTAAGACTAGTTTAAATAAATAAAGTGAACTTCTGCACAGGTCACCCACAACAAAGGAGATTATAATTCTGCCTGAGTAGTAGCCCTTCAAAGCCTACACCAATAATGTACATAGTGAAACAAACCACATACAAATGTACATTTAACAACTCTCTATAACTACAAAACCGTTACCCAAAGCACCGTTTGTTTCCAAAACCAAAAATAATATTTAGTTAAGTTAATGAATTATATATCCTTTTTAATGTATTCACAAAACATAAATGAATGAATGAAACCTTAAAAAACAATTGCAACAAAAGTGAAAAGTGTGGAGTATTGCACAAACCAAGAGTAAGTCAAAACAGAAGAAAAAGATGGTAAGTCTAAAATGCAAAACTTTAAAAATGATTTAGTTTTCTCCTCATAACCATATAAGGTTAATATTTGAGACATACATTTCTCAAATTTATATTACTCACAGATTCCACATTGTCCAACACAACTATGCACATAACTCCACTGAAATAGAAAGCCTTACTAAAATGTTTGAGTTATAGATACACAAAAAATCCTACCAATTGAAAAAAAATACTTGATATGCACTAACTACTACTCTAATTGTTGTTATGGTTCAGCAACTCCAGTATAATTATAAATGATGTTACATTTTTTTATAAAATGTATAATTACTTTTTTTTATCATTCTGGAATAGTTTTAACTACATAAACAAAACAACCAAATAAAAAAACAGAATGATGTAAAATAGATTAACTTTTGTAATAATATATAAAAAAATCCACTGTAATGCAAATTAAAATGCATAATACTTTAAGAACATTACAAAAACATAACTAGTTCTTAACAACTCTTTCAGTGAAACCATGAAAACAAGAAATACACCAATATTGCCACAAGACAACAACCAAATGATAGAGTACTCATTAAAACTAATATGCAATAGCAAAAGTGAAAAAAACATACATCTACATAAATATCTTAATGTTACAATTTAAATGTATCCTACCCAACATTTCATGTTTAATGTATTTTTATAAAATACTTATGGCTTAATTATGATCTTGGTGGATGGAATGCTCTGTTACAAATGTGACAGATATCCTGTCCCCTGTATTACAAGTTCAATTACATCATATGGATCTTGTAATACGCGGACGGGATATCGGTCACATTTGTGACAGAGTGTCTCATCTGCCAAAATCGCAATCAGACCCTTAGAGTTTAGTAACTGAAGACTCTCAGTTCCCCAAAAAGAAATCCAAAGTAAAAAGATCCTCGCAAAATGCCAAATAAATGCCATTATCAAAAAAAGCATTAAAAAATATCCACATAAGAACCTTAAGTCCCTCTAAACCCCCAAAATACATTTTAAAAAACATAAGCATCCCAAGAAACCTTTCCAAAAAATGCAAAGAACATTAATGTTAAGCTTTAGCTATAAAACTTATTTGTAAAATAAAAAAAAAAACAATTTTAATATTTAAAAATAATTTTAAGCAACAGACATTACCCATAAAAGCAGAAACCCTCCCACTCGCAAACCATCAATTTCCAAAGTCAAAGCACAATATCTAAAGACATCATACATGACTTAATGCCTGCCTAGAAAGCAGTAACTTAAAAAATCACTAATCAAAACACTAGGACATAATACATTTAGTAAACACCTTATTTCTGACCCACCCAAGCTAATACTATTACTTAAAAATCATAAAAGAAATTTGATTACCTGAAACGGAAAGCTCCATCCCTGGAACTGCCATGTACCTGCACCTCTGCTGCATACTAAAGATTTAAAAAAAGACTAGCAAATACAGTCAACATTATAAAAGGTGGAGACATTAAAATAAACAAAAGACTTCCTATATATTGCAAATAATGGCATAGTTATTTGAACAAAAAAATTATTAAACTACAAATGATATATAATTATTAAATATTGGTTATAATAATGCACAACTTATACATATTAAATCACTACATAATTGATTAATAGTATGTATTAATAAATAAATAATTGTATTTATCAAGCCTGTTTATAATGTTAACTACTATTGCCAAAAAATAACTTTTTAATTATTTGAAAATGTACATATGTTTTTAATTCAACTATTAAACAGAATATATTAAAATGGTGTTGTACATTGTTTTCCTTTTTTTAATATTTACTACAAATTACTCAAAGTTTACATAAACATATAAGTCTATCATTATATTTATTAAAAGATAGTGATTCAAATGTGTGATATGTGTTTTATGTTTACTTACAATATTCCTTTCTAATAAATGTATTTCATGTAAGACAAAACCTTACCTAGTAACTTCATCAATCATCTCCACAGCAAGAGGTAGGACCAAGTAATGTAAAGGTCTTGTTAGGACCCAACTGATGAACAGGGAGTCAAGAACAGAGGGGGCTCACGGCAAAAAAAACCTTGCAGACCTGACCCTTCCCTTTGGGCACAAGCATTTCTGATGGCAGGTGACTTCTTCTTTGGCCTTCCTTCTCAGCTTCTTCCTGCAGGTGTACACGTCAAGGACCTCTCTCCACAGCAAGTTAACTTTTTCTTTCAAGGTAGATCCAGGCAGCCCACTAGCAGGATTTGCCACTCATGTTCCCATGTGCCACTATTTACCATCATGCAGCCGGGATGATGGCTTCACATGGCAGGCTCACTCTGAGGGATGCAGTCCAGAAAATACCCTTTCTCCTGCGTGCAGCAATCATTTTTACAGGCAGTCTAAAGCTCTCTTTGAAGGATTCTTGTACCACGTTTGGCCCCAAACTTAAAGAAACCCAGCAACGAAAGGCCATGCATTTAACACACAATTGTTTTCTCTAACACAGTGTGTCTCCTATCCCTGGTCGAAAGGAATATATAGTACCCAGAACAGAGGACCACCTCAGTGTTTGTTCTCAGGCTGCGTGGTCTTGTACAATGTTCACATTTTAACAGAAAACTCTACATCCAGCATGGTCCCTGAGTAAACAAGGCACCAACCTGCCATTTTGTAGTGTCTTATGTAGGAGCACTCCCAAAGCTAGTCTCACACACTTCTCTTTTTTAATTGTTTTTGGACTTGGTTGAATCAGAGTCTTTGTGAAGGTAATGCAGCAAGAAAAGTGAGAGGAGCTCGGAGTGCCCTGACTGGGAACAGAAGGCTACCCATCAAATGGAAAAATGTTCCATCCTTGCCCTACAGATACAGAACCCTCACCATCCTGCCCACAGACAGCTTCTTGGGGAAAGGTAGGAAAGCCTACTAACAAACTACAGAGAAGGGGATTGTTGGACTTTTGGGAAATGTTGCTGGAACTTGCTGCAAGTGCCCATCCAGGAGAGCTGTTTGTTCCCTCTTTTCTCTTTTTTGGCAGCACGTCTGCAGTCTGTGCCAGGGTTCTGGATGTAGCATGCTCTTGAGCCATCTATCTGGTCACGAGGCTCCTCTCAAGCTGGGACGTGGCTTCTCTGTACTGGCAGCTGTGCGCTGAGATTTGTGCTCCAGGTCCTCTGGAATTCAGGGTAGTACAGAGACTCAAAATGGCACTGTAGCAGACTCCAGCAGTTACCATCTTATGAGTCTTTTTCCCGTGAACTTAGGGGTAGAGTCACTTTAGCCCAATCAATGATGATGGGCTATACAGTACTCTGTATGCTGAAAACCCAATCAAATATTTGTTTCCCCTTCCTGTTTGGCCATTCTCTGCCCTTTTTGCATATAAAGTGATTTCACCTATAGGTTAATGTTTTGCAGTGCAGTCAAGCACCATTTTGTGATGGGTTCATCTCCTACTCGCGTACGATTTTTGTCCTCAATATTTTCTCCCTCTCCCTTTGGATCATCTTCTCAAGCTGCCTCGTGAAATCTCAACTAGTTCCTGAAGTCAGATCATCTTCTGTGTTCTTCTTTGATTCACCATTCCTTGCCCAGAAGTTTTTTGCCTGTGGGGAGGGGGGCCCTCTGAGTTTTACTTTTTCATTATGTCACCTGTCTTCTCAAAAGGAAAGAGCAAAGTGAATACAGAAGGGAGTCACTGTTACCTCTGACGTGTGAAGTCAAAACTTCAAGAGCAGTCTCAGCATCCTGCCATTGACAAAGATATGCCACCCACTCCCACCAAAAGCTGGAGCCCGGCTACAGTGACACCTCAGGGGAAAATACAGGAAAGCTTCAAGATCCTGCTAACAGATCAACACAGACCATGAATAGCCTTACCTTAGCCCTCCATTTTGGGTAGCCATCCAAACAAAATAATCCCAAAATGGATTCCTGCGCCCAGCCCATTGCAGTAAGCAAAAAGATGACCTATACTCCCTCTATCTCACACACAGAACTTTTGCATGCACTATTCCTCCATGTCCCACAAAGATGGACTAGAGGACCTGTCTGACTGAATCTGGCAGACATTTGGTAGGCCAGTCTGCATCTCTCCTCAGAATCCTTAAGAATCACATATCCCAGCAAGGAAACGTGTCTCCTGTTGCACAGCTTATAATCAACCCTATTGTTGCTTTTGATTTAGGAAAGATTTTCAAATGTTAATATCTTAAAATTTGCAATGGTCTTGTTTTCATTTGATTCCTTTTATCCTTATTGTACATAGATTGTTTCAAATTTCATTAAAAAGTGTGCACACACTCTCCATGAAAGTCCCAATTGGATGAACTGAATAACCTGGCTAGGTAAAACTAGCAGGTTTATTAACAAGGGAGTCAAGTAGGTATTGCTCCTCTGAAGGCAAATTCAAAAAGGGCCTGTCCCTTCCACTAGAAATCGATGGTGGCAACATTGCTAATCTCCCTCAGCTCAATAAGTAAACAGTGGTCACTCTCTTTCTGAGGGATACTTTTTGTGTGTCACTCCTGACCATCAAGCCATAGTGAAAGATGATGTCAAATATTAATAAATATTAAGTAAAGGTAACTATTAGAAAGTTACCTTTTCCCTGCCTGAAGTTCCTGGGGTTTAATTTCCTTTTTCTCCCAAACTAAGCCAGGGATTGGCAATTTAATAGGTGTGGAAAAGGTGTGAAATGCTTTGCAGGAGCAAACAATAGTCTTCCCTAAATAGGCAGAAATTATTCCTCTGAACCTCACTGAATATGCAGGGGGTCTATGAGCATCCTTTTCGACATTACAGTGTAAAATCCTGCTTGACAGTTCTGCTGGGTTTACATATAAAATTTTTGAGTACACTTGAAAGGGAAACAATGCCCAAACAGTTCTTGTGTATCCGCTGTCTGGTTGCTAGAAACCCCTTCCTTTTTCTATCAGGATTCTGTCTCTCAGTTTATTGTGGGAACAGTGACTGCCCGAATCTGGATTTTAGTGGTTGATATGGGAGGACACTAGGATTACCATAGAACCATACACACCCTCAGCCATCAGAGCCAAATATCTGGTGGTGAAAACCGCCAGAAACAGGATGGCGGGAAGGGGGTCGGAATCCCCATGGCGGCGCTGCTTGCAGCGCCGCCGTGGAGGATTCCCTGGGGCAGCGGGTAACCGGTGGGAAACCGCCGGTTTCCCTTTTCTGACCGCGGCTTTACTGCCGCGGTCAGAATGGCCCCAGAAGCACCGCCAGCCTGTTGGCGGTGCTTCCGCGGTCGTTTGCCCTGGCGGTCCTTGACCGCCAGGGTCAGAATGACCCCCATAGTGTGGTTGAAAATGTTTGCCATTTTGAAAACGACAAAAGAGGATAGTGTTGGCACCACAAACATTTACCCCATTGATTAGGGCATGCCCAGGAGTCATTCCCACCCACCAGCTTGTGCAAGGCATGAATCTGGCATCTCCAGGTGCACATTTCAGAACACTTTCTGGACCTGAGGAAGTGTAGAAGAGGACTGAACCTGCTGTCTGTGATCTGAGAAGAGCCCTGAAAGACTAAACCTGCTCTCTCTTGTACCAGGACAACAAGTGAACTCCAAGGGTCATAAGGCTGACCACCTTTTAAAGTTACAGAGACACAACAAGCTGTAAGAGGAATTTTCCTGCAAATGCCCAGCTGACCAGTGGCAACTGGACCTGGATTGGACTCTGATGTTGGCCTCTGCTGACACCCTGTGAATTTAAGTGCCTACTCTGAGGTCCTGCTTTAGAAGTGTACTCCTGTAGCAGATTGGGACTTAAGGGACTAAGGGCCTGATTTACAATTTAGTGGAGGGGTTTACTCCTTCAGAAACGTGACATATATCCCGTCTGCTGTATTACAATTCCATTATAGCCTATGGAACATGTAATACAGCAGACGGGATATCCATCACGTTTGTGTCAGAGTAACTCCTCCACCAAACCCTGAATCAGGCCCTAAGTCAAAAGATAAAATCTTTGACCATGATGAACCTGGCTAGTTTGTCCAACACACGCTCCATCGCGGTCAGCTTCAAATCGTGCCTAAAAATTCATACCTCCTGTTTTCAATAGTGAACTTTTGTAATTTTTTAATTAAATTTTACACTTTTCAACTTTATTACAGTTGTGGTAGTGCATAGTTAATTTACACATTGCCCTAAGTTGAGCTTCTCTGCTCTGTGCCATAGTACTAAGGAGCTTAGGTTAATTTAGTGACTTTGAGAGTTCACCTTGACAAGCAGTGTGAGTAGTCACCCACCAAAAATAATAATCCAATTTCTTACACCTGGGATCCTGAAGGGGCATGCTGCCTCTGTTTTTAAAAAAAGATTAATACTTGTCCAAAGTCACAGAATAACAACAACAGGCCAGACTACCAACAGTAAGCACATGGTAGTTAAACCTTATCTGTCAGCTTCTTTATCTCTGCCTCTCTACATCCATTTATCAATTACCTAACCTCACAATGGTAGCTCTCTATACATCCTTGTCCTGCTTCTGTGGGAATGTGGTTGTGGATCTGCTAGCCTGGAGACGTTATTGCTCCAGTAGCATCAAATGTCATTAAGAGCAAATAGACCAAGATGTATGATAATGAAGGCAGTTACAGAATTCTGTTGAGCCATATTTACTAAATGCAATACATCACTCTTGAAGCAGGTGAATGCAGCGTTATCAAAGCAAGAATCGGGCTTGATGTTATAGATGCATAGGAGTTTGCAGTAGTGTGTGGCCACCGAAAGTGGTTATGCTATGTTGGGCAACATGCATCTTTTAAAAGAAGGCATTAGAGCATGTTTCTACATGTTACCAGAGGAAATGTGTTGAACAGAAAAAAAAGTTGTTCACAGGATACAGCCTAGACAAGCAATGGATAAATGTATCATTTATGCATCACTCTACTGGAAAGACTTGTCTATCACGTTATGCTAATAATGCAGTGTTGATTTGCAAAAGCAATCCTTCACACAATTTAGAAAGAAACCCAATGTCCAGGTCCAGCATATCTTCCTTCTTGCAGTTAGCTCAACAATCCTGGAATGGAATAGAAAGGGTTCTGTGCCTTGCATTTATCCTGGACACTCCAACATGTGTCCCAAATGTGTGATTCAATTGTCATTGGGCAAAGACTAGATTGACCTTCAAGAGTCAGACAACCTAACGTGAGGACCAGAGCACTGACAGTACAGTCCAGATCACGCAAAGCTAGAGGAGTGCTGAGATTATGTCTTCGATAAACAGTGCAGAGATTCTCCCCAAGCTCTGATTTCGCTTTCTTCTAATAACTCCAATGATCGGAAGTAACTAGCCACCCCAAGCTCTACTACTTCAAATCCCCTTTTATTAAGGTTAATAGGGACTTGTATGAGATCTCTGTAAGACACTGTGGTGACATAACGAGGAGGTAGCCTTTTGCCTGCCAGGAGCTCCTTCTGATATTGTGGCGAGGGAGGATGAAGAGCATAAGAGGGCCTCCTGTCATCCCTTGGCTCCCTCTAGAATACCCTGGTCCTTAGGAAAGATACCATGATTTATAACTCTCTATCAGTCTCCAAATCACTTTATTGTTAGTCACCACTTCTGACTTTTGCCTCATTTCTTCGCCTCTTCTGTTCTCTTCTTCCATGCCCCTCTTTCTTCACCAACTTCAACCTTACGGGCTGGTCAGCTGCTTACCTCCAGCTACAGACAACACATTGCCACCCCATCCACTAAGGTAGTAGGATTTTAGGGGCTGTTGGACATCTGTGAACGGTGCTAGTGCATTATTGAGATATTCCAGTCAGTGATTGTTGAACACCGTTACGAAATGCCAGTTTGTCACTCTTAAATTTTCTTTTTAGAAGCTGGCCCATGAGTGATAAACATGTTTGAGAGATACTGATCCATGCCTGGCTTGCTGGTCTGTGAGTAACTCTCATGTTTGAGGGCCTGATAAACATGTACCAAAGTTCAATATTAGGATAGATTATGCTCTCTTAGCATACCACCAACTCTTTCTATGGAGGTCACTCACAGACACAATGAAACTGGCTAGTTGGACCATTGTTTAACTTAATATGCACAATACAGTTCTAACACCATATTGTGATGTATACAAAAAAGTGATGGGTGGAATGCTTGAATCAATCTCAGCCATTGGTAATTACTCAGGAGACATCCCAGTCCATCGTAGTTTTGCACACCATGCCATCTCTGTTTGGGCCCAGCAGCACGCAAATCAGTCTTGCTTGACCCTGCTCCAATAGGAACATCACATAGCAGGAATAACGAGGCTACTTAAGAATAGATCACACTCCTTAGACATACCGTTGCTCACACATACAACAGAATATACTGGACGATCCACAACACCCTCATGCACACAACAAACAAAATAAAAATCCTGACTGGTGGGACTCCGATAAGTGAGAAAGCAAACAACCATGGCACCTCTAGAAATCATGGTATTGTGTTATACAAATGCTGATAATTTAATATAACATCCCTTGGGCAATAAAGTCATTACCCCTTACATAGGAAGGGACTCTGTGGGAGAAAAGAAACAAACTCAGTGGCATTCAGTGTAGTAAGCATTGATCAGAAGAAAAAGGAAAAAATAAGATTGAGACAGGAAGTTATCAGGTTCTTATTTATTAAAAATAGTCTTACTGCTTCTATAGTAAGGAATGCCGAATGGGAGCACTGTTTCTAGGGTTGGAATGAGACAGATAATTCACCTGAGCATCAAATTAAAAGTGGCTGCTATTAGCAAATCAAATCGCTAAAAAAGTAGACCACATTTGCAAATTCGGTCAGTTCTGAACTGTTATTAACAAACTGTGTAGATATTTTGTAAAGTACGGGAGACTGCATGTATTTGTCTTGTACCAGGCAATGTTTGTAGTAAAAGCGGAGAAATCAAGAATATAAATGTCCCATGATACCATAAAACAGGCCAACAAACAGCCAGAAAATGGACCCACACACTAATCTATCAGATCAGCCCTTCTGGGACTGCCGGATT
This sequence comes from Pleurodeles waltl, assembly GCF_031143425.1. Taxonomy (NCBI): domain Eukaryota; kingdom Metazoa; phylum Chordata; class Amphibia; order Caudata; family Salamandridae; genus Pleurodeles; species Pleurodeles waltl. The sequence continues at coordinate 792,572,607 of NC_090449.1, read as the reverse complement.
GCCCTTTTAGCTAGTCCATCCCTAACAGTGTCCTGAGTGCTGCATATCTTACCATGTGCTAGATATTTTAATAAAAATAAAATCCATTTAAATAATAAACCATATCAGTGAATTGTAGGCCTATCTAAACGCCACATTTTAACAGGGCATTTTTCTTTCTAACCTCTGCATGACCCGCATTTGCTTGACTTGCTCAACTTGCTAAATCCAAACTGCTTTCGCTCAGCGAAATGTTTCTTTTGTGACTTTTGCATGACTTCTCATGACGCAAACTTCCTATGCTAACAAGGAAGTTATATTTTCTTATTAATTATTAACTGCTTGATCTGCATTGGAATCTTAAAACTTGCTAAACTAATCTTAAAACTTGCTTCTTCATGAATAGGCTTCTTGTGTGTGAGACACAGATGATTTAATGTGATAACACCAAGAATTTACATGAATGTTCTTTCTTTCAAAAACCCAAGCCGTTGGGAAAATAGTGAAATGTTTCACTGTAGATGAAACTTCTACAAATGTATCATGTGCTCAGAGCACTCTTTGTTAGAACTTATCATCTCGAAGGAAACTGTTCCTCTCTCACGAGGTTCTCGCTTTCTTACTGGATGTTCCGGCATATTATCTGAAGAATTGTTAAACTTTTCAATCATTATGCTATGTATAAAACTTGGCCCAGGGACAGTACAGGAACAGTATCTGTATTCAAATGAATCACCATAAATATAGATCCCCTTCAGAGAGGGCCAGTCACACTTAACAGAACTCTGTGAAGTCTCAGACCAATCTCTATCTCTCTTTCGTCAGAGGCTGTCACCTTTCCTCTTTATGAGTTCTAATAGCTTTAGTGGCTAGGCAGACTCTCAGATGCTTGTTCCTTTTTCCTGTTTTATATTTTATTCTCACTGACTCAGATGAATCTTTGTTGCTAGCCTTGACTGCTCTTTATTCGAAAACTTCTTAAGACTTGTTTGATCGAAAAAAAAATCCTGTATTAAAAATGTAGAATAGGGATCAGATTTATGGGACACGCATTATGCTATATTCTGTAAAATATGCCTGAAGGATGTCAAGAAAGAAAACTATTTGAGAACAAATGATAAATACAAATTTCAAAATGTAAATACAACTCTCATTATTGACTCCTGAGAATAAAAATGTGATTAATGTTGAAGTAGACTGAAGTTTGAGATGCAGCTTCTTGTTTGCCCGCTCATTACCAAGGTCTCCAACTTTAACAAAGCAAAACACAAACGCTGTGGGATAGCGTAACTGGATGGACGGAATGCGGAACCAATCAAACATTCACCCCCAGTCACAGATCTGGGTTTAATCCATCCATTATTTTGCTCACCATGCCACCCAGTTTGAACCCAGCCATGTGCAACTTTAGCATCACAAGAGCTGTAGAGGTTAACCCTGACTGTGTCATGAGCGCAGCACACCTAATCATGTAAGGTCTCGACTGTCAAGCACTGATGTTGAGGTACTCGGTAGTGTAATGCAGCAGGATTCACCCTTAAGTTGGCCCCTCCACCTTTACCCTCCCCACTGAAAAATACTTTGAAGGACCCCTGAGATTGATACCTCACATATATACCTAAGTCTTAGGCCCTTTTTACAACACTGGATGTGTCGGCCATGTGTCAATTGCACATGAGCTCTTTGCCCATGTGCAGTTGCCTGCCCGGAGCTATATGTTCACAAGTTTTCAGCAAGTCAAAACTGGTGAGAATCTTATTGGAAAATGGAGTGAAATTTAATTTGTGTGCTCTGGAAAATGCACAGACTTGCTAAGGTGCTCAAATCAGAACACTGCCGTAGTTCCATGGTACACAAATCAGAATGTTGTGCTATTGGCCAATATCATTTGTGTGAGGATTTACCTTCTGAAGCCCCTTGGCAAATAGCACAGAGATGGGGATTTGGAAAAGGGCAACTAGCACCTGTACAATGTGAGCACAGAAACATACCTCAGGTTTGGGATTTAGCAACTGAAATGGAATTAGCACCAAGGTTTTAATCCGGACTAAGGTGAACAATTTGCACTAGGGCAAATAGTAAATGTGTATCCATAGCATGTACAAAGACTGCCCAGCTAGACTGTTTGTACCGTAAATTGAAATAGCCATAATCAAGGCACTAGAGTGAAAGGGGCGCAGCCAAAAAGGTTGGGGATCCCTGCACCAGAAGGTCCTCCTATCTTTCGCCTCTGGAAGTAGTGACATTGTTCCCTTCTTTGTGCCTCTTCCCTGTCATTCTCCAATCACAGGGTTACATCCCATGTTTTAGTGCGACAATCACCGTCACAATGCGCTGGTCACAAGTACTTGAAGAAACACTACCTAGCTTGGATGTGGCCGCTAATATCATGTTACTTGGTGGAAACGAAAGCATTCAGTGTAATGTACTGAAACGGAGGAGGGGAGCCAAGTTTTAAAGCCAGAGCATGAAAGCGATCCAGAATGATGGGGGGAGGGTCTTCAAAATGAGGTGGGGTGGGGGGGATGTGACCGAAGGAGGCACTGCAAAGGCGTTTGGGGATTGTGAAACAGGGGTAGCAGCATTTGCTGTTTTGTATCAGATTTTTGCACGGGCATTTTTATAGAAAAATGACCTCCCGGCGTGTACATAATGAAGGCTGTAAAAGGTCACGTGACATCCTATGAGCCAGCGCGCTCAGCCTCTCCGTAGACGTGGGCTGCTCCCCACCATGTGCAGTCTGAATGGCCCCTTTGATTGGTGCTGGGGTAGTTATATACATCACTTATGTATGTGTTGAGATACAGTGGGCATCTGAGATACAGTGGGCATCTCAGGACTCTGTGCCCCGGTACCACTGCACCTGCTGCACCAATTGGAGCTACGCCCCTAGGGGTACTGAAGGAGACGTCTTAAATTACACTTCGAGATACAATTGCGCCCAGTGATGGGGCAGAGAGCCGCAGTCTCGGGGAGCGCGGCAGATCGACGCAGCACACCGGGGCCCTCCGCACACCGGGGTCGAGTGCTTTGACCTTGTTATTTAGCGAGGATAACCGTGCAGGACCGACTCTGCACAGCCCTCCGCTGGGAGGAGCCCCCCTCTGCCGGCCGCGGGAGCGTGTCCGCCCCCCTCTCGGACGCTTGTTTAAGATGAGCTTTATTCCGAACATATGCACCGCAATCAGTTTGGTCACACTTACAAGAACACGCTTTAATAAGGCAATCAATCACATGTAGGCGGGGAGGGGTGGGGGTTGGCGGCTTTGGGCCTCAATATGGCGTGTGAGTACAACACAACCACCCCTCGCCCCCAACACATACGAGCTGGCGCCAGAAAGGAGACACTTGCTGTTTTATTTTCCTTCACAGATTTTAGGGGTTCAGTAATTTTTCGAGTGGCCTCTACTGAAAAGAAAATGACGGTGTATGTACCCTCGCTTCTCGAAGGCCGGGCGTAGCCTCCTCGTCTTCATGACCACCTGAAGCCAAGAGGACTGACTCAGTCTTTTAGCTTATAGAGGTTAAGAAAGGAGTTCCGGCCGTTTGATGAACAACAAAGTACCGCACGTCTGCCCACTATTTGATGATAACAGTCAGAGCTGCAGACCATGGCGCTGGGGAATCAGGTTCGAGTCTCAGCGTCCGCTCAACATCCTGTGATTCTGGGCAAATCACTTAAAGTCCTGTGACTAGAATTAAATGAGCCCTTGTGTAAGATAACTGGTGCTCAAATACCTTTGGGTCGAGTTCGCGCTATATAAAACTGCCCCAAAAAAATAATGCCACAAAACCGTTGGCTATAACCAACACAATACCGCATAAATCAGGCAGCGAGCTCCGTACAACACACTACTGTTACTACAAAGTCTTCGGGCAGCGACCACAATCTTCCTGTCACCAACAAAAATACGAATAATTTGCAAGCTGCAGACAAACACCCAGTATTTATCTGGCGACTGATGGTGTTATCTCCCAGGCACTTGTTCGGTGTACGCATGCTAGCAGTAGCCCCTCGGAGGGCGCCTTGAGTTATGGACCTCAGCGCGCTAATTTCTCATCCGGGGCAGACCTGGCCTTACCCTCAACTTCAATTTGGAGGCACCGTGGCTCAATTACACCGAAAACACAGTCAATTAAAGGCTGCTGATTGGACACGGGGAGGCACCATCGATCTTGCTCTTTCCAATATTGCTGCAGACACCTCATTTTGCCCCCCCATTAACTGAGGACGAGCGCGCGGCCTCCGCCTGTTCTACCTGTCACAGGCCCGCTCCCTGCCGGGCGGACGTCGCTGCTTTCCTGTGACCTGCCCGTGGTTATCACACGCACCACGGGGGCGTCTGTCAGAACACGGGGCGGCGAGTGACACAAGCAAAACATATAAAAACCTCGATTTCGTATTCTCTCTTTCCTATGTGAGGGTTTAAATCAAACGGAAATTGTGCAAACCGACTGCGAGGCAGCACCACCGCTCTCCCACATGCACCCGTAAAATTTATGAATAAGCCACGAATAGAACATTCGAGAAATGACCCAATACATTTCTTGATTTTTTTTTGTTGCAATAACGTGGTTTAAAATCGTAAAATCGTTGCTTTAGTACATAAATACATTTCGTTCTATACATTTGTGTGTATATATATATATATATATATATATATATATATATATATATATATATACTCCTTTGTGAAATGTACAGGCAGTTTCAATTTCGATGAAAATATTCTCACAAATTACATTTTGATTTTCAAGATTCGGTTTGTGATGGGGTGTAATTTGTTCCATCGCAAAATCTAATAGTGTAGGAACCAGGGGACTGCCACAACGTTATGGCCGTTCCCCCAGAATTATGAGCAGCGCTTGATTGCAAAATATATTTTCTTTCCTCGTTTTTCCAATTCTTAAAAAAACAGAAGAAGCCACTACAAACACTAACAGTACTGAAGAGTACACACAAGTGGAGAGGAATATGTGAATATGTACTTCTGTTTTGGATGGATAGATAGATAGATAGATAGATAGATAGATAGATAGATAGATAGATAGATAGAAAGAAAGATAGATAGATTCTCATTTGTGAATGAGGAGGACTAAGCCCTTGAACTCTATCAAGAAAGACAAGGCCGTTCTCTGTTTTAGTTTCATCTGATCCTTGTTTTATTAGGAAATAACAGGTCGTAGCAGTGTTCTTTGGGAGGCATTGCTCTTCTTTCATATTAAAAAAAACAGACAACCGAGAAAAAAGGCCTGTAGCCCAACAATACCAGTTTTGTACTGAAATGTGGGGTGGTGGGTCCAGCCCTGTGACCGGGTGCCCCCACACCAAGAAGGTGTGTAATGTATGAGGAAAGGTGGAACAATAAATAAATATATCTGGAACATCCCATGGTGTAAACAATAAACCCCTCCCCTCAAAATAGGCACTAACATAACAAAGCAAAAAAAACTAAAAAAATACAACAGGTTTGAAGTCCAGCAGGAGAAAAAGGCGCGTGTGTACATATATTTAAAAAAAAAACACACGGGTGGACTGTAGGTGAAATGTAAATGGAAGGCAAATTGCCCGTGCTCTGACATGGAGAGCTGTGTTTGTCGGGGAGGGCTGCTGATCCCCTCCTACCTAATCCCTTCCCTCGGCGGCTTGTTAGCGCTTGGCACAAGGTCCTCGGCTCGGAGAATACATTATTATACTTTCGACATTGAGAAATTCTGCCCGCATATACATCACATCGCTAATTTCGCCAGTGGGCGCGCATTATTCCAGCAGCGGGCCCTAACGAGACAGTGTCACTGGCAGCAGGAGCCGGCTAATGGTCCCTCAGTCCGGCCTATCGGGGCTCAGTGAGAGGGGGAGGGACAGAGGACAGACGCAGCCGAGCCCTGTGCTCCACAGTGCCAAGCAAAGAGCACCCCCCAACCACCACCGCCCCATTGTACAGCATTTCAGTGTATTTTACAGTAAAGCATCGTGTGTGGGAGCACAGGTATAATACTGTTGCATCTCAGCACAGAAACACGTGTCACTTTTTTTTTAATTTAAATTTAAAAATAAATCCCTGGAAATAAAACACAATCCTCCGTTTGCATGGACATGTTTTTCGTAGACAGCATTTCGACTTTCAAGTATTGCAGAGTTCACTTCCCAGCCTTCCAGTGGTGCAAATCAATGTGCCACATGCGGTCTTTCTCTTGCTGTGAAAGTCTGTGGCACGAACAGTGGCTCGCCGCATGAGCGTTGAGAGGACACAGGTCCTCCCGGCCCGGGCTCCCTCTGAGGAGGGAAGTCCCTCGGCATCGCTCGCAGGTGACTCCTCCTTTCATCTTTTTGCTGTGGAATGTGCGCTCTTAGAGCCTGCGGTCGAGGCTGTCCTAGTTAGTTCCTGTCACCGGGGTCCTCCTCTGGGCAGAGGGCTGTAAATACAGAACGGAGTCAGGGCCGAGGGCCTCTATCTGGTGAGGGGCACCTCCTCCCTCTGGTCCAGGCCCCCCGCCGAAGACTTACTCAGCACGGACGGGGTGAAGGTGAGGAAGGAGTCCGTCCGGGTGGTGGCGGAGCACGGGAAGTCCGAGGCCCGCTGCGCCAGGCCGCCCGAGGCGCCGCCGTGGCAGGCCAGGCAGGAGCAGGGGCTGCCCCCCGCGCCCAGGCCGTGCGCCGGGGACGGGTAGAGGGACGGGTGGCGGAAGGCGCAGAGCAGCTCCGGCCGCGGGTAGGGGTGAGACAGCACCCGGAAGGTGTCCAGCGGTCGCAGGGGGGCGCTGAAGGGGGCGGCGGCCGAGGCCGAGCCGGGGCCCAGGCCCATGTGGGAGTAGTAGGGCAGCGGCAGGTGCGAGGGGAAGGGGTAGGGCAGGCTGCCGGTGGCCGCAGCGTGGCTCATCATGTAGGTGTAGAAGGCCGGGTCCGCCGGGTGGGGCCAGGTCATGGCCAGGCGCTGGCGCTTGTCCTTCATCCGGCGGTTCTGGAACCAGACCTGTGGGGGAGGAGAGAGGCAGGTTCACTGGGACAGCCAGGGCACAGCTCTGAGCTAAGTACAGTTGCATTACATTCAGGCGGCCTAAACAGAGAGGGGTGATGGGTGGCTTCGTGTCTCGTGTGTGTCTGTAAACAGATCTATAATATAAAACGATATATGAAAAGAAACACGCATACACCCCCTGCACAACTCTGAGCTAACTTCAGTCAGATTACATTCAGGCTGCCTAGATATAGCGAAGGGCGTTGGATGGCTTCATGTCCCGTGTGTGTCTGTAAACAGATCTATAATATAAAACTAGAAATTTAGAGAAACGCACAGGCACCCCCTACACAACTCTGAGCTAAGTAGTCAAAATATATTCAGGCCGCCTAAATATAGCCTGGTGGCTTCATGACCCTGCGTGTCTGTAGACAGATATACAACAACAACAAAAAACTATAACTGGAGAGACACACACCCACACCACAACACTGAGCTAAATAAAGTAAGTCTACATTCAGGCTGCCCAAATATAGCGAAGGGTCGTGGGTGTCTTACGTACCCGTCCTGTGTACATAAAATATAAAACTATATACTGAGAGAATCACAATGACATCCACAGCACAGCCAGACTTCATTCAGGCTGTCTAAATATAGCAACGAGTGGATTCCTGCACAATTTGTATCTCTGCACAGATTTATAATATAAAACTAAATATGCAGAGGAACACAGACACCCACAGGAAACTTTGAGCTGAATACAGTTAGGCTGCATTCGGGCTGCCTAAATATAGGGAAGGGTGGTGGGTGGTTTCAGGTACCTTGTGTGTCTGTACACAGATCTATAATAATATAAACCTAGATATGGAGAGAAACACAGCCAGAGCACAACTCAAAGCTACACAGGGGCTGCATAGATTTAAGCTGCCTAAATATGGCAAAGAATGACAGATTTATGTAAAATTTTGCACGCATTAGTGCCCGGGTATACATATACATTAATTTAGATGGAGTCACACAGATGTCCCAAGCGCAGCTCTGCTTTATATACATTAATCCTATACTCAAGCTGCCGAAATACGGCAGAGGGTGATATGTGAGTTATGCATGTATGTTGTGTGTGACTGCGTGTGTTTGTGTCTGTGGGTAGTCTGTGTATGTAACATTCATGTATGTGCGTTTAAACATATATAGACAGTAGGCACCTCACATAGATAATGAAATTGAGGAATTTCAGCATTTCTGTTGTAACTCCAACATCATAGTAATTTCAATGGACGTGTACTATTCTAACAGGCACATGTGTAATACTTAAAATATGTTATATTCTTATAAAATATGGAAATTATTTATCTGGTCCTGGTCAAATATGGGTTTTATAATCATTATATCGATTGTCACTAACCAATCTTTGTAGCTTTATTATTGGCCATTCTTTAAATAAACCTCTATTTAAGAAGCACTAAACAAATCCTGAACAATGCATATGTAATCAGTCCCACTCGCCAGTCTCACTTTACAGACAGCAATTTGAAAAATCTCTTCCTTTTATTGACAGAATGTGTTTTTTTAAATAAAGAAAAGTGTGTTTTTTCTAAGAGCCTAATTTGGTATATAACTATATTTCTCATATTTTTCTCTACCAGCAACCAAACACTGTATAGTCTACCAATTCACTTGCCACTTTCACTAAACATCACCCTTTTTAAAAAAAACACTTTACCCACTTAGCTGCCCAAAATTAATATATACTGTAAAAATATGTAATGGGTAACTGTGTAATATGGTGCTATATTGCAAGCTCTGGATTTTGGTGACATTTTCAAACCGTTTATTATAGCACAGGAGGCCCTCAATGGCCCTGTAGGACCATATTATAGTTATCTTGTATGCCCTTTATATATTCTCTCTCTCTCTCTCTCTCTCTCTCTCTCTCTATATATATATATATATATATATATATATATATATATATATGTGTGTGTGTGTGTGTGTCTGTGGTGTGTAATGTTTATAGTACAGTTTTATTATTCCGTATTAGATTTTGCAACCAACCAAAAAAGTCCTATTATGCCTACAATGGATTCTGGTGAACCAGGAGCTTGAATATAAAGTAGTTTACAACAATTATAGAACCCTCAAGTATTTGATCATAATATATGGGACCCATTATATATTTTTATATTCCATGTGTATTTTGATTCGGCTGGTATTCAAATTAGCATTTTTTGTAATAGTACACGAACTTATTGAAAACAATAACTTGAATATTTTGTAACGCCATTGCCTGTTCTCTAATATGTGAAAAAGAATACTTTTTTTGTGAGCTGTTCCATAGAGTTTTACAGAAACATTTTTGGTTTCTTCTAGATATTTTCTATGGGAACTTGTTCCCTGCAATGTCCATCTGATAAGAGGCCTTGTTTGCTTGGAATGTTAAGGTTTTCTTTATCTTTTATTTGGGGAATTCTGATTGAACACAAGGAAATTATTAGATTAGACTTTATGCAAATTTTACAATCAGCCTATGAGAAAAAGATGCTTGATATTTCTAATTCATGGGTACAACCTCATTCTAGCAATTTTCGAAGCAGAAACTACTGCTATTTTTCCCAACAATGATAGCCAAATGTACCACGTGTGTGTGTGTATATATATATATATACATATACACATACTTCAACAATGAATCTGTACCATGTTTGAAGGAATACGCTTTTTATCCATTATTTTGTTGGAAAGAAAACTGAACTATCAAGGGAAACACGTGCATTCATCAGAATACCTCTACAGTTAAAAGATGGACAAGGAGCAATCTTACACAATTTTTGATAATGTTGTTCCCAAAATATTTAACAACGAGAGTGGTGAACTTTACTTTATCTGGATGATATACATTTTGATGTATTGGGTAACACGTAATAAAGGCAACATTTGATTTTCTAAAATAGTGAATTCAAGTTATTCTTGTGGGAGAAGTGCCAACTGTGTATGGGCAGCCAATAGTATATATGTTTACTATTTCTTAAAGCAGGCTTATAGCAGCAAGAGTTCTTCCATTCTGAAACTGATTTATTTGGCCTGTTAATTCTTAAAGCTGGCTTCCCTGGTGTCGAGATCCACGCACCACATATATTGTTAAGAGGTATATTTTTAAGAATAGTCAGACAAGCGAATGTTAGCAAAGTTCCACCTACCGTATAATAGATACACAGGCACACAGATTACATTCATACTAATATATACCAAAGATAACTTTAAAACTGGCATTGGAAATGTTTCTGTGTCTCCTGTGCATACAGAGATGCAATGAAAAACGTAGACTTATATATGTCATGGTGATGGTGATGATGGTGATGAGAGGTTTTTCATAAATCACATGTTACCTAGGAAGAGGGTGTCATGTGCTGCATAAAATGAAGAACTGGGGCCACTTATAGAAAGGGAAATTATGGGTAGAGAAATTAGATGGGAAGCAGCTAAGCTTTTAAGGACTTATGAAATGTAATGAGGCATTTTTAGGGCATGCATGTGTAGGGTGTTCCAAGCTTCGGCAGTAACCATGGAAAAGGCCTGGTTTCCCATGCAGGCCTTCCTAAATTGATTTAAAGTGAAAACTCCTTGAAGGAGTGTACAGAAAAAGAGGGCTGTAGAGGGCTTTGTGAGCATTAGGCTTTAAAAGACAGTGCTTAGCACCAGAAGGATGTAGTCAAAAAAGGTGGAAAGAGGTGCAGATCCTTTTGCTCAAACAAAGAATTAGATAGGAAGCCTCATTCTAAGTCACTAGTAGCCTCTTGAGCAAATATCCAGATGGTCCACCCAAAAGTAATTTGCAGTAATCCTACCTGGAGATAATAACAGCATGAACTAGAGTTTCCTGGAGAAGCTTGGAAATAGGGGTGTAATTTTCCTGATAGCATTCAAAATTAAGAAACATTGTGAGGTGAGTATTAAGAAACATTTTGAGTTGAGTACTGTCTATATGTCTATCTATCTATCTATCTATCTATCTATCTATCTATCTATCTATCTATCTATCTATCTATCTATCTACAATATGTGACAGACAGACAACGTTCCTTTTTCATTTTTTGTATTTCTTTAGGGTCAATAGCTGTCCTTATTCTTTAATCTATGAAGACACATAATGACTGCAACACATAAGCAAACAGTGGATAGATGGATAGTTAAGTGTAGTTTGTGCTGGTACAGGTGATGGTCCTGATGAAGTTAATACTGATGAGGACTGCCCTAGTGATGACATGCTGGTGGAGTTCCTGGAGGTAAAGTTGGTGGTAGTTGATTTGAAGCTGATGAGGTAGGGCTGGTGAAAGGCATGTTAAATAAGGTATTTTAGAGTAGGTTGTGGTAGAAGAGATGATCCTCAGGAGGGGGTTCTGTGGAGATCATGCTGCTGTGTGGGTTGCTGACCAAGGTGGGGCTAGCTAGGGACTATGCATATAGTTGATTCTGGAGCACGGAGTCCCATTGGGAATGATGCTGGTGGTTGTGGCCTAGAAAACCCTGGGGGATTCTGGATTCTTGCATGTGGTGCTGAATCTCATGGAGGAGATACTGCTGGAGGTTCTACAGAAAGTGATGGAACTTCCCAAGCTGCGTTCATGAAGGTTGTGCTCCTAAAGGATGAATGGTATTGGAAAATGTGGTTAATGGAGGTTGGGATGCTGAGGTGATGAGGGTGATAAATGAGGTGGTTCTGGTGGAGGGTGTGCTCTTGGAGGTGGTGTTGGTGCAGGTCGAAGTGATGCAGGAAGAGGCAAAGATATTGGAGGTAACGTTTGTGTAGGCAATGATGGTGTACTTGATGTTATTGCAAGTAGAGTTTGTGGAAGTGACATTTGTAGAGGTATATGGGTGGAGTTAGAACAGTTGGAGGTGGTGGTGGCATAGGTGGCAGTGGTGAGGAAGTACCTTGATAGTGGTCTCTGGTAGGTTCAGGGCTGCTGCAAGTTCACACCTCCTGGGCCTGGAAACGTAGTTCTCCCGGTAAAACTCCTTCTCCAGCCTGGCAATCTGCTCCCGGGTGAATGCAGTCCGGTACCGGCGCATCTGGTCCGCTGTGCAGCCCATACTGTTGTGTGCTCCACCGTTGCCCTTAGTTGGATCTCCACCACTTATGGGGCTCCCACCCAGGGACTCTGTGCACTGCCCTGCACACAAGACAAGAAGGGTCAAAGACTGCTCATCACCCTGCCAACTGATACAAGAGCAAAAGTCGGAGACATAACATGGACCACCCAGTGTATACCTATCAATCCTACACACAGAAACAAGGAAGAAGGCCTCACTCTGCTCATCTACCTTCATATACTAAGAAAACATTGTTCAGCCTACCGATTCTTTAATCACAGAGATAAGAGCGAGAGTTCAGGCTCAAGAACAGCTTTACCTGCACTCAAACACCAGTGAATTAGCTCCTATTTTGAATTAGATCCTACCTGTGATTTTGATCCTGCCTGTGACTTTTCTCAAGACTGATTGTTCTCCTGTTTGTATTTTTCTTCTACATGTGACTTTGCTTCACATGCCCATCATCATGCACCCAACCATCAAAGATGGAAGGTGTGACTAAAACACTCTTCCCAACTTAATAAGTGAGAGGGCCAGAGTCCCACCACACATGCACCTCCAGGCTGCCCATGGAGTCCTCTCACAGAGACAGGAGAGGGCAAGAGTCCACCATACATCCACCTTCAGGCTGCCCATGAAGCCCTCTCACAGAGACATGAGAGGACCAGAGTCCCACCACACATCCACCTTCAGACTGCCCATGCAGTCCTCTCGCAGAAACAGAAGAGGGAAAGAGTCCCCCACACATCCACCTTTAGGCTGCCCATGCAGTCCTCTCACACAGGCAGGAGAGGAGCAGAGTCCTACCACACATCCATCAGGCTGCCTCTGCAGTCCTTTCGCAGAAACAGAAGAGGGCAAGAGTCCACCACACATCCACCTTCAAGTTGCCCATGCAGTCCTCTTACAGACGTAGGAGAGGGCCAGAGTCCCACCATGCATCCACCTTCAGGCTGCCTATACAGTCCTCTCACAGAGACAGGAGAGGCCCAGAGTCCCATCACACATACACCTTCACGCTGCCCATGCAGTCCACTCGCAGAAACAGAAGAGGGCAAGTGTCCACCACACATCCACCTTCAGGCTGCCCATGCAGTCCTCTCGCAGAAACAGAAGAGTCCAAGAGTCCACCACACATCCACCTTCAGGCTGCCCATGCAGTCCTCTCCCAGAGACAGGAGTTGACCAGAGTCCCACCACACATCTACCTTCAGGCTGCCCATGCAGGCCTCTCTCAGAGACAGGAGGGGGTCAGAATCCACCACACATCCACCTTCAAGCTGGCCATGCAGTCCTCTCGCAGAAACAGCAGAGGAACAGAGTTCCACCACACATCCACCTTCAGGCTGGCCATGCAGCCCGCTCGCAGAAACTAGAGAGGGCAAGAATCCACCATACATCCACCTTCAAGCTGGCCATGCAGTCCTCTCGCAGAAACAGCAGAGGAACAGAGTACCACCACACATCCACCTTCAGGCTGGCCATGCAGCCCTTTCGCAGAAACCGGAGAGGGCAAGAATCCACCACACATCTACCTTCAAGCTGGCCATGCAGTTCTCTGTCAGAAACAGCAGAGGAACAGAATCCCACCACACATCCACCTTCAGGCTGGCCATGCAGCCCGCTCGCAGAAACTGGAGAGGGCACGAATCCACCACACATCCACTTTCAGGCTGGCCATGCAGCCCTCTCGCAGAAACAGAAGAGGGCAAGAGTCCACCACACATCCACCTTCAGGCTGCCCATGCAGTCCTCTCCCAGAAACAGGAGAGAACAAGGACCCGATCGCCCTCTTCTCAGTCTACCTGCCCAGCCTGCTTTAAAGAAAACAGAACAGACAGCTGGACCACGCTCAATCCTCAAGATGTCAATCCGCAACTATTGTGTCCTACATTACTTCCTGCTTCTCCCCTTCGTTTTAATCACAAAAATCTCCTCCCACCTTCGACGCCACTTGTGTTTTCTTTGCCTTCCAAGTCTTCTCTTTCAGCTTTTTTCTGAACAACTACAACTCCCTTCCTCCTCTTTCACCTCATCCTCCCTCCTGACTCCTTTTCTTCCACCCCCTTAATTGACACATCCCTTCTCTGTATCTTTCTTTGTGTGTACTTCTCAAGTTACCTTTTTACTTCCTTTTACTACTCCAACATTCTATTCCCCTCCTCTCGGCTTTTATTTCCGACTTCATTCCTCTCCCTTCCCTTCTCCCTATTTTTTTCCTCTTCTCCTGCCCTCACTACCAATTACATTTCCATCTACCGCTCGCCTCTCCTTTCCCCTCCCCTTTCATTTTTTTTGCCTTTCCTACCATTTACCCTTCCTCTCTCGCTCACTTCTATCCCGACGTCCTCTATTCCCTCACACCCTTCATTCCAACGCCTTCCTCCCTCCCTCTCCTCCTTCTATTCTTCCTTCTCTCCCCTTCCCTCCTGTAATCATCTCCTTCCGTATCCAATCACCTAGTTCTCCCCACCTTTACTTTGATATGTACCTCCATCCATCTTTCCTTCATACTCCCTTCGTTCTCCATTTGTTCCCCAACCCTCCACTTGTCAGCTCGCTTTAATTCACACAGGTCTCTACAGCGGTTCAAAATGGATACTTTAATAATATGTGGCCCTTGGATTCTCACGGCGACCCGCCAGCTCGCAAAATCTTCAATCCTGGCTTTCTGTTCTTTTAGTATTTATCTGGCCCGGTGATCTGGATGTTCGCACCCTGGATGCGTAGACTTTTGGGGTAAAGCCCTGGGAGCCTCCTTACATTGCCCCAGCGTTCGCTTGCCGCGCACGCGGGTCCCTAACCCCTGCGCCCCCACCTGCTAATATACACCCCGTCCTGCTGCATGTTCTGCCCTCATAGCATATCAGGTCCGCTGAGACCACCCCCATGCCCTGCCGGTCACTGCCCGCTCGTGGGCACACTGAGGGCGCCCTGCGTGTCGCTGTCAGGCTGGACCGGTGCCCCTCCCGGCCTCTGCGTCCAGTCCGGCGAGGCAGGGGCCAATGCCTGCCCCTGACATGGCTCCCATGCCGTATTTACTTATGTGTTTATTTGTTTGTGGCGGATTACAAGGCGTCTCGTGCAGCTTCGGGGCCACGCCAGGGTGAAGTACTCTCTGGTACGAGTGTTATTTCGTTAGAACTACACACAGGCCCTCTTTTCTAGCCCATGTATCACTGCGAGCGACAGGCAGCAATCTCATCGTTAATTAGGATTTAACAATACATTACAACAATACAGCAATGTTTTGTTTTCTTAAATGGGACGTTGATTGTTCAAGCCCTATACAGTTTGCATGGTTTGTATTGAACGAATTAAATATTTTAATACCGCACTTTTTCTTAAAGTACTTTTTTATTTTAATCGGGGTTTCTTTCATTTAACGATTATTTATACTATATTTATTGTGTGCGATTTATAATTTTATTGTATTGTTTTTATTTAATACGGCAGTTGCTTATATACCAGAAATACACACACATGTATATTTTGCATTTTTGTATTGTTTATATTTATATAAACATATATACATAATGTAATTACACATACATACACACATATCTAGGTCATATTTTTAATATGTCCGTTTTAAAGAAGATGTATATATTTTTTCTCACTTACTTCTTTCAAACTATAGAATTATTAGTAAAGTAAATAACTGCCTCATTTTTACGGCAGGAGCGACCCGTACGTGGCTTTCTAGTGGGCACATTTCTCCTCCACGTTTTCACTATACTTCTGAAATGACTTTCTATTCCGAAGCGTAAGGATGTGACAGTTTTGGACCTCTGAGGGCACTGTCCTTGCTCGTAGCCTATGGTTCTCTTCAAATATGTTTACATGCCCCCGACTCTTGCGTTACAGCGGCCCTGTCCCAGAAAGCTGCCACTCTTTCGTATTCTTTTAAGGCAGGAAGGGCGCGGCGTGGGCTGCAGAGGAGGCCCGTCACGCTCTCAGAGGCCCAGACAGCATTGTGTTACAACACAGGGGGCGGGATGTCCGAAGCTCCCTGGACCACTTCCGAGCTGGCGCCCCCGAGGGGACCCGGAGGTGACAGGTACTTGGGAGGCATGGCTGAGGATTGCCCTGGGCTGATGGGGGATGCGACTGTTTTTAGGGGGACTGTGCTTAGCCACCAGAGGACTCCATCGCTTCTACGATGGGGCTTTGATCTAACAGTGCCCGGACCAGAGTGCCAGGAAGCGGTTTATATGCCATAGGATCCGGGCGAAAAGCGCCGTTCCCTAGGCTTTGAACGTCCACCCCCTCCAAAATCCCTTTCCATGTGTTTTTTTTATAAAGGTGTTTTTTTCCCATGGTAATACAAGATGAGGTTAATAGCAACACGAGAGAAAATGCATTCTACTAGCCACACTCGTATTTCATCATCTTAAATCGCTAACTGTACATACATTTTATATCTCAAACATTTCTGTATAAAAAGAAATATATCTTTGTTTCACACGCGTGTTGTGTAAATGCTATCTATCTATCTATCTATCTAATTTGCTCTTCCTAAATTGCTAAATTGTCTTAAAAAGGAACCATCCTCTCTGAAGTGTTTTCGGCTGCTTTCGCCAAGGAATGGATGAATTGCTTGTATCTGCCCTAAACCCGTGCCCGCGCATGGCAGTGTAGTGCCCCGGCAGCCGGTGCTCGCGGCAGGAGGGGTAAACATGACATTAGGAGTCCGGTGTCTTTTGCACTGGAACCCCTCAGCACTGGGATAGATCGCCGGGTCCCTGATACAATTATTTGCACCAGGACTCCCGGTGCCTGACGCATAATTGTCATTCTTGGCCACTATTGCCATGCGGTGCCGGGTGCCCACCACATAGAGAAACATTAATGGGAATAGGGGTTCGGAGCCCACGTGCGGAAAGGGCATTACTGCTACTTAGTGCCTACTACCCAAAGTAAAGAAAAGATTAGAAATTATAGGGGTGCATAGTTCTCAGAAACACGGGTAGGACAATAATGCCAGCTGCCCTGCCCACACGCAGGGAATTAATTGCACTATGTGACCTGTGCCCTCAACACACAGATGATGCCCTGCTCCCCTGTGAAGGAGAGGCCAGTTCTGACAGTAGCGCATCGCTTCTCCCACACAAACAGAGACGACTACAGATACTAACTGCCTCTGTCCAATGGACAGATTGGGCAATACTGCCACTGGCTGCCCGGTTCTCCATTCCCATAGGTGCTTTTGCCGCACGAGCTGTCCGATATCCACCTCACAGAGATAAATTGCATAAATGACCGCCATCCCACACACACGGGTTATAATTGCCCTAGGTACAGCGTTTACTCTCGCCCTAACCGCCTTTAGGTGTTTGATGCCAGGCAGAGTGGGCATTGATGCATTCAACTGCCAAGTGTCCCTGTAGACGGGCATCACTCCCTTTCGCTGCCAATCGCCCACCCGTGCAGGGGTGTGTGGCTGCCCTTGGGTCCCCCGTGAGCGTGTATCGAGGGGCATGGATGGCCCATGCCCGCTCATCGAAGGGGCATTAATGGCTTTATTGGCCCTGTGCCGGATCTTGGTCAGAGTAAAATAAAAAGGTGCTGTCAGTGTTGGGTACCTTTGTTGTGCTGATAATCGACGCTTCCCGAGCTGCAGTCCGGGGTGCAGCTCACCTCGATCTCTTCATAGAAATCCGACTCGGTGTCCGAGCTGCTCTGCTGCTCCTTGGCGGCCCCCAGGGGCTCCGAGGCGGGGGGGTGTGGAAGCAGCGCGGCCGCTGGTCGGCCACCGTCAGTGATGGTGCCCGGTACCCCGTCCTCCTCCGCCGCCCTCTCCCGGGCCATCAGGGGGCCGGGTCTGGGGCTCAGACAGCCCCTGGCGAGCAGCTTGTCCCGGGGCTCCGGGCTCATCCTGTCCCCAGCCTCCTGCCCCGTGGACTGCAGCCGCCTGCTAGCCAGGGCTCCGAGCTGGCCTCCCTCCAGGAAGCGCAGCATGTCCTTCCTGCTGTCCATGGCGAGCGGTGCCGGTTGCGGTGCTGGTGCGGTTCCGGGAGCGGTGCGGGGCGGAGATGGGCTGCGGTGACCTGCGATGCGCGCTCTCCGCGGTGCAGGGCTGGCTCTGGGAGGGATCTCACCATTGCCCTCTTCTTTCTAAGCTGTCATCCCTTAATGGTGCAATCGTCATCCTCCCAGTGCCACTGGTGACGCCACGCCATTGATCCGCAGGCAGATAAATAGGAGCGTCTGCTGCCCCCAGCAAGATGAAAGGAGCACAGCCCGAGCTGCTAATGGGCCAGGGTGCTGCTGCAAATCCCCAGGGCGCTGCTGTTCTGCTGATAGTTCTCAGGGTGCTGCTGTGGTTGCTGCTAAAGGGTCAGGGAGGGTGCCGCTGTGCTGCTGCCTCTTCTCAGGGTGCTGCTGATTCTGCTTAAAAGTCCCAGTGCACTCTCCTGGCTGCTGCTGACGGGCCAGGGTGCCGATGTGATGCTGATTATTCTCAGGGTGCTGCTGCGGCTGCTGATAATTCCCAGAGCGCTGCTGGTCTGCTGATAATTATCAGGGTTGCTGCTTGTTCTCAGGGTGCTGCTGTTTCTGCTGATATGTCCCATGTACTGTCCTGGCTGCCGCTAACGGGCCAGGGTGCTGCGGTGATGCTGATTATTCTCAGGGTGCTGCAGTGGTTGCTGATAGGCTCCCCGCGTGCTGCTGTGACTGCTGCTAAAGGGCCAGGGTGCTCTGAAATGCCCCATGTACTGTCCTGGCTGCTGCTACTGGGCCAGGGCGCTGCTGTGATGCTGATTACTCTCAGGGTGTTTCTGTTCCTCTTGATATGCCCCTGTGTGCTGCTGGTGCTGCTGCTTTTTCTGAAGGTGCCACCGTTTCTGCTAGTATGATCCGGTGCTATTATGACCCCCGACTCAAAGGCCAGGGGGCTACTCTGCAGCTGCTGACTCTCAGGGTGTTTCTGCTATGTCTTGTGTGTGCTACTGCTAAAGGGCCAGGGTGCTGTTCTCAGAGTGCTGCTGTTTCTGCTGAGATATCCCAGTGTACTGTCCTGGTTGCTGTTAATGGGCCAAGATGCTCATTATTCTCAGGGTGTTTCTGTTTCTGCTGATATGTCTCATGTGTGCTACTGTATCTGTCACTAATAGTCCATGGTGCTGATGTGGCTGCTGCCTATGGGTTAGGATGCTGCTGTGATGCTGCTTATTGTCAGTGTGCTGCTGTGGTTGCTGATAGGCTCCCCGTGTGCTGCTATGGCTGCTGCTGAAGGGCCAGGATGCTGCTTCTAATTATCAGGGTGTTTCTGCTGGTATGTCTCCTGTGTGCTTTTGTGGCTGTCACTAATGGTTCTTGGTGCTGCTGTGGCTAATGCTTATGTGCCAGGTTGCTGTTGCTAGTTTACTAGGGTGCTGCTCCTTCTGCTGATTTTTCCCGAGGTGCTGCTGTGGCTCATTCTAATGGGGTAGGGTGCTGTTGCTAATTCCCGGAGCGATGCTGTTCTGCTGCTGACTCTCGGAGTGCTGCTGTTTCTTCCCCCCATCCCCCTTGTTCTGCTGTGACTGTTGCTAATGTGCCAGAGTACTGCTGTGCTGCTGCTTATTCTCAAGGAACTGCTATTTTCGGTGCTATTTCTGAGTGCTGCAGTTGCGGCTGGCGTCCACCAGAGCGCTGCGGTGGATGCTGCTAATGGGCCAAATGGTCTAGGGTGCTGCTGAGCTGCTGCTTAGCCTCATAGGGCTGCCGTTCCTGTTAGCATATCTTAGTTTCTGTGGCTCTTACTAATGGGCCACAGAGCTTATTATTCTTAGGGTGGTGGTGTTTCTGCTGACGAGTCTCGGTGTGCTCCTGCGGATGCTACTAATAGGCCAGAGTGCTGGTGTGCTACTACTTATTCTCAAGGTGCTGCTGTTTCTGGTGCAAATTCTTGGGGTGCTGCTTTTGCTGCTGGTTTGCCCCAGGTATGCAGCTGTGGCTGCTGCTAATGAGCCAGGGGGCTGCTGAGCTTCTCTTTAGTTTCGGGGTGCTGCTTTTTCTGCTTATATGTCTTGGTGTGCTGCTGTGGCTGTCACTAATGGTTCATTGTGCTGCTGTACTAATGCTAATGCGCAAGGGTGCTGTTGCTAGCTTACCATGGTGCTGCTGTTCTGCTGCTGCTCCTCATTGTGCTGCTCTTTCTGCTATTTACTGATGTGCTGCTGTGGTTCCTGCTAATAGACCAAGGTGCTGCTGCGCTGCTAATTCATATGGTGAACACGTGCTGCTGCGACAATCTATGGGTGCTGTGGTGGCCACATTTAACATTAAGGGAGCTGCTGTGTTGCTAGTTATCCGGCTGCTGCTGTTTCTGCTGACATTTCCCTGGTGGGCCTTTGAGCAACTGCTACAAAGCAGGAGTGCTGATGTGCTGATTATTCTCAGGAAGTTGCTCTTTCTGATGAAATTGCCTGATCTGCTGCACTTGCTTCTAATAATTGGCCAGGGCACTGCTGTGATGGTAATTCTCAGGGCGATTAATTGCTGCTGCGAAAATAATGTGGGGCTGTTGGGGGTCTCATCGGACACACAGGGTGCTGCTGTGACTCCTGGTAATAGCCCAAGGTATTGCTGCTGATTCCTAATTACTGTTGCTGTTAAAGGGCCAGGAAGATGCTGTTGGGCTGCTAACTCCAAAGGTGCTGCTATGTTGATATTTCCCTGGGCTGATGGCACAAAGCGCTGCTGGCTGCTAAGAGTCGTGATGTAGCTGCTGCTTTTGTCCTCCCTTGCTGATAGTGGTTCGTGTGAGGCTGGTTGCCCGCGGTGCTGTTAGTGTCTGAAAGCAGGGATCTAGCTGAGGTCTTACTAGTGGCTCATAGTGTTGCTACTGGCTCTGTCTGCTAGTGACTCAAGATGATGATGTGTATGCTGCTATTAGCTAATGCTCTGCCGGTAGCTAAGTGAGCGGCTGGTGACCCAGAGTGCAGTTAGTTGCTGAGAGTGGTGAAGGGCTGTTGGTTTACCCCCCCCCCCTTGGTTCTAGTACTGTTTTTGTGTGCTGCTGGTGGTCTATCGCGCTGCTAATTGCCGAGTGGCGATTTGCCTACTGCTATTAGTTAAAGGCCTGCTAGTGCTGTGTGCTGCTGGTGGCCTATGGCGTTGCTATTTGCTGAGAGCAGAGCGGTAAGCCGCCGACTGCTATTACTTAAGGGTCTGCTAGCGCTCTGTATGCTTCGGGTGGTCTATGTTGCTGCTAGCTGCTGACAACGGCGACCAGCAGACCGCTATTATTTAAGGTTGTGCTGATGTCTCGCTGTGCGACGGGGGGTCCAGGGTGCTGCTGGTTGCTGGGAGAGGTGGTGGGGCTATTACTGTTAGTTAAGACTTGCTAGTGTTTTTTTGTGTTGTTGGCGGCTCGAGTGCCGCTAAGAGTTCTGAATACTGCAGGTGCTGAGGTATCTAGTGACTCGGGCGCCTCTGTTATAACCTCTAATTGACATTTCACACCACAGCACTAGTGAGAAGAAGGCGGGAACAGGCGAACATGCTGTCTCTCTGCCCTGAAAGTGAATAGATGCCCTCCTTGGGACGTGCTACGGGGCTCCCCCGGGGTCGTATCACTTGTGATGAAGTGGCCCTTTAACCGGCCTTTTACCAGAGGCCGTTCATCAAAAATGAATGAAGAGTGGCCGAGGTGCGAAGACCGCCTCAGCGCCGGCCCCTAAGTGCGCTGTTTAGTGAGGGTGTTAAAGTGAGCTCACAGGAGTGGACCACCGAGCTGAGGGAAGATGGAGGGCGCTCGCCCGCGCAATAATCATCCTAACTTGAGGTCTGAGTCCAGGTCAGCCACCAGAGACCCGCGGTGTGTCTTTCTTCACTTTCAGTGTCTCTTTTTGTCCTCGTGTGCGCAGATGCTCCTTTGAAGTGCTACACCTGTGTGCAGGACCAACCTCTGCCACAGACAGCCTGGCGTTTACCATCGGGGGAGAACTCACGTCCTTTTAGAAGAAGAAGACACGCAAGCAAGGAGAACAAAGCACGATTTGTGCCCTGCAATTGACAATCACATCGGAATACAGTGTTTAATGAGAGAGGATGTTATTGTGTCAAGGCAAAGAGTGCACTTACTTTGGGGAATAAATCCATCTCTCTCTATCTATCTATCTATCTATCTATCTATCTATCTATCTATCTTTCCATCTATCCATCTCTATGTACACACAATACGAAGTGCCTGCTCATTGGCATAAGGCCATGATGAGGTTATTTTGTGTTATGTATTGTGTAAGTGTGGGGTTTACTGGCGCTCTTTAATGAGTGTTAAAGCCACAGGCACACGAAATGCAATCTATTATTGACTATTCAAATTGTTTTAACATACGTAAGTATGCGCCTGTGTGCTTGTCGCTGTATGCTTGCGCGCATACATGTGCAGTAGTACATTGAAGGGAATTGATGGACAGATGGATGGACGATGGATTGGTTTTATAATTTGAGAAACTAATGTGGTTCAGTGATTTCTAAAAAAAAAAAAATGGGTCAACACAGTCATACTGCACACCATTCACTTCATGACAGGTAAAACGTGTATTTGCTGAGTGAGCTCTCCAGAGCCTTGGCAGTTCAGATTCAGTGGTAGAATTTGTACCCAAGCACCGGACCCCTGTCCACTAGAGGCAAAGGGCGGACGTGTCAGGTAAAGCATTCTATAGTTGTTACTAAGCGTAAATATTGGGTGTGAGGGACTCGCTCAATGAAACGGATGTGTTTAGGATATGTTGTGTACATAAATCTGTTTAAAACATGTTAATTCCACGACACAATTTCAGATTTAAGCCATGTGCAACAAGACAATATAGCCACAGAAACACACAGGTACAGGCAGGATTTTTCTTTTCCTTTTTGTTTTTTTTATTTGACAAACGGAATTATGACGGAGCCAGTCAACGAGCACGGCATTTTCTGATTTGAAAAAAAAATGATTTTGCTGTTTCGATGGCGGGGAAGCAGTTTTTCAGCTTCACCTTCTGCCTGCTCTGTGGAAGTGAAATGGCGGGTCCCGTGGGGCCTCTCGATGGCGCTTGTCAGTGCTTCGCGGAGGATCCCGGGATTCAAGGAGAATCCATGTCCTGCAGGCGCCTCCGATGGTTACACCTCAGCGAGAGCCTCGGCCTGAGGGCACGGGGCCCGGGGGCCCAGGACTGAGTGCAGGAGAGGGGGACGCCTCCCTGCTGGGAGAGGGCTTCAGCCGGCGCCTGCACCCAGCGTGTGAGAGACTGCGAGTAAATATATTGCGTGAGAGTACGAGAGAGGCGCGCGCTCGCGAGAGCAGTGCTGCACCAAGGATACCATGGGCACCGCTGCAAGCAAGGGAAAGGAACCCTTGAGATGCTGCTGCTGGGGTAGTAAAATATAACAACCATTATGGTTCATTGCCCCCTCGGGGCTCTGGGCCCCGGTGCCACTGCACCTCATGCACCAATGGCACCTACGCCCCTGAGGGGAGACTGCTGCGTGAAAGGGACTGACGGTGCCCCTGCACAGAGTGCGAGGCTGTGGCAAGAGTGGCAATGCCAGAGTCCTACTCATTGGTGTGTCTCCGGCGTGAATTAGAGAGGCTGTGCGTGTGTGAGAGAGTTTGGTAGCGCATGTATAAGAATGTGAGAGATTACTACTTACAGGTGTACACTAGGACCCATATTTATACATATTTAGCGCCGCATTTGCGTCATTTTTTGACGCAAAATCGGCGCAAACTTACAAAATATATTCATATTTTGTAAATTTGCGCTGCTTTTGCGTCACAAAAATGACGCAAATGCGGCCCTTAAAAGGTATAAATCTGGGCCTATCTGTCTTAGGCCCAGCATGTGTGTGTGTATGTGAGTGTGTGTGTGAGAGAAAGGCATGTGTGAAAGAGAAGCTATAGGTGTGAAACTGTGAGAGAGCGCTACTCGTAGTTGTACCTGGTGTACGTGTGAGAGAGAGAGCCTCCAAGTGAATGAACGTGTGTGAGAGAGAGGGAGGGATGGGGACACCTCCACACATTTTTGGAACCGGGACCGGGCCGGGACTGGCACACTTTCCCTCTGTACGTGAATTCTGAGTTCTTGGAGGCCATTTTGGTTGAGTTCAAGAATTCTCATTTGCATTTTACAAGAGAGGGCTGCTCCAGGCACAGGAAGCAGGCACGTCGGCGATGCCCTCTCCAGAGGTGACTGTCTGATCTTAGCGAACACGTCAGACCAGACAAACAACTTCTCTTGTTGCCTTTACCGGGCAACAGCTCAGCCCAGCCTCGCCAGCTTGGATAATTGCATACACCATCCTCCAACCGTTTCTTTACGATGTAATTATACATAGCAGTAACTTTTATTCAAGCTGCCTCACAATACTAAAATGTTTATACTGTTGATGAACCGCTGACTGCAACTTGTAAGGGTAGCTAACTTACGTAGAATGCCTAACTGCAGTAACATGCACACAACCAGTAGACTAGCATCCCCGAGAAGCCAGACACTGGAGGTTGTAAGTTAAAATCTAAGCAAGGTACTGACAGCTTTAATGTGCTGCCTTAATACTTCAAATACCACCCCTACTAACACCAACAAGCTGGGGGCAGTAAACCCACCCAGATGGTTAACTCTCTGCCCTGCTTACACATGCAATACAGATCACACACATGCACAAACTAGCTACACAACACTCAATACCACAACCACGGGTCACACACTGTGCAGATCACACACACAGGTACCATACCTCAAGGATCACGTTCACAGTGTGTATCACAGAATATGCAAGCCACCGATCTCACACGCCACCACCACAGCACAGAACGCGCAATATACAGCCTAGAAAACAAACACTACGGATAGCACATAACTTAGAAAGCACAATACAGATTGCGCACAAAACCACAGCACAATACAGACCACATACATACCACGCCACACACTACAGAAAACTCACATAGCATACATCGCAAGAAAGTTATACAGGCAGAAATCACCCACATTGCACGGATCACCCACAATTCATGCATCTCAGTTAACGAGTGCCCATCAAAGCACAGTACACTACATATTATTCGTACCCCGTGAAACCACAGACTTGCACTTTAAGTGCTATGTAAAACCAAGATATTATTGTTATCAGTCACATGTACCGCACGTCACAGGGGCACTGAAAACAGAAAGCAGTGACAACACACAGATTAAGATAGGTAAATTACACACAGGCACGACTGATCATGCGAAAAAATAATAACCAGAACCCCCCCAAAAATAGATAGAACAGCCCTTGCCCCACACACACCTGCTCTAAGAGCCATCACAGTAAACACTGCCGATACCACAGGTTATATCTACCATAAATCACACATAAAGCAATCATCCTAGACCCCTCACACACAAAACAGGTACATGAATACACCGAAACAGCTATGATGATACACACCTTCGATCAGACCAGGCAGACACCACACACAAGCAACCCATCCGATACCTGTCCAATCAGAATCCATAGCCCCTTCTCTCCACCCGGCTCACACACCATCTCCGCAAACGGCAGCTCGGGCTCTCGGGCACCAGAAAGAGCCGCAGGTCGGTGTGGCAGGAAAGGCTGGGCTTTTTACCATCACGTTTTTGTTAGCCCAATAAAAGGCATGAAAACAAGCCTTGTGTGCACTGAAAATAAAACTCCCGTCTACTCGACAGAGACTTTCTTGGGATACCCACGCTGCCTATTGCAGCCCTCACTACTTTAAGGACCGGCGGGGTACATCCGGGGACTTAACTCATTGGGGTACTAACTGCAGGTGTCAGGAGAAGGTCAAACTAACATTTATGGTGTTTTTTTAACATTTCTTTTTAGTTCTACGCAAATGAAACGTCATAACAATAGCAATTTTTTGCTTTATTTAAAGATTTTGTTTTGAATAAACGACTCCACAAAATAAAGAAAGTCCATTCGTTTATATCACGTGGAATTAAGGACTACGTGGACAGATTTTGCCTGGTTATGTCGGAAAGGGCGGGCAAAGGGGTGGGGCGAAGTGGGCTGAACACCTTTTAGTTGCAATATGAACAAACAATATTCTCTTTTAAATAAAAGTTTTTATCAGGGACATCGAATGCCGTTTGGAAAATTACACATTAAATCGCATAGATTTCAAATAAACAATTGACACTGTCAATTAGATATGTCCGCAAAGAACAGTATATACTATTTAAGTGAAGACTTAACGGAAAATGAAAGTAAAAGTCAGACATATTTTCTACTAATTTATCTGTTTTTTGGAAGGGGGCTGGTGGACAGGAGTGATACCTGCCAGAGCATTCAGAGGATTGGGGATAAAGTGACCTTGAGCCACGTGCAGCATACATCCAAATACAAATTGCAACACTTCAATTAGTGCAAGTGCAGAGGACTGGTGCGTGAATACAGAAGAACTAACAGACGCAACAACGGAAATGGGTGTTTCTGGGGAAGAGGCTTTTGACTGGGTGCTACAATGCATGGTATTAATTTGGTACATGGTGAGATACCTAAAACATATATATCAGTGATCATTTAAAGACCAATAGGCATTTATATATTAGGAGGCACAAAACAAACTGTCTCTCGTCGCCAAAATGACATATACTAATACCGCATAAAGCTGTTCCGATGCTCCGGAAGATGAAATGCAGATCAGGCCGTGCATAGATCTGACCTTACGACCTTAAAGGTCATGGAAAGATCTCTGCAGAAGATCCCTGTACCGACGTAGCCTTTGTTCTGTGGTAGCTGCCTGACAAGATCGGCGCTACAAATAACGTAACTGCCAGGACATTTAAAAGAATATAGCGTTTAATCGCATACGAGTCAGAATTTATTCTGAGTATTTACACCAGTCTAGTCAGATCCAGATCTGGGACCTGGTTGGGTGAATGGGACATCAGGGTCTGTGTAAAACAGAGATACCCATCAGCGCTGACAGACACAGATCACAACGTGCTTTTGATACTACTGTTTCAGCTTGGAGAGCCTGAGAGAAAAAAAACAACGTGGACTGAGAGTGAGTGTAATGTCGAAACCCCATTCTCACTTTCTTTAAAGAATCAGAAATAAATGAAAAGCTTTGGCATTAGGACACGCCGCATTTAGTGTGCTTGTTTCCTTTTTGACTCAGTGTATAAACCTGTGCCTGCGTGTGCGCGTTTGTGAGCGCACGTGGGGAGAGTGGACAGTGCGCGCGTGCCTGCACCTGCGTGGTGCGCGCTTGATGGCGCGTGGGCTACATGCGCGTGTTTGTGGGAGGCTAGTGCATGCACGTGAGAGTGAAGGGAGAGCGTGGAGTGCGCGTGGCCATAGGACAAAGAATAGAGTAACAGGCAGGGAGAGAGAGAAAGGGGTAGAAGATGGCGGGGAGAGAGAGGGCGCAAGAGGGATAGTGAGACAGGGAGAGGTTGTAGCAAAAGAGAGGAAGGCGAGAGAGAGGGGCAGTAGAGAATGAGGAAAGGTTTGAAGGAGGGAGATCTCTCTATCTACACACATAAGAGAGAGACAGAGACCGACGTCACGCCATTTTCGATGGCGAGATAACTTCTTATAAAACAGATGTCAGTTAATGAGCAAGCAAGACGGATGTCACCAAGTTTCAATAATATAGTGCCCAACAGCTGGAAGAACAATAATAACAGATCTCCAAAAGGTGCTGACTCGGATGGATGAATAATAAGTACATCCCGGGAGCTAGCGGGGAAATGAAAACCCTCTTGTGCAGAGTATTTCAAAGGGGGACTTTTTAGGCGAAATAAGAATTGTTTAATTCTTAACTGTACACCTGACAATGTGCGCGCTTCTGGCCGTTTCGAAGTCGTATTTAACATCATTGTAAACGATGTCAATTTTTTTAGGCCGAATTATGCGGTCTGTGAGTATCCCCTTGAGCTGCCCTCTTGTAATAAAGGGAGACAACACGGAAGGTTTTTACAGCCAGCTCCCGAGGCTGCCTGTCAATAGAAAGAGCAGCTTTCCATAAACTCGAAAATACCTATTTTTAAAATCAGTTTTCTCGCCCACGTCGCACCTTAGAGGCTCGGCTGTAGCCTGCCCTCGCCAAAGCGCCGAGCATGTAGCGCCTCACTTTAGAGAGGCCATGGTGGACACGTGGAGCCCGTGGCTGTATCACGGTAGAATATGTTACTCGCACCCCTGTAAGGAGTAGTGGTGGTGAGGTGGGGGGGGGGGGGGGGTGTTGGGTGTTATTGGGAAAAGCGTACAAGGAGGTGTCAGGCCCTCTGCAATATGGCTGACCAAAGCTTCAACCCACAGGCCCTAGGCCTCCTCCCCAGTGTGCAAATCTGACTTCTCTCTGTCACCTTGGATTATTTTTGTTTAAATCTCCTCATACTTGTGTGTCCTGTGTTGTGAATTGCCAAGTGGGAATTTGGGTCTAGATTGTTTACTTCGTGAGTCAGTTTCTTCCAGGCATGAATTAAGTAATTATTGTTTCCTGTCACTGATTTATGCGTTCCCCAGTTCATTCAATATTATCTCAGTTCTTTCAGACCTTAGTTGTATCGTATCGATATTTATGTAGCACTTTCAGTGTTCCCTGGGAGGATTAAAGTGCTTGATTGATTAATTAGCCCAGTCATTAATTTCCTTAATTCAACCGTCTTCGAGACATTCACTCGTCCATTCATTCCTCCACACCTTCGCTTACTCATTTGGGTGATTCATTTATCCATTTAGTCATTAATTCTTCGTTTGTCCATCCGCCCATCTTTCAACCCATCCATCTATTCATCATCCCTGCAGTCATCCATTCCTCCGCTCATCCATTTATTCACTTATTCACACATTCATTCACTCGCATCATGCGTGTCGCCCACAATGGCTGTGACCTCACCTGGCTGTGATCTTTCATCCCAGTCATTCTTGTAGCCAAGGTGACCCAGTATTGGTCTATTTCATTTATTGGGTGTGGCGTCACCGTAGAGAAAACCAGTGTTTCTATTGACGAGCTCAACTTGATTAATTTTACCTACCTAAGAATGATGAATGGGCAGGTAGCCTCTAGTGAGCACGTGACAGCTGCAGCGACCTACGGAGAGAAGCCGAGGGCACTATAGTGCAAGGATGCCTGTTCCTGGATATTTACTTCAATGCACAAGCTGTGTTCCTGTACGGTGCTATTCATGTTCATACAGCGCATTGGTCCTGACGGTACCCACTGCGGCCCTGCCTGGATGTCAGGGCAGATAAAACAGCCCGTCCGAGCCCTGAAGGCAGGTGCAGTCTAACACAGCCAGACAAGTCTGACTGAAAGCCGCCCGCACTCCGATGACAGCACGTTTAATAGGAACTCGAGTTTTTCTTTGAGGCACATCTTCTAATCCCTCGGAGACCGACCTCGGTGCTCGGATAACCCCACTCTCGGGTTATTGGTTCCGGGAAAAAAGCCAAGGCTGCCGACGGCAACTTCCCCGCTTGTCTGGGGAGCGCGGGCCGCGATAAGAGGACACACACATCGAAAGCGGGGGCCGTGATGGAATAATGGGTTCATCTCTTTCCCAAGAGTAGAAACATCGCCCCCTGCCACCAAACATACGCATGACAGATCCACTCTCTGCCGCTAAATTTGTCAGTCTCCTTTGTACTTCAGACTTCAAAATAAGAGGCGACATGGTCTGTCCCTCTAAGACGTGGGTACTGACAAACATTTCTCCCACAGGTTAACAACTGTGGTCTGTGGCATGTCCGACGCACTGATGCCAGCAGGGTGAGTGTTGGGCGGTATAAGGTGGGTACTGGGGAAAGTGAAGCATGTACATGCGGTGTACAACAAATCGAGCCATCCTTACTTCTGTCTGCCACCCACGCTCAAACTTCTGGGACAAGAATTAAATACAGGTCATTGAAATTTGATGAAAAACGTGAGAGAGAATGATATACTCACCTAGTGACTGTACTACACAATGTAAAACCAAAAAACCTGGGATCAATCTAGGCTTCCCAGCTAAACCACATTACTGATCCTAGGCAATTGTTTATTTCACTTTGCTCCCTTTTCTTCATTACCACATATGAGAGCAAAGTGAAATACAGGAGGCCATGATGTGTGCTGTACAAAACCTTCTGTCGTGTTACATTTATTACTCTAATTTAATACTATAACATTGTTTCAATTAAAATAACAATGTAGGCCACACAGAGGGTGCACCTGAAAAAATGACTTGCCTCCTGGTTCAATAATGGCATTGTTGTAAAGATGGGCAGCATCAATGTTTATGAGTTCATGTTTCAAAATGATCACTTCTAACAAATGTCTCTCAATTCAGTGATTTAATCTGATGTGCTAAGGTGAAACACTTCTACATGTTAACGAAACACACTTTAAACTTTGAAGAGAGATTCTCATATATTTGCATGATTAGTGCAAGATGTCTTTAAAAATTAAAGCGTTCCTAACGATAAGGTGTGCAGAACACATTTCTTTACCGTTACTTTAGCTAAGGTGCAAATATAAACGCTCGCTCGTTGAACAGCTTTCTGTCCTCTGTCAAGTAAACAGCAGCCCAGTACTACATATAGGTCAGAGGGGCCGCATGCACCCAAGGGGCCCTACTCTGAAAATCCCTGCTCTAAGACATCAGTTGGCGCTGTTTTATAATGATAGCCTTTATCAGGACATGTAAACACTTATCGAACCCTACAGGAATAATCATTCTGCATCCACCAGGGCTCTTCGGATCCAGTATGAGGACTTATCTTTTTGATTTAACATTACAATCAATTGAATTGTAATTGCATTTATACGCGGTTACTAACCCGGATGAGGAGTTGAAGCGCTTTACCCCACCCATCAACTACAGTTTGCGGTAAATCCTGTATTGGAAGCTGTGGCCCACACGGGGGGTAGTGGGAGAAGGATTAATTTTGTGCTGCTAAAGAGACCATTTCATGTATTTCTTCCATCATTTTAGTGGTAGATTCCATTAATAGGGGTTACGTGACATCATTAGTAGGCTCTATGTGAGTAAATGCAAATGATTAGTGGGGTTAATAGATAGACAAGAGGAGATTATGTTGTGTTAGGTTCCAAGTCCACACCAAGAAGACTGTCACTTCCGCCCTTGTCACCAGCAAACTAGACTATGGAAAGACTCTCTCCTCCGGAATTTCCAAAGTTACCTAGAAGGCTGCAAAACATCCAGACTTCGACAGCAAAATTGATACTCAATCTTCCACACAGATCTCACACCACTCTACACCTCAGGAAGCTCCACTGGGTCCCCATACACAAAAACATTAACTTCAAACGCCTTACACATAAATGCAAGTCACTTCATAGCCTTGGCACCATTTACCCAAACGTTCGCATCACTTGCTACCAACCACGCAGACACCTCCCATCCACCGGACTCCTACTTGCACTCATCCCACGCATACACAGATGCAAAGCTGGAGGGCAGGCCTTCTCATAGCTTGTTCCTATAGCATGGAATGACCCACCTCTCCACATCAGTGTCTCCTCCTCACTTCATATATTTCCAAAGAAGCTGAACACTTGGCTCTTCAAGTAACCCCCTTATATAGGTAGACTAGGCCCCAGCAGCTGCATTGCACCAGGGTACCCACCTGGGTGAAAGCGCCCTCTACAAATACTCTTAACCTAACTTAAAATGAAAAATATGTATATTTTAAACTAAACAACCACTGACATTCACCTGTTATAATTTACTGAGCCTTAGAACTTGTGCCCCACCATGTCCAGCGATGTAATCAATGATGTCACTGAACATGCAGTCTGTGATATCTTTAGCAGAGCATGTTGGGGGCACAATTATCTCAGCTCAGTAAATTAAAACCGATGAATTTCACAGTTTTCTTTTTTGTTTAAAATGTTACGTTTTAACTGACATTTTTACCTAAATAAGATAATTTTAACAGTTGTTTTTTCAGTGAATATTTGAGTTTTTTTTTTAAATAAAACAAAGAAAGATATTATTAGCACACCTACTTATAAGGTCACATTAACCTTTGTTTTATTCAGTGACTTTCTAGTTTTTTTAATGTGAAGCAAGCTCTTATTACCATACATTACGGCTTGCGGGTAGCCAACCCCCTGCGATGCATGGCCGTGCACAGTGTTGTTATCAATGATGCCATTTCGTATGTGTTTAAGGATGTTATCAAAATGCAGACACTGAACATGTCATAAATTATATAATATGTGAAGGTACAAGCACTGCACAAGTTATGATTAATTTATGTTACAAGTTATGGATGAGGTAAATATAATTGGTGAATTTCACTGCTTTTTGATTTTAAAATGTTCTGTTTTAACTGACATTTTAACTTAACTATAATGTCATTTTAACCTTTGTTTATTTCAGTGAATTTCCAATGTATTTTTTTTTACCATACTGTGTCTAACCTTTAGTTTTTCAGTGAATGTCTAGGGTTTTTTTCAATACAAGTCAAAAGGCCAGCTGGCTTTGTCAAGGGATCACCACATCAATATATAAAGGTAGGCCTATTGGATGTATCAGCAGGTCAACTCCGTAATAATACAACTTTGACATGTTAGGAATCATCATTAAAACTATAACATTCCCAAACCCTATGCATTGCAAGGTTTATCATTAAAAAGTCAAATAAAGCATTTCTATTTAAAACAACACTAACCATGGCCAGAAACGTTCTTCTTTATTTCTCAGGCTTCATAATGCAGTCATAAGATCAATCACAAGGGTCCCTATCTTCCAGACTTAAAGAGTAAAAGTTCTAGCTCTGGAAACTCTTGAAAACATCAACACTTTTCTTAAAGTCTTTTTCTATGGACTCCAGGAAACATAGGTTTAATTTTTTAAAATGATATTTTGGGGTCTGCTGCACTCCCTGCAGTCCCCACAACACTTAAATCATGCTTGTGGTACCACTGCCTAGATTAAGGCACCACTATGCATCGAAATATATACACACACACACACATGCATGCACACACAGACACACACATATAAATATTTACAGATGTATACCGAGTGGCGGTCGAGGACCAAGTTTCTACAGAAAGAGCATTTTTTGTTTTGCTATTAACTTTGGCACCGGTTGACGAAACAGTCCAAGAAAATACAACGCTTACTTGAGCTGCTGTCTTGAAAGTTTAGGAGTGATGCATCTGGGGGGAGGGGTGAATGCAGGGGGGAGAGAAAGGGGGAGTTCCAAACACTTTTTCCATTCATTTTTTTATAGGGATTTTGAACAGCAATAGCGCCAAAATTACTGGAAGGAATTACACCACATTTAGCAGAAAGGTAAGTCCTGGTCCAGAAAGCAACCCTTCTTTTGGTGTAAATTAATTCAGTAGTTTTTGAGGAATGAACAGGAATATAAATTTGTATATATAGGGATGCGGAGTCGTCATGATTCTGACGTGGAGCTCCACAAATCCACGAGCCACACAGAGCTGTGTGATTGGTTGGCCGCAAGCTTTTCAGAAAGTTGCAGCCACCATTTGATCACCGGCAACAGGCCTGGGGGATGGATTTATCAGTAAAAAAACAATACAAAGGGTCAGAGTAGAGGTTTTCTGACCCCAAAGGTGGAATGAATAGGTCGCTGACATATTAATTCTAAGTTTAAATAGGAGAAAATGCCTTTTTTTCATGGTCGTTGAGTCGCAACTCCATCACAGCATTCAGAGTGGCCCTCCAATGTAACGTCGCAACAGAGTCACGAACCCTGACGAAAAAAAAAAATATATATGCACAAATTCATTATTACACACTCTGGGCCAGCCATCCAGACACTCACTCATTGAGTATATAAGAATAGAGACACAATTGTTTGGAGCACAAGTTCAGCACACTCCTCTCAGTAGGAAAATGGAAATGTGGGACAGGATCGTCAACAGAGTTAGTGCTGTAGGCACCACCCTGCACACTAGGGAGGACAGTAGGAAGAGATGGAATGACCTCAGGAGCAAGGTCAGTTCCCTGGTCTCCAGGCTCCAGCTGCAGACCAACACTGGCAGTGGCCTTCCCAGTGCCCCATTACATCTCTTTCCGTGGAAGGAGAAGGTCTTGGCCATCCTGCGTCCTGAGGACTTGACAGGAATACCTGGGGGAGTGGAGTCTGATAAGTCACAACACTAAAAATGACATAAAAATGCTATGTCATGCATGCTCAGAGCTCACCTTTTGCCACTTTTACTGTCACTTCACTCACTAGCCCAGTGTCTACCAGTTGAAAGACCTCTATTTGGCAACTCACATTTTCAGTGTACTCACTTCGGGAGATGACATTTGTATAGTCTGTTTCGTACAGAGACTGACATGACTACAACTCCAGCAGGCACTGTTCTATAACTCCAAACACCAGACCAGTGGTCACTTCTCCAAATACCCCTGTTTGGTACATATCAATTTAAAGTTACACGCCTAGGGAGATAACATTTGTCAAGAGTGTGTGGTACATGCACTGACATGAATACAACTCCCAGTAGGCACTGGTCATGTAACTACAAACACTAGCACAGTGGTCATATGCTACAATACATCTGTTAGTACACTTTCAATTGAAGTCATCTCACCTGGGGGGAGAACATTGGTCAAGTGAGTGTACTAGAGAGAGTAACCTGACTGCAACTCACAGGAGGCACTGTTTTAGCATCTCCAATCACCAGAACAGTGGCCACCTGTCTAAAGACCACTGTCTGGCAACTCACAATTTAAGCTTACTCAGCTGGGAGGATACCATTTGTCAAACGTGGGAAGTAGAGGGAGTGACATGACTACTAACGTCAGAAAGGCCCTGTGTCTGTAAAACCATCCACCAGTCCATTGTTTTGTTTTCCAAATACCATTGTTTGGTAACCTCACAATTGAAGGGGACTCTCTTGGGAGGACAGTATTTGTATAGTGTGTGTAGTACAGGGAGTTATATGACTGTACCTCCCAGGAGGCTCTGTTACTGTCACTCCAACCACCAGTCCAGTATCTTCTTCTCTAAAGACTCCTATTTGGTAATTCACACATGAAGTGTACTCACCTGGGGGGATAATATTTGTATAGTGTTTGTACTAGAGAGAGTGACATGACTGCAACTCCCAGCTTGCCCTGTATCTGTAACTCCAAACACTAGCACAGTGGTCACTGGCCCATCTACCCCTGTTTGTCAACTCCCAAATGAAGTATACTCACCTGGGGGGATAATATTCATGTAGTGTGTGTAGTATAGGGACTGACATGATGGCTAAGGTCAGGAGGCCCTGTTTCTGTAACTCCAAACACCAGCACAGTGTTCTCTTGTCCAAAGACCCCTATTGGACAACTCAATCCCAAATGAATACCATTTGGCAAGAATTGCGGAGTAGTGAGAGTGACCTGACTGCAACTCACAGGAGGCCCTGTTTATGTAACTCCAAACACCAACCCAGTGTTCTCTTCACCAGTCTCCTGTGTCTTAACTTTCTATTGAAGTGTACTCACCTGGGAGGATACCATCTGTATAGTGTGTGTAGTACAGGGAGGTGCATGACCACTAAGGCCAGGAGACTCTGTTTCACTAACTCAAAACACCAGTCCAGTGTTCAATTCTACAAATACCCTTCTGTCGAAACTGACAAATGAAGTATACTCACCTGTGGGGATGACATCTATCAAATGTATGATGTGGAGGGAGTGACATGCCTGCTAATGCCAGGAGGATCTGCCTCTCTAACTCCAAACACAAGCCCAGTGTTCTCATGCCCAAATACCCATGTGTCTTAACTCTCAAATTAAGTACTCATCTGGGAGGATAACATTTGTATAGTGGCGAGAAGAAGAGGGAGTTACTGGAATGCTAAGCCTAAGAGGCCCTGTGTCTCTAACTCCAACCACAAAAACAATGCTCATTTGCCCAAATCTATCTATTTACCAACTCTCAAGTGAAGTTTACTTACCTGGCAGGACACCATTTGACAAGTGTGTATAGTATAGAGAGTGACATGACTGCAACTCCCAGGAGGCAACGTTTCAGTAACTCCAAACACCAGAACAGTGGCCACTTGTCCAAATACCCTAGCCTGCTCACTCTAAATTAAAGTTTACTCATTTGTGAGGGATCAATATACAGATCATGCTCAACTCTGAGATGTGTCTAGCCACCTAGCTCCATCATGACTAGCTAACCGAAGATGAAACTATGGAGGACAGGAAGGACAGCTTACCCAGTGTGTAAACCATTGATCCCAAAGGTCTCAAGATACATCACCAGAATGGTATTGGCAGCAGACACATTCACACTGCACTAGACAGATGATGACTCCAGTCACATATACAACAAAGTCATGGGTCTGCCTGCATAACTATCAACTAGGCCTCAAAATGGCCAAAGACATATCTTGCCTAGCTACTGTTATGCCTGCACTGGTGGCAAGACAGCATTCTCAGGCCATCCTCCCAAGGGCTAGAGATCGGCACATTTTAGCAACTGCTTGACTTAGATGGAATTGGCATGCTTCATAAATGTCAGGTCAATACAACCAACATCATGGCTACTTGACAATACGATTAACTGCAAAATAACTTTGTACAAGGTCTATGCTTAATGTAACACTAAATTGTTGGAGGAAGATGCCACAATAGAACCAGTAATATTACATCTTTCACATCAACAGGTCGTTTTGCCACTGGGCACACAGAGGCCACAGAAGAGACTGCCACTACCCCCCGGATGAAGCCCTCAGTGAACAAGACACTCTTGGGCGTCTGGAAATGGAGGACGGTTCTGACCCATCTGGGCAACCTGGTGAGACACCAACAGTGAGTCTCACTGTGGCCACATCAACACCTCCCATCCCAGTTGTCTCTACATCACAGGCAACCATTCGCCCCAAAACTGTGTTCCGAGCGCAGTGTTTACTATCTCGTGCACCCTAGTCCAGGATCCTGAGTTGCAGAGCAACACTTCTGACAATGAGGGTCCAGGAATCAGTGGGAAAGGGCACTCTGTGGCAAAGACACATGCGCGTCGGGGTAGGGTGCCTGGGAGGGATACTGATGGCGAGTTTGGTGAGGCCACGGGGGCAGCTCCTGGCAGGGACACCATCAGCCACGTCTTGGGGACTATCAGGAGTCCTAAGGCGTGATGGGCCATGTAGTAACCGAACTCCGGGAAATCAAGCAGCTACAGAGGGACATCCATAGGGATATGCGTGAACAGTGGGAGGATCACAATAACAACACGGTCTCCCTAACAGGGGTAATGGGGGACATTAACACCACCCTGAGCAGGGATCTACAACACCACTCTACCCCTTCATTTGGCACATCACCACCAGGCCCTTCTTCATCAGTGACAGATATAGGAAGGGAGGCCTTGCCAGAGGAACAAGCCACAGACACCCTTGCCTCTATAGCAGCAGATCACCTCACCATGCAAGCGGGAACGTCTGGCAAAGAATCCAGGAGGAGTAGATGGAAAGACACCCACGACTGCCAGTTAGCGACCTCTTCCTAAAGGAACTCCTTTGTGTGACACTCATTCACTCTGTTGACTAAAAACTGCCCACCAGTTCCAATGGGAGGGGTACTCTGGACCTTGGACTCCCAATGCTGTGGCATTTACTCCAATGATTTCATTCACCATGTCTGAGCCCTCCACTTTATTTTTTTCTTCTTTTCTTTCAAAATTGAATTTACTGCATCAGGACTGTAACAAATTCACCCACCACAAACTCATTGTCTGCTTGCTTAATTTCAACATTTTGCATTGTAGAGATGTAAGACCACGTGAACCATATGATGAAGACTTAACTTACTTGTGCAAGGAGGGATATGTTACAGGTACTCAATGTCCTGCTCAGGATTACAACCATTACACACAAACACACCAGTACAAGAGTCTGGTCACACCAAACATTTTTTTCAAGTGTGCAGCACATAGGCTGTAACAAACGAATGTGTGACTTATATTAAGTTAAAGTACAATTTCCAGGGTACAGACCCCAGACCCGGGAAATAAGGGATTTGTCAGACATTGTCCTGTAGAATAGTCAAACAATAAATTGAATTATGTCAGCAGCTTGAGCCTTATCACATACCACACCAAAGTAATCCAACATCACATATTCCAAGATAGAGACAGATAGCAGTACAACAGTCTCTGATCACAAGCCCATCATAATGCAGTGGCCATGCATCATTGGTATGACACAAACATATGTCAGTGTTGTGGCACAGGCACTGTGGCCTGCAATGATAAAACACATCTACAGCTACATACAGGTCATAAAAGAATAGTGTTAACCAATGTTAAGGGTGAATGACTTGCTTGCAATCGATGAATACATATTTCATGTCCACATGATTGCACACGTCATCACCCAACACAACACACAAAACAAGACCAATCTGCACTTCTGACCTTCCACCCAAACTCTGTGCAAGCTGCATTGGCACAGGTCTTATACACCCCAAATCTGTGACCTACGTTACATGGAGCAATCCATGTCCACTTTGTGTGTCAGAACAGCATCAGATACCTGCCAATGTCACAACTCTGAAATACCCACATGAGGATGTCATGGTGAAGGTACCTGTACAAAGACAAAACAAGGAGAATGGGCTTGAAAACATACCTATTACACAAACCACATAGCAAGCTACTGGAAATGTAATTACATTACAAGGAAACTGGCACGAACAAAGCAACATCCTCAAGGTGGGGATATGTCAAAAGAATAACTCTTCAAGCAGCCTTTGGTTGAATATTAGCTCCCTAGTTGTTGCTAAAACACTCAACTCCACACATTCTCACAACTACAGTTCATTGTACAATTGCAGCCATTACATCACATGACATACTTACACTCATGAAAAGTAGCTGTTGATGAGACGTTCCGGCAAGTCAGCTCCTTCTTTTTCACCACTGTCATCCTCATTTGGCATTTCAGGATTCTCACCCAGTGGCACTGCGGGATCCCCCTCCTCTGGGATGTATGGAATATTCCTCTGCAGGGCAATTTTGTGGGGCATGCGGTATGCCACAGTGATCTGACACACTTTTTCGGGTGAGTAGGGGAGGGCTCTACTAGTCCGGTCAAGACACCTTAACCTGGCATTCAGGAGCCCAAAATCCCACTCCCCTACCCACTTTGTTCTTACATGGGCCTCTTTGAAGCGGACTTCCCCTGGCGTAATTGGATTCCTTCATGGCGTCAGTAGCCAAGGCCAATTTGGATATGCAGAGTCTCCTGTTAAGAAATGGGACACATGTGCAACAATGAGTCCCTCCATGATTGTAGAACCAGGCATTGCACACACAAGCACGACAGATGTGACTTACAAACCAGCTAGGTCCTCTCTGGGTACAATTGTGACATCAGCTGGGTTATGGTGCTGTTCTGCATTATGAAGGAGTCATGGACTGAACCTGGAAAATGGGCACAGACATGTGAAATGTAGAGATTCGCCGAACAGACAACTTGCACATTGATGGAATGGAAGTTCTTTCTTTTGCGATATACTTGTTCATTGGCCTGCGGTAGGACCAAGGCAACATATGTGTCATCAATGGCCCCCACCACATGTGGTATGCATGCAAAACCATAAAAGTGACCCTTCAAATGGGCTAAATCCTCACGTCGGGCAAACCAGATATATCTGTCCAGGTGTGTCAACATTACTGAGAGGGCATCCCACAACACCAGTCTGAACATAGGTTGGGACATACCAGCAGATAAGGCCACTGTATGTTGCCAGTGGTGGTTGCGGGCCAATGGCTGTGTCCGCCGGCAGTGACGACCATGTACGTGGCGGACGTGTTTCACCATGTTCTGCAGATTCACTCACTTGACTCCTGACACTGATGCCAGCAACAGCTCCACAACCTGAGCTGCTTGTGCTGCCTTTGGGAGCAATCATGCTGCGTCCAGTAGGTGACAGGGCCCCTGCCTTCTATCCAGAGGAGCTGGAGATGCTAGTTAATGAGGTCCTACCTCTGTGTTGCCAGCTCTATGGCTCTCCAGAGGAACAGGTAAGTACTTCATGTGTACAATTTTCTCTGTACTTTACCATCCTTTCCCTCCTCATAGGCTATAATGTGCCCATGTGTGCCAGTTAGACTACTTGTGTGCCTGTTGTTGTAGTCTGTGTGGCATCAATGGGATGGACAGTGTGCAGGTATGGGTGGCCTGTGCCATATGTTTAGTTCAGTCACTTTGTGTTGTGTGATTTCTTTGGGCTCCTAGATCCTCCTTGTGTTGGATGATAATAAATAGGTAAGAAGACATTGCTGCCATTGACATCTCATTCCTCATGATTGTTGTAAATGTCAGACAACATGTATGTGCACGACAGCATGAGCTGTGTATGCATGTTGTAAGAGTCATGCGAGCAACGTGTATAGTGTCATAGATCTTTCAAACCACATCTGCCCTTGCTAAACTTTTGTTTGGAAGGAATACCATGAGTCACTCTGCCCTTCAGGTTGCCTCACACATCACATGACAAATTGCTGTTGGCTACATGATCTACTGCCATGCATTGAAGTGATGGGAATGGGGTGTCATGCAGGTTCTTTCAGCTCAGCCAGCAGAGACCAGGGCCTGTCAAATGTATCTCCCAGTACGGGCCTTGTCTAGGCTGTGGTAAAGTCACTGTGGCTATGCAACTGTGGCACTATGCCTACTTCCTGCATCCAAGCAGATCCTGTCTTGTGGACAATATGAGGCTCCTGTGGCAAAACCTGCCCTGAATGCCTCATTACCTTGACTAGATTAGGTATGGGTTCAGAGGTAAATCATTTATCTAGTCGATTTGTGCATTTCATTATCAATGTGTGTCTTAGACTCATAACACGTCCCTTACTCCCACAGCTCTGATGTCACCTTCACACAGGTCATATTTGTTCTCTACAGGCGTATTGCATAACTGACAGTCCCACAGTGCAGAGAGTGTGTTGATTCCTGGGAGGCCATGATATGTGACTCAGTAGCTTGGTCACATAGCAGAAACTGTACAATACATGCCTTTGTTTGTTGGATGCCATCTCTGTAGAATGGACACATATGTCCAAAGGAGTGTTCTGTGCTACAGGTACATAACACAGAACCCCACCCACCCCCTAAGGTGGCATGAGTCTGCATTTGGTAGGTCACATTTCGACAAATGAACAAGGAAGACACCTTCTATACCCTCCATGCCAGCTCCTTGATCGTTATTGATGTGTAATGTTGACGTTTGTAATCTGGCAGTTGCCTGGAGGGACTGCATGTACTGAGTCATTCTCACAGAGTGTGAATGTGTTGGTCCATTCATGCCTAAGGCGTTTACCCTTCAGAAGCCACATAGGTGTGTAGTATTTCATTGTGGCTCACATCACAGTACAGGTTGCTAGAGTATGGGCTACCTGATGTCAGTAAGCTTACTTAGTCATTGTAAGCCATGACCAGGATAGCGAGTTAGTCTCCAGCTGGAAATATATACATATGTAGTCATGTTCCTATACTTTTTGGATTGTGTGTTTCACACTTGGGGAGTAATGACAAATAGAAAAGTCCTAGATTGATGTTACTGATATGTATCTTACTCAACCATGTGTGATGAAACTTGTGATTATAATCTCTTGATTTGTCTTTTGTATCCATGCAGGTAAATGCCCATCAAGAGAAGCAACTATGGAGTGCCACCACCAAGAAGGAGGGGACCCTTGGGACGACCTGAGACTCTGGGCCTGGAAAGTTGCAGAGGTCCAGCTGGGGCTGTCCTCGCATTGTAGGAGGGATGCCTGCTGGACCATGACCACCATAATGGCCCGCATTCTGGCGGTGGCCTACCCAGACCTTGATGGGCATTTGAGGACAGCACCGCAGCCACAAGGAGATGAGTACAGGGCATATTCCTGCCTGTCACATTGCCAAGTGAATGTGTTACATTCTGACAGGTCCTATTGACAATTAGGGGGGAGCCATGTGTAACATAGTAGATGAGTGATTGTTTGTGTAGGCATGTCATGTGGTGTATACTGATGTGCCTTGCCTATTGGCCCAGGTACTTAGGACACAACTGTGTACAATCCACAAACAACATTCTCTCCAGGGATGACATATGGCTGTGTACAGTGATCAATCAAGTACTGATTGTTGTTGTAGCGTGTGTAAATTCTATGCAACAGACCACTG
The DNA here is from genome assembly GCF_031143425.1 of Pleurodeles waltl. Classification (NCBI taxonomy): domain Eukaryota; kingdom Metazoa; phylum Chordata; class Amphibia; order Caudata; family Salamandridae; genus Pleurodeles; species Pleurodeles waltl. Next base: position 792,530,469 of record NC_090449.1, on the reverse strand, counting down.
CTCCTCAATGTTACAAGCAGAAGGTAAGGAAGTGATGGATCACTGTCCTCAGCCATGTGTCTGTGTAAATGAGCATATTGGCATTTGCCACCCAGAGGCTAGTTGTCTTAAGCGTTTGATGGGTGTTGGTGCCTCACTACAGTCTCTAGCATGAAGATGGCCATCATACATGTGACAGAGCATACATTGTACGATTGGTGCAGCTACAGATCAATATTTTCCCTTGGTAAGTAGAATGTCCATTGACATGATTTACGTGCCATCACTGTTGCCAGTATTCCTTGTGTCTACATTTCAGCATGTGTCCCTTTCTCATTAGCAAAACATTTGTAAGCTACTGTTTTATTCCTGGTCTACCTGTGTTGATGGGATGATGTTTGTATTCCCTCACATATATGTGCATAGCAACGTGTGTGTGGAATAAGCCATTTATAATGGGGGCACATTTCATGTTTTGCCACATACAGGAGTGTGTCACCATTGTTTAGTGGCTGACACATGCCCTCATGTGTCATGGTATGTCATTTGGCTTGTAAAACTGCAGTAGCACTGAGGAGCACGACAGGTAGGGCTAGAGTTTTGAGCCACAATATGCATTTCTATGCCATTGACGTGGCATCATATAGCAAAGTGCACTGCACATGTGAAATCAGTAAGGTTCGTAACCTGACAGTTGGCATGCGTCATGGAGCGACTTGCAGTTACACTGAAATCACATGTGTTTGGGTACTAGCATTCAGCTACAGACAGACATCTGGGTCTGCAGGACCAAAAAGTAGATAAGGATGTAGCTTCCATTGGGCAACATGTTGAGGGCCTTCAATAAGTAATTGCAAATCTCTGGGCCTTTCCAACATCCAAGGGCCTAATGCCGTCTACTGATACACTCAGAGTATGTCATTGTAAGGGGAGCCAAACACTAGTTGTGATTACCCTGGGGCTTGCTGATTCATTGTGTTGTGGAATTTGGGGACTTCTCTCCCTGACATATTGCACATGATGTCTACAGTGTCCATTTCCATGCCACATGTGTGGCCTATCTTAGCAACATTAGTGCTACTTTCATGACTCCATTGGGACAAACCTGGGACTACCTGACATCATGCTAATGTTTGCTAATCAAAGCTGTTGTTCAAGTGTGATCATGGACATGTGATGACCCTATTTCTTTTTGTGTTTGCAGCATCAGCCCAGGAAAGCGAAGGAAACAGGGCACAGCCGAGTGGAGACACATCTGGCCATGGGACCTCGGGTCAAGACACTAGGGGCACAGAGGGACCCAGTGGCCCGGAGAGTGAGGGGAGTGCCACAGGAGACCGGAACATCATCTTCATCATCAGAATCTTCCTCCAGTGGACACTCCACAGTGGTGGCAGAGTCATTGGGGCATAACCCTGTACCATCTTTATTCTGCATCCCTGTTCTATCACCACCTTCCTGGTTGCTCCCCACCCAGTTGGCGGTGCCCGCTCACCTAAGAGGGTGGGTGTCTCCTTTGCCGCAGGCACCTCCGCCCCAGACCCTGTTACCCGTCCTTCCCATAGTGAAGAGGCTATTGACCTCCTGAGAAATTTCTCTGTGGGTCAGACAGCCACTGTGAATGCCATCCAGGGATTGGCAACCCAACTGCAGCAAACTAATAAATTCCTGGAAGGAATACCCACAGACACCACCTCAACAGACACACACTCATCCACCACTCCACCCCCCAGCTCTTCCACCTCCACCTCCCAGCCCCAAGACCCACAAACTCACACACTCACCCATGCAAAATACAGCACCCAAACACAAGCATGCCTTCCACACACACACACCCATGACATCCACACTGACACAGCAGACAACCACTCCCTCAACCTTGAAAATTCCACCCCTTCTGATGACCATCACTGTGTACCTAAGAAAGTTTTTTTGTTTGACCTTGACCTTCCACCTGTTCCCTCCACCCCTGACCAAAACCCGAGAGGCCAACCCACCTCCCAATCCTTCCCTTCTACCTCCGAGTCCTCCCCTGTAACACCTGCCCCCCTGCAACCACCCAGAACCCTCCCCCAAGAAGAAGCCGACCCCTCCCAAGAAGCAGGTCATCCCTCCCAAATCCACCCCTCCCAAATCCAACCCCCCCAAAGATGATCCCTGAGGTGCCTGCCTGCCCCCTTAATGCCCCTCCCTATGGAGGTTCCCTGGCAGGTAGGAGTCAAGTGATGGTACAGTGATGTGCCTGTGCAGAACCAACTGGACTGTCCAATGGCCTTGGACTTTAAAGACTTCAAATTTAATAAACCCAAATAGTTTTCTTTTTTGGGTACACATTTATCCTGCAATTTCTTTTCTACCTTTATGTTGCTCCTGAGAAACTTGTGTTGTCTGCCTACAGTTGTGTGTGTTTCAGCCTGCTTACTAATCCATTTGCTGTTGTTTGCAGTATCTGACTTTGTGGGAAGTGCTGTTGTCCCCCAAGACAAGGGTAGATGTAGACTGCATGGATATGTGGGTGTAAATGCAATGGTGGTGTCGTAGCATTGCGTACTGTTTGGTATGGTAAGTATTTCGGGCCAGATGTAGCAAGGCATTAGCGCCTCGCAAACGGCGAAAAACGCCGTTTGCGAGGCGCTAATGCCTGTGCGCGATGCAGAAACACATTTTGCGAGTCGGAACCGACTCGCAAAATGTGTTTCCGACTTGCAAATAGGAAGGGGTGTTCCCTTCCTATTTGCAACTCGCACCGCGATGTAAGTTGATTTGTGACCGCAAAAGCGGTCACAAATCAACTCGCAGTTACCATCCACTTGAAGTGGATGGTAACTCATTCGCAAACGGGAAGGGGTCCCCATGGGACCCCTTCCCCTTTGTGAATGATCACAAAAATAATTTTTCAGAGCAGACAGTGGTCCAATGGACCACTACCTGCCCTGAAAAATACCGAAACAAAAGGTTTCGGTTTATTTTTCAAAGTGCAGCTCGTTTTCCTTTAAGGAAAACGGGTTGCACTTTGAAAAAAAAAACCTGCTTTATTGAAAAGCAGTCGCAAACATGGAGGTCTGCTGAGGACAGCAGGCCTCCATGTTTGCGAGTGCCCATAGTCGGTATGGGGCCGCAATTTGCGACCCACCTCATTAATATTAATGAGGTGGGTCATTGCGACCCCATACCGACTCGCAGAAGGTGTCTGAGACACCTTTCTGCATGTGGTTTTGCGAGTTGCAATTTGCGAGTCTCTATGACTCGCAAATTGCAACTCGCAAAACCATACTTACCTACATCTGGCCCCATATCCTGTGTTGTCCAATGTGAGCATGTATGGTGTTAGACTTGTCCCCCTGATATGGATTATGGATGTGTCTAATGTGTGGAAGTTTGAGTTTTGTTTGTGCAGACATGGAGTGTGTTCAATTGTGCTAACTTTGTTTGCATTTGACTGCGCACGTGTCCATTTAGCTGTATGTACCCTGCAGCTACTTCATGTAGAGGTATGTCCCATGCAGTTGGAGTTGTATTTGCTTTGGTGGCTTGCACTTCCACATTGTGCAGATAGGCATGTCTTTTGGCTCTAGTATTGTTTGCCCCTGAGATACGTTTAGGGCCAATTCCTATGCTATTGTTGTTTAAGGGGCATGTGAAAAGTGGTATGTGTCCCAGTGCAGACTTCTTCCCTGAGTGTTTCTGATGCCCCCATCCCTATTTTGCAGGTTTTGTTTGCATAGTGAGCTTGGGATATTTGCCTCTCTCTATTATGCATCCCATTGTCCTTCCATTGGGTTGCAATGTGGGTGATCTGTATGCCCACTGCAGGGCTGGGAGTGGTGTTTGCGTTCCATGTCACAACCATACATATGTGTGTTGAATGTGACAACAGTCCATGGCATGTGAGGAATGTGAGTGTGTGAGTGGTGTTTGTAGAAATTATGTTGGTGTGTTGTTGGTGTTGTGTGAGACAATGTTGTGTACACTTCACTGTCCCTGTGCCTGAGATGAGCAGACATGCATTTTTGTTTAGTTTTGTGGAGAAGTGTGAGTGACCTGCCCAAAGGGGGCGTATTGTGACTCTGAATGTGCCTTTCTTTGTGATGACTCTGACCGTGGACACAATGACACCTGTACTTGGTGTCTGTAGTGTGATCCCCCCATATGATGTGGCTGACAACGTGACGATCTATTGTTCAGCTTCATGACACAGGTTGGCGTGTGTACTTATGGTCGGTTGCGACCACGGCAGCGTGGATTTTGTGCACCTTCAATGATCAGCAGCAGCAGCAGGATATGTGCTATGGGCTCCATGGCGGCACTGGATGTGTAAGGCTGCTTGGAGATGAGTGTCTCCCTTTATAGTCCCCATTTCCGCCTGCTGAAACGTGGTAGTTGGACTGCCACGGTCACATTAGCGTTGTGCAACTTCATACTGTGTCTGGTGGCAACACAGGCTCTGCCGGCCTGCTTGTGAGCCTCTTGAAGGCAGTGCTCTGTGCTGCCTTGCGGTGCTGGTGTGACCATGGAGGTCTTTGCTCCATAGGCCCACATGACTCGTAATACGGCGGTCCGACTGCCAACCCACCGGCATCTGAATGTCAACGCTGCCATGGCAGTCCACGGACAGCCTAACTCATAATGAAGCCCTTAGTTTCTTTTTCCAGTTGAATTAATGAGTGTTGAGGAAGGCTGCCTAATTTACTGTTTGAGTAATTCAAGCTGCTCAGAATGAGCATGCACAGTAATGTTTTGGCAGTATGAAATTGGATGTGGGACCACATTTTCTGAATATTAGGTACTTGGTACCGGGCAGCAGTAGCAGTGGAAGTGATAGAGGATTGTGGGACCATAATTGGGCTAAAACACCCCATGTTTTTGGCTGAAGTTGTAGATGATAGGGTCAGAGGGAATCAGAAAAGGAATCTCAGACTTGCAGATTTCGAGTTATCAGAGAAGTATATAATTTCAGTCTTGGCATAAGGGAGTGGAGAGCCATCAAATGACAAATGGCTGTGAGGCAGTCAGAGACTTTGGATTTCAGCTCAAGGGTAAAAGCTACAAAAGAGTAGAAATTGTGCATGTCTTTGGTCTAAGATAATAAGGGAAAACAAATGGTGAGAAGATGTTTCCTAATTATGTGGTGTAGAGAGAGAAATGTAAGGGACCGAGAACTGATCCTCTAGGAATACCAAGTGGCAGAGGAGTAGAGTTAAAGTGTAATGAACACAATGGGCAGATAAGGATTGGACAGAGATGGGAGGAAAACCAGTTGCGTGCTTGATTAGCTATGTCTACAGTGTGGAGTGTGGTGAACGTATCTAGTGAAGGAGAAGAGTTGCACAGTGTTAGAATGTATAACAGTTTTTTGTAATGAGTAGAATTGAGAACATTGGACATACACCAAAGTGCAGCTTCAGTGAAGATTTCAGTAGTGAAGCTATATTGGATGCAGTTAATTAAGGGTAGAAAAAACAGTTCTCTTTCCCTAAGCATGCATCTCAAAACATTCACCAATCACAGGCATCCCAGAATATTTTTGTTTTCATGATGTTTGCTTGGGTTTTAAGACCTACTGAAATATAACTCACTGGATGGATTCTTTAGGTAGGGGGATAGGAAACACAGTGAGGCAGTTAAAATAAGATGTGCTGGAAAGTTAGGGAAATGGGATTAGTGAATCTGGATAGCATTGTTCAGTGCTGAATGGATCAGTAATAGATGTCTTGAGTAACAGTAGAACAATAGTTGAATTGTAGCACTGACTGCAGGAACCAGAGCTGCAAGGATAATTAAGGAGTGAGTGTAAAGATCTTTAGTCAATTTCCATGTAATTTTAAGAAGCATTGTCCTTTCTTCAAGCAGCACAGTACAGCAAGTCCTACACCAACTGCTTCTGCCCCGCATTCTAAATTCTCTCCCACTACTTAGATACCACAGTTCAAAGATAAACATGTAGCAGTGAGGTCAGACAGAATAGCATGCAAGAGGGCACAGTGCACTTGATGGGTTGGCATTCTTAAATCTAGGAATGAGTTCAGAGGGAGAAGTAGGGGCGAGAGCAATTTGTTTGGGACAGTGGGTGGTGGTGAGGATAAGCATGGAGCTGTGGCTCCTAAGAGTGAATATACAGGTGGTTCTCATGTTCATGATTTTATAAGAGAATGGTGCTTCAAGCCAATGGCAGAGAGTGTTAACTGAGTGAAAGAGAGGTGAGAGGGGAAGAGATAGCAGTTTACAGTGTAAGCAAGTCTCTCGGAATGGTTGCCTAGGGAGGTTGTTAAATCTTGATATATTTATCATGTTTAGTGCAGAAGTGTGATGGCTCACCATATTTTTGTAGTCATCTAGGTGCCCATTATGTTTGATATTTCTGGTTGTAGAGGACCACCTATATTTTGGTCCTCAAACAGTGAATGGAGGGTAGATCCAACACTGTGGAGATAGAGCTGTCAGAGTAAAGGTGAGCAGAGATATAGCCTGTCTGCAGATGTCATTAAAGTTGTATAAAGTGGGGAGTCTGCTCGTTCAAGGTTTCTATGCAGTTAGGAAAAGGGTTGAAGTAAACATCAGAATTCAGATTCCAGTTAAGTATGTAAGTGTTTTTGTTAAAAAAGAATATAAATCTTAGAAAAATAGGATAGGAGATCCCGAGCATTACCCAATAAGTGAAGTTTCCCACTGAGAAGCAGCACACATATTTATACCTGTAAGTTTCTATTATCAGTCACATGTTTATAAGTTTCACTATTCAAATAAGCAATTATGGGGATGGAAGCATCTGAGCAGAGAAACAAAAACAGAAAGCCTACAAAAGTGTCAACTTATATTCAGGGATTCTAAAAGCGAAGCAGTTTCTGAAAGTCACGATTTCACTTACCGAGATTGCTCCTTACCTTGCCTATGAGATGTAAACATCCATGTCACGTATTTTAATACTGTCAAGAAAGCATTAATGTTACAGGCTACATTAGTTAAGCACTATTGTAGGAAATCTGTCTTTTCTGCACATTTACCCCATATTTCTCACCATTTCCTGGGCCCTATCCCTTTGGTAGCTTTAATACTCAGTGCACTTTATCCCTACTAACCAGTGGTAAACTACCTGGGTTCCTCGTTTCAATATTATGAAAGTAGTATACACCTGATTGGCATTTTTAACTTACCTATAAATCCGTAGTATACTGTACAAAGTGTCCACAGTGCCAGGAAGTTAAATGCCACAACTGGGCTGCAGCACCCTTTGTACCATGCACTTCAGTGGTAGTGTAAATATGGTGTCAGGCCTACCAGTGTAGCCTGATTGTTACAGTGTAAAAACTCCCATTCAACACATCAGAATAAACTCTTTTGACATTTAAGAACCTATTTTAAATAAAAAAAAGTCACCCCTATGTAGGCCTTGTCACGCACAAGGCAGGGTGCATGGTCTTTAAAAATAGGACATGTAGAAATTTAATGTTAACATTCCCTTACAGTGACGAGTGACCAAAAGCTTTTTTTTTTCACTGTGGGATGGATGGCTGTCTTATGTAAAAAAACAGAGTAAAGTTTAAAAATGTTAATACTGTAGCTCAGGAATGGGACTAGTCAGAAAACAAATTAAATAACCATTTAAAATAGTTATTAACAATTCAATTCAATAGTGAAGTTGGGTTTTAAAGTAGATTTTAAGGAAAACTGACTTTCAGAAAATTACCTTTTCCCTGCCTGAGCTTTCTGAAGGCCAATTAGCATTGACTCTTGAACTTGTTGCAGCCACTGGTTAGCACTTGAACAGGCGTAAACAAGGTGTGAAGCACCTCTCTGGAGGAAATAATAGGTTCACCTGAATGGGCAGAGATTATTCCTCCAGAGTAAGCAGGGAGGGGGCTGTCAGCATCCTTTTTGAGATTACAGTACGAAATCCTGCTTGAATATAAACGCCTGCTCGACAGGGTTGCTGGGTTCACATTTAATGCTTGGGGTACGCTTGAAAGAAGAAAAACAGGAGGCCACAACAATTCTTGTGTAACTACTCTCTGGTTGCTGGACAACTTTACCTTTCCTCTACAAGACTTCTGTCTCAGGGTTTATTGTGAGTACAGTGGCTGCCCTAAACTAGATTTTAGTTTTAGATGTGAGATAGCATAAGAAATACCAGAGTACACTCACCACACACACCCACACCCACACCCTTCAGAGCCCGAGTTGAGTTTGGCCAAAGACTTTCACCATTGTACAAATGCTCAAAGTGGCAGGGTTGGCCCTAGGAATGTTTACCCAATTGGCTAGCGGGTACCTATGAGCCTTTCCCAGTGTCTAGCTCATGCAAAGCAGAAATGTGGTACCTCCAGGCACCCGCTTCAGAAAGTTCCTGGATCTGAGGAAAAAAATAAGAGGACTGGACCTGCTGTCTGTGACCCGGGAGGAGCCCTGAATGATAGGACTTGTTTCCTCTTGTACCCAGGACAAAGAAGTGGACTCCAAGGGTCATACAACTGACCTCTTGTACAAGCTACATGGATTAAACAAGCTTCAAGAGGACTTTCCTGTAACCGCCCCACTGACCAGTGGCAACTTGACCTTGACAGGTTCCTGCTTGTAGCCTCTACCTCACACCCTCTGAGTCTTTAAATGCCTTCCCTGGACCCCTATTGGTTTTGAAAGTGTATTCCTGTGGTAGATGGGGACTTAAAGGACAAAGAGAGAATGTAAAATCTTCGATCAGGATAAAACTGGTTAGTGTATCCTACCTGTGCTCCATTGCGGTCATCCTCATCATTTATCAATGTCATCAAAGGATTTTTGAAAGACAAGCACACGAATGAGTGAAAGTGATGGGCGTGAGGTGGGCGTAGTTTACAGCCCGAATAGATACCAACACGTCGTAAAATGCAGCGATTGCGCGCTGCTATTCTCAACCTAAAAATGCACTACCAGCTTGCCATATTGTCAGGCATAACCAATGTAAAAATGTTTAATGGTCGCGGACACGGTGGATGCCTGACGTATCAGTCATGGATGACAGACTAATAAGTGTAGTCAATACCTATCTTTTTAAGTGAAAGCATCCCGTATTGGTTGAAAAGTCTCTTATTTATGGAATCCATTGTATGTCATGTACACGTTTGTAATTTCCATTTGATCACTTGCCTACTATCATTCAAGTGCAGCAGGCCTCCTTACCTTTTACTGCTAATTTTCAGCTATCAGGCCCCCACTTTTGGTGAACTAATCTGGTACGGAGGCCTCAACTTTGTTCAGGAGGAACTGGGCATCCTTTGAAAGGGGGACCAGACCAACTACAGAAAAAAACTCAGATATGCTCCAGACCTGAAATGGCCTTACACTAATATGTCTGTTTAAAAAAAAATAATAATAGGAGTGCCTTCACAGTCTCCAAGTAATTTTTTACTGTTCACCTCAGACATATTTTTTCAATATAAATAAATCTATAATTCTTTTATATGTGTACATGTGTGTGTGCGTGTGTGTGTGTGGGTGAAGAACAATATTGAGGTTATGTTTCCAAATTGTAGAACTTGATTACTGAAAGAATAGTAAATTGTGACAAAAGATTTCAATCCACAAATTATGTTATGATTCTAACAACAAAAGTATAACATTTTGTGGATATGCAAGGCCAGCCTTTGTCATGGGGAAGCTGTGTGGTCTATATGGCAACAGTTACAACAGTGACACTAATGTTAAAACCCATGGTGTCACTAAGCATTTCAAGTTTTACTCAGAGCGTTGTTTGAATGACATATAAGTATTATGACATGGCACTAACAGAGTCAAGGGGTGTCCTAGGTGTGGTATCTACTTTCTAGAGGTTAAGCCAATGTTGAAATGGCCATACATACATTCATTTGTGGACTGTGTAATCACTGACTTGTTGGAATGAGTAAACTCACACAGTGAAAACAATTGTGTGCAGTTACTTTGAGAGAGAAGGCCTACCCCATCACAATGTGACAAATAGGCCATACTTAGAAAGAAAAGTGCTAAACTAGACACTGGTACTTCAGTTTAGTGCCCATACATCAGATTGTCATGCATTAACTTTGAATTAACATTATAAAAATGTGCATGAATATCAAACTACATTGTGTCATGACAAATAAACTCTCAAAATAATATGCTCAATATATGTTTTACCCTAATTTTTAAGTTTGTTCATCATAAACCTGCCCCAAAAGGTCCGAACTAATATAAAAAACAAAATGTCATTTAACAATGTTCTTTGCTATTATAAATTATACATATATAGACAGAGGTATATTTGTTAAGTATTAAAGTTTGAGGAAAGGTTCACTGACAAAATATTGAAACCCTAAATACAGTGATATGAAATATTGTGTCGAAAATATTGATCACAAAAATATTATTTTCCTATACCTATAATTGAAAATACAAAAATATAAAGACAGAATATTGTTCACACTTACATAAAAAATTATAGACCCAATTTTTTTTTTTTAAATATATAGTTACAAAAAGTAAAAATTAAAAACAGTACCATGTAACAGTAATATCATGTAAAGTAAAAATATTTATATAATATAAATATATATATACATATATATATATATATATATATATATATATATATATATATATATATATACATATGTATATGTAGATATAAACAGACATATACATGTATAAGCGTATGATTATTTACACATATATAATGTATAACTGTTATTAAAATAATATCTATATATACAATAAATTAAAAACCATAACAAATAAACCAAAACATGTGCAAAAATACCAATTTAATTACACATAAAAAAGTAAACAATAGAAAAAATACATTTTACTTACTAATAATATATTATATATTACAAACATTACTAATTAAAAAAATTAAAAACACAGAACAACAATAATATGATTGTAAACAATATAAACAAAACTATAACTTCTCGGAATAATACATATAATATTCCCACTCCACTCTGTGCAACAATATGGAAGCGTTGGAATCAGGAGGGGTAAAATTTACTATTCCCTCTCCAGTCAATGCAACAGTAGGGAAAGTGTTGGACTCAGGAGGGGTGTGATTTACTATTCCCACTCCAGTCTGTGCAACAGTGGGGAAAGCACTTCCCTTCAAGCACATACCTTATTTTAATACAAGTATTATTTTCATAAAACTATGAACATAAAATTAAATATACACATTAAAAAAATTAAAGAGTTAAAATAATTATCCATTTTTTAAAATAATTGATATAAGAAAAACATGTTATGTAATAATTAGTTTATTTAGTTCCCACACTATAGTAGCACATTAAACATATATCTAAATGTAACAATTATATTAATTACACAATGTATTTTTTTGTGATTTTTTTCATTCGAGTTAACAACATTGAATAACATCATCTTTAAGCCACACCATGGTACATTACAGTATTCTTAACAAGACACACATTGTCCACAAATTGTCCCCATTATATCCCTGATCCATAGGAGTGTGGGGATCTTGTCCTGAGTAGTGTGTATGCAAGGAACCCCAGAGGAGCTTACATATATTGTTCTGTACCTAGCATGGGTTCCAGGCTATGATCTTCCAACAAGAATAACCATAATATAACAATAACCTCAACCATATGGCTTGTGTGAGGACCAGTGTTTATGCGATCTGATAGGTGCGGTGCAAATGGGAGGGGGGCACATGCCGGGTGTGGGGAAGAAGGTCTGGGGGCATTATGTCAGTATTGGGGGAAGTCTGAGGAGGAGCGGTCAGGCAGTTTCACAGTGGACGTCCATCCGACTTGACTTTTGCATCTGTTCTAGGATTGTGTGCCAGTCTGGCGGTGTACATGAGGAGTGTTAGTTAGGAGGTGTGTCCCTTAATATTTGTTGTTCTGCCTGCACTGCTATTCGAAGGTCCGCTAGCCATTGCGTGAGTGGGGAGAAGTAGTGGATTTCCAGGACATGGCAATCCTGCGCTTTGCCAGAATCAAAGCTAGGTCAATGTATTTATTGAGGAGTTTGCACACTGTGGTCCGCTTAGTAATGCCTAGTAAGCAGTGTAATCCGTCTTTCTGGAAAGGGGTGTCTAAGGAATCTGTGAGGAAGTCCAAGATCCCATCTCAGTGGGAGGTGAGTATCAGACATTCCCACACCATATGTAAGAAATCTGGCAGGGCAGGAGGGGCAGGCATCTGACGTACCAGGGTACATACTCGCTATCCGTTTGGAAGTCAAATACGTGTGATGTAAATAATTAAATTGTGTGTATTTGAACCTGGCATTTGTTGAAATGATCTTTAAGACTTCTAGGCATTGGGCTCATTGTGTGTCCGACCTGAGGGGTCGCGAGGGGTGTTTCCCTGTACGTTCTGAGGTGGTGAAGGGGGTGCTCTAGTTCAGAGTGTACTGCTGCATATAATAGTGTGATGGCTTTTTGGTTGGACCCGTGTGTAAGGAGGACCTGTAATGTCGCTGAGGTTTCCGTTTTGTCATGTGTACTCTTCCAGACTGAATAAGTGATTTGGGTAAGTGTGGCATATAGTAGAAAGGAGCCTCGGGGGACACCATGGTCACCTAGCATGGTGTCTATGGTGTTAAGTATCTTGTCGGTGTATAGGTCACCCCAAGTCATGATCCCAGCATTGGTTCATGCTGTGGCATCTAGACACGTCTGGAGACCTCTCCACTCCGGAAGAACCTACAGAGGGAGTTCCAGGAACTATGGAGGGGCTACTAGTTTTGCCTATAACATATTTGGTCCAACAGGCCTTTGCCACCTTTGTCAGGGCATTTCCCCCGATCTCTGGGGGGTCCAAATAGGGTCCCAACAGCCACTGGAGAAGCTGGTCAGTGGTCTGAGTGCTCCCCACACATCCCGTCTCTATAATGTTATGGTTTGCAAGCCATCGCATGGGCCACTGAAGTTGGGCTGCCGCATAATAATATTTGTAATTCAGGATGTTGAGACCTCCTCTGTTAATTGGAGGGTATCATTTGGTGAGCGCCACTACATGGCAACCAGTGCCCCAGATGAATGCCGATGAGGGGGGCTCGTTGGTCTGTGAAAATCTTTGCCGACAGTAGTGTCGGCAGGGCTGGGAAAGAGTATAGGATCCTTGGTAAGATAAGCATCTTGAAAATGGCTACTCTCCCCATCCGCGAAAGCGGGAGTGATGTCCAAAAGGGAACGGGGGTTTTGCGCTCCTCATAGTCCTGCCTATGTTTCCATCAATAAGGTCTGCAGTGGAGTGGTATACACAGACCCCCAGGTAGTTAATGGAGTTAACCTCCCATGGGAGTGAGACATGCAGGAAGTCTCCCCGCTGGGCGTCCATCAGGTGTGTTAGAGGAAAAAGGCGGGATTTGTCCCAATTTACCCGATGCCTGTCTGAAACAACGTAGGTGGTCCATGAGGCAAGGTAGGACCCTTGCATCATTTTAAAGATATATTAAGGCATCATCTGCATACAGGGAGAGGATATGCCAGTTACTGTGAGCATTGATTCCCCAGTACAGGGCTCGCACTCGTAGAACACAGGCCAGGGGTTCCATCACTAGCACAAAAATGATGGGTGACAGGGTACAGCCCTGCATTGTACTGAATAATGAATGGTTCGGATATGACATGACCAGTTTTGATCTGTGCTTGTGGGGAACTGTATACTATTCTACTGCAACATATGAACATAGTTCCAAATCCTATCCCTTTGAGCACCTTGAATAAGTACAACCATCTAAGGGTGTTGAATGCCTTTTCTATGTCAAAGTAGGCGATCCAAGGAGTGGCTCCTGTCGATCTCGCCCAGTTCGTCAGCATAAACAGACGGCAGAGGTTTAAGAATGTATTCCATCATGGGATAAACCCATTTTGGTCATGGTGTACTAATTGCTGAACGATGGGTGTCAGTCGATTGGCCAAGACTTTTCCATTTTATTTTATAATTGGCATTTAAGAGAGAGAGGGGGTGATAGGAACCCACCAGCAGTGGTTCCCAGTCTGATTTTGGAAGAGCCACCAGAATAGCTTTGCGGAGCGAGAGAGGGAGTGTCCCCTTGTTGAATGCCTCATTAAAAACTTTTAGGAGGTGCGGCAGAAGAGTAGGGTGGAATGCTGAATAAAACTCAACTGGCCAGCTGTCTGATCCCGGGGTCTTGCCCCATGCTAATTGTTGTATAGCTTCCGTTAGTTCGTCCGTAGTCAGCCGAGTGTGAAGAGCAGCTCTGTGTGCTTACTGGAGATGGGGAAGTTGGATCGAGTCGAAAAATGTGTCAGTCAATCTAGTGTCAGTGCATGTTTCTTGTACAGTTTGGTGTAATAAGAGGGAAAGACCTCATTTATGGCATCTTGGTTGTTAAGGATATGTCTCGACGTGTCATGGATAGCGGTAATTGGGGTCTTAGGAGTCTTGGATTTAAGAAGCCACACCAATAGTCTGCCGGCCTTGTCCCCCTCAACATGTCCCCTAGCCTGGTATTCTCTGTAATCAGCTCAATTGCTCAGGTGTCTGTGTATGGATGCCACTCGACACTTGGGCCTGATGCTGTGCCTTCGTTGGTAGAGAAGTATGTATCAACGTGGGTAGTAAGGGCCTCATGGAATGCTGGGTCACATAATGCTCCTGGGGAGAGTGGCCAAGTAGGAACACAAGGGCGAGAGCATTACAGGTTTATGTATAATAACATTGGGCAATGGTCCGATATGGTTCGCCCCAAGTACTCAGCTACATGTATCCATGTTAATGCTGTTGCTGTGCCATATAGAAGGTCAATCCTGGTATGTATGTCATGTAGACTGGAGTAATGTGAATATTCCCTGTGGTTAGGATAGAGGCAGCGCTACGCATCCTTTACCTGCAGGTTGCTGGTCCATTGTTTTAAGGCTTGAGCTAGTGTGATTGATTGTGCTCCAGAGATTGGAAGGCGGGATGGGTCCATTGCGGTATTTGAGACACAGTTAAAGTCGTCTCCCCAGTATGTAGGGGCAGATAGGTCGTAAAGGAGGGATGGTATAAGAGTATGTAGTAATTGTGACTGGTTGGCATTCAGGCATACAAAGAAACGTTTGTGATGGGGTGGCCATCTAGTAACTCCTCCAGAATGGCATAGTGTCCATTAGCATCCAGAATAGTGTGCACAATTTGCAGCGACGTGCCTGATGCCACCCATATAAGTACCCCTCTGGCATATTGTGAGTATGTGGTCCCTATGAGAGTGCTGCACCAGCGTTTGTGCGTGTTGTCTAAGTCAGTGGCCGTCAGATGTGTTTCTTGTAAAAGTACTATTGTTATGTTCCCCTGACAGAGGTATTGATAGATTCAGTGATGTTTTGCTTGACCTGCCATTCCCCATACATTCAAAGTCAGTAAGCAATATCTTGTCTTGCAATGCACCCCTGCCATCTCCATAGGGATGTTAATTCTAGTGTGTTAAGTCCCCTCCACATCCCACCCCCATTCCGTGGGAGCCCATTATTATGCACCCCAGATCGGCTGTATGGCTCGCCATATATAACAAACAGTAACTTGAAACAATAAGAAAGGGGATAAAACAAAACAATCTTGTGACTGAAATCCCACCTTCCCTGGCAGGAGCCGAAACGGGTGACTTGCTGTATTCACTCAATTGCTGTGTAATAAGAGAAAGAGAGAAGTAATAAAAAGAGCAAGTTATGATAACTAGTCGTCAATATGTGGGGAGAGGGCGAAAATGCAGTCTTGGTGCGTGATCAGTCTAGTGTCTGAGATTCCCAGCCGTTGCAGGAAGTAATGGCTCTGGGCTTTGGAATCATTATGAGCAGAGTCAACAAGGAGAGGTCAGGTCGATTTGTGTATGCGTCATCTGTGTTGTCTTACTTTCACAATTGTTCTTTAGCAGTCTGTGGGGTGACTACTGGGCCGCTTCTGAGCACGGATTCTAGCAGTGATTGGGGAACACTTGTGAATTGTTCTTCAGTGCTGCTGGCTCACGACGGTGGGAGAGACGACCCACGTTCCGACCATTCTAGGGCTGCCACAACCTTTGCCTCTTCTTTGGATGCCTGTTCCATAATGGGGCCCACTAAGGCGTGCACGCTTTGGGGCTTTCGATGCACCCACGTGGGCCAGCCGCCAGAGGCACCATCAGACTCCGGGGCTACCACCACTATGCCCTCGGATTCTAACCAGTTTCAGGCCTCTTTGGGTGTACTGCAAATTTTGGTATTGCTATCCTGTATTATCCGATGGGTCGCTGAACTGTAGCGCATACTTTATGCCCTGCTCTTGCACTCGTCATTTGACCACAAGGAAGGAAGATCTGCAGTGTTACACCTCAAGCATGAAGTCAGGGAATATGTTGACCTTACAATTTTTCATTGTCCACGGGCCCTAGTTACGGGTGACTTGTAGGATGTGGTCCCTATCCCTGTAAATGAAGGCCTGTGCTACCACTAGGCGAGGATGGCCCGGAACAGTTTGGGCCCGTTCTATTGAGAAGGATGATGATTACTTGCCTTGCAGGATGACGGACGTGAACCATATTTTCAGGTATAACACTAAGCTGGGACCCTCTATCTTCTCGGGAAAGCCCACTATCCACCCATTGTTCCACCTGGATCTGCCTTCCTGATCATCCTCGCGCTTCTGTAGGTATTACACTTCTTCCTGTAGGGCATTTATGTTAGTTCTGGTTTCCATAACTGATGGTGGAAGGGATGCCAGAGTGGATTATGTTGTCACTACACTTTCCTTCAATTTTCTGTGGTCGTCTCGCACCAGGCTAATTTCAGATTGCAAAGCATCGATTTTAGGTTCCAGGGTGGCTTTGACATCCAGTACCACTGATAGGATCTTGTCAGATTTGTGAGAGTGAGAGGTGAATGAGGACTTCACGGACCCCGTTGTGAGGGGGTGTTCCCAGATGTTGACACATCCTGTGTCGTACCTGTCAGGCATGTCTGAGCCTTGTCTAGCTCATCCGGACCATGGTGAAGCTTAATGTCCTGGTCCTTGATTAACTGAAGGATGAGTGGCGTGCAGGGACTGGTGCCTGGTAGCACTGAAGTTGAAAGGGGCGTGGGTTTAACAACCCTATTATCTCGCACAGATGTGTCTGTCTTATGGTGCGTTGACTACCAGCCCGGGGCCTCCGCAGAATGCACTACATATGCCCTTAGCCAGTTCACTTTGAAAAGGGTAGTAGATGAGGGTAGCAAGCAAGACCATTAATCCAAAGAGGTGGTCATGGTAGAGGGCCCCGTGGGCACCACTAGTGGGCGTTGCATAACCCCGAGGGCAATAGTACTATCCCTCCTGATGCCACAGGGCCAGGCAATTTGAGCTGCTTGGTGTGTCAGCGGGGCAAGCCATCAGTTTGTGCAACCAAATTACCCTCCCTCGCAGTGTCACATTAGTGCGAAAGGTACAGTCCCTGGGTGTCCGTGATGGGAACAGGGGGCCACATGAGTGCATTCATGTAGGTATGTGCCCCCTACGCTCACCTATTGAGCAGCACCAATGCAACGGGTCAGCGTCTGCAGGCCTGTATTCCAGGGCCCGTGTTGCTATAGCAGGAAGCAGGCGGATGGGTCTGTGCTCGCTCATGCCACCACCGCAGTCCAGGCTGTGGGTCACGACTCCTGCTACAGGTCCCAGGAGGGAGTGCAGAAATTGGCGGGCTTGGTGCAGCCCTCTGGTGTACTCGGCCCGAGGCCTGTGGCACTACAGGAGGAAACAGCCGGTGCAGTTGTGCTCGCTGCACCCCTCCTGCGAGTCGTGAGCCTGCTTCATTGTTAATCCCCCGGGCTGCTGATCGGTGGTTGCAGGAAGCAGCACGGTGGTGAACGGGAGCCACGCCGTCCCCTCCTAGGAAGCCAGGGGGAGGAAGGAAGCCTCCTCAATGGGTCCACCTCAGGTGGGGAACCCTGCCAGGGCCTGGTGCCTGTGTGTTCAGGCTGCCATGGTGACATCTCCAAAGGGAAGTCCTCGGTGCTGGAGGGCGGCAGGAGTTAAGTGGTGGGATAATTCGGGTGCTCCCCCCTCGGCAGAGAGTCGTGTACGGTAATCAGGATGGTGTTATGTAGCCGGGCACCACAGAGCTCTGCGGTAAGCAACCTGCAAGGACGCCATCTTGGCCACTCCCCCAATTGCACAATGTACATAATTAATTATATATAAATAATTTATAATTAATCAATCATTATTTAATTAACTTCCCACCCATACCCCTACAAACCCAACAACCCGCACCTAAAATGCAAATTAAAACATTATAATAATAACACAAGTTTCTAATTACTTAACAATTAATTAGGTAATAATTCATAAATAACTAATAATTTATTATTTATTATTTACCTTCCCACCCCATACACCTGCAAACCCAACAACCTGCACCTAAAATATAACTTAGAAAACGATTATTTGTACAATTTACATACTTAATTAAATAATTAATATTAATAAAAAATATATAGAAATTAATTATACTTAATTAACTCCTCACCCTGTACCTCTACAAACCTCACAATCAGCCATGACACTATAAATTACTATTTTACAATCAAAATAAGAAAATAAATAACTTAAAATTACAAACTATATTTAAAAACATTAACAACAATTATACAAACAATATAAAACATAGACAATATATTCTTTAAACACATACAGAAACTTTAAAAAGTGTATTTCTTATCCTAAAACATCAACATTTTTGTCAATTATATTTGTGCTCATATTTAAAACTCAATATTTCTGCAACTCAATATTTTTTAAACAATATTTTGACTAAACACTTTCAAGAAATATTAGAGTCAATGTCTATATTTCCTGTTTTTTTTCTTGTCTTACTCTCTGTAGGTCAGCCCCCTTTTCTAAAACAAAATCTGAAGGGCCACTGCTAGGCAAGTGCTGCAGTAAGGGGTCTTCAAGCGCCGCAGCATCTACTGCTACATAACATGGGATGACTTGCCTCATTTCCATGGCAAAACTGGGAAGGCCCTTTGAGATAAACAAGTGAGTGCAGCTGTTGTTGACCCACACAATGCAGTGTATTCTGGAGGTGTCCTACATTAACCTGGATGGAGAGCTGAAGGCCCGGGACCAGCAACAAGAGGGTAAGTCTATTCACATTTAAAACTTTCCATGTTGTTATTAACCATTCTTTTCATTTTGCAGCTTGCAATATATCAGAACTCTGAGGCTCTCATTTATGGTGTGGTGTAGAGTTTTGCCCAAGGTTACTTCCTCTCAAGCATTATGCTCATACTATTCACCTTATTGCAAGTGCCTTAGGATATAATGCAGTAGCAAAATGAATGATGTGACATCTGACGGGTTTGTGAGG
Organism: Pleurodeles waltl; assembly: GCF_031143425.1. NCBI lineage: Eukaryota > Metazoa > Chordata > Amphibia > Caudata > Salamandridae > Pleurodeles > Pleurodeles waltl. The sequence continues at coordinate 792,511,209 of NC_090449.1, read as the reverse complement.
GAGTTATTCCTGCAACTAAATAGAAATTAGCCATGTTGCAGCAAGAAGTACAGTAGCGGGAAGAAGGTGGCAGGGAAACACCTATGTCACACTATTAAAAATCCCCAATGGTAACTTCACAATATGTACATTGTCTAAATAGACTCATGGAAGTTGTACCAATGTTTCTCTGATAGATAACACTGGAGACAATTTGGCCAAAATGATTGGGAAATTTGTCAATAAATATATACACCACAATGAATCAGCTAGCCCCAGGAAAATCACCTGTCTTGATTGGTAATGCTGAGAATGCCCTACTCAGACTGCATAAGCAAAATCCAATGGTCTACTGAATGTAATAAAGGCTCAGGGAGTCTCCAGTACCTGTAGAAGGCCCTTAACATGTTGCTCAATAGAAAGGCACATCACTGTCCCTTTTTCGTCAAGCAAACACAGATTCTCTGGATGAATGAGTGTACACAACCACATATGATTCCCACATTCCTACACGTCACTCCCTGATGCATGTCAACAGTTAGGTAATGAACCTTCACCATTTAACGTGTGCTACGGACTTCACCAACGATTCTACATCAATGGCATGGAAATGCACATTGTGAGTAAAAACTGTAGTCCTACCTGCCATTTCCTTCATTGCTTCTGCAATTGTACATGCCAAATTACTTAGAGTAACAGGTTAGGCTACGTGTGAGCCAGCAATTAATGGTGACACACTTATGTCTGTGGCATCACATGAACTGTAGGCCCTTCACATATGTCCAATTCATATCACATATTGGCATGCACACATCTGTGATCGAATCAGACATCATCCCATGAAGAAAGGTAGATCATGCATGAAACAGCAGTGAAAATGATATAGCAAAAGTGAAAGGTACACATGCTAACATATAGGCACGAGGAATGATGGCAATAGTGATCTTACCAAATTCAAGTCAACGGACATTCACTACTTACCAAAGGGAAGTATTGTTCTGTGACTGCACCCAATGGGCAATGTATGCTCTGTCATATGTATGATGACCACCTCCACATGAGAGACATTAGTGAGGTACCAGAACGTGTGACACACTGAAGACAAGTGGCCTGTGGGAGACAGATGCCAATATACTCCCTTGAGCAGACACATGGCTGAGTACAGCGGCCTATTACCTCATGCTAAATTTTGTTGGGGCTGACCCACTGAAGACAAATGGACTGTATGGTACAAATGACACACACAACAAACATGACCTAATTGATAACTGTACTCAGCCATGTGTTGGCCCTGGAGATTAAATTGGTTGTGGACTGTACACTGTTGTGCCCTAGGTCACTGGGCCAATAGGCAAGGCACATCAGCATGCAGCAACTTCCATACCTGCACAAAGAAGTACTCATCTTGTGTGTCACACATGGCCCATATCCAATCTTCAGGGGGTGATGGCAGACTCTAACATATCAACTTGGCAATGTAACCGGTGGGAATATGCCCAGGACCCACCCCCTTGTACCTGCTGTGCTCCTCTCAAACACCCATCAAGCTCGGGGTAGGCCACTCCCATAATGCAGGCCATCAGGGAAGTCAGGTTTTGGTGTGTGCCCCGCCCACATTGGGAGGACAGTCCCAGCTGGACCTCCATGATCTTCCAGGCCCAGGGCCTCAGGTCCTCCCACCTCTTGTGACAGTGGTCTCTCCACTGACTATGGACCCCCAGGGTTCACAAAGTCCAGGCGATGCCTAATCCTTTTCTTCTGATGGGCGTTGACCTGTATGGATGAAATAGATAAATGAAAAGGTTACAGTTCCATTTTTTGAGCCAACTGGTTGTCACACACATTTCAGAAACACCAAGCACAAACACTTTGTAATTGTAAAGCACACATGCTGATGAGTACAGGGACACAAATACACACTTTTGCAGTCAGTCATCTGCAGACTAACCCACTACCCTGCTCATGGCCTATACTGACTAAGCAAGCCTACCAACATCAGGCAGCCCAGGCTGAATCAACATGTACTGTGATGTGAGTCACAATGAAACACAACACACTATTGTAACCTTCTGAAGGGTGAACTCCTTGGGCCTGACTGGAAAGACACATTTGCATTCAGACACATTAACTGAATGCATACAGTCCCAACAGGCAACTATCATTGTATAGACTGTACCCTGGTGGTTGGTGTTAAAGCGGCGGTAATACCGCCAACAGGCCGGCGGTAAAAAAAATGGGATCACTACCATGGCGCAAACCGCCAACACAGACAGCCACTTTAACACACCGACTGCCACGGCAGAAGCAACAAACACCTTGGCGGTAACCGCCAACAGACAGGCGGAAGACAATGTACTGCCCACCCCATTACAACCCACCAATCCGCCAGCTTTTCTGGGGCGGTACCAACACCATCAAAAGCATGGCAGAAACAGTGTTTGGAAGGGAAACCACTCACCTCTCAACTCTTAACGAAGAATCAGGATGCCATGGAGCCCAAGTTACAGGTCCTGCCCATGATGGTCTACCTCCTCAGACACGAGGAATATCAAAGGTGGCCGCGACGACCACGGTGACTACTGCAGCTAGCACACAGGGGAGGGGGGGAGGAAAAAGAGAATGAGACACACGCAACACCCCCACCCTCACCCATAACACCATACACACATGCAACAACAGTACATTTACACCCCGTTGCCCCCTGGAAGAACGCAAGGACAAAAGGAGTTGAGTGAAATAAATGATATTTTAGAAATAGGCAGATATGCGTAACAAATAGAAAAACAGTATATACATATATTTACAAAATGTACAGAAGGCCGTACATTGCCCTTTGCAAGTGTCCGTGGCCCACTGGGCCAAAAAAATCATATGCCAAGCCCACACTTGACTCCTGCCTCAATACGTAGAGAATACTGCAGGGGCATCAGGTCGAAAACACACAGGCATCTCAGGGGTCTGGGAAGGGGGGGCACCTCAGCCGGAAGATGGAATAACGCCACTGCTCCTCGAGGGGGCTCCATGCCCACTGCTAGCTCCTGTGGAGTGCAAAGCCACATTCTCTCAAGTCTCTCATGTGAGTGGGTTGCCCACTGGTTGGTCCTGGGGAGTTCAAGGCCACAGTCTCTCTAGTGGGTGGTTTTCCCACTGCTTGATCCTGGGGAGTGCAAAGCCACAGTCTCTCAAGTCTCTCAAGTGAGTGGTTTGCCCACTGATTGGTCCTGGGGATTGCAAGGCCACAGTCTCTCAAGTGGATGGCTTCTCCACTGGTTCTGGAAAAGGCTTTGTGCCCAGTGTGCTTCATCCTGCCAAGGATAGGGTGAGTGGATGCCTTTCTCCACTGGTTCTGGAGGGGGCTTGTGCCCAGTGTGCTTCATCCTGTCAAGGATAGGGTGAGTGGATGCATTTCTCCACTGGTTCTGGAGGGGGCTTTGTGCCCAGTGATGCAGCACTTGTGGTTTGGCAGTCCATATTACCTCACCTGGGTGTCTGAGGCACGAGATTTGCATGGATGAGGTAGCATGATACTCCATGGAGGCAGGGCCAGACTCCATCCTGCGGTGACTAAGGCTGCAAACTGGTTGTAGTGCTGGTGCTGGTGGGGGTGCTTCCAGTGGTGGTGGGAAGCTCCAGGACGTCTCCTGCAGCCTCAGACGGATGCACACTGGGGCTGCTGCTGCTGGTAGTGGTCCTACTGTCAGCGGTGCAGGTGGCAATGCTTGCGATGGTGCTTGCGGTGGGGATGCTGGCAGTGCTGGCCATGGTGCAGGTGCCGGTGCTGCCAGTGGTGGAGGGAGGCACCAGCCCGTCTCCTGCAGCCTCGGACGGCTGCCCTTTGGGGATGCTGCTGCTGACAGTAGTGGTGGCAGCAGTGGGGCAGGTGGCAGTGCTTGTGGCAGTGCCTGTAGCAGTGCTTGTAGCGGTCCTGGCCGCGGTACAGGTGGCGGGGCTGTTGGTTCTGATGGTGGGCACCAGGCCCTCACCTGGAGCCTCCGAGGCTTGAAGTGTCTTGCCTTGGCTTTTCTGCCCCTTCCTCACCTTGGCAGATGCTCCGGGGACCTTGACTCTGGCAGCTGGAGTTTTGGAGGAGGCCTTGCTGGGTGGGTCATGCTCCTTGCCCTTGATGCATGCTGTCCTCTTCTTTCCCAATGGTTTGGTCCTTTGCATGGGTCAGTGGCACACTGCCTGGCCTGACGGGTACCCCCTTTGAACCTCTGGGACTTGCAGGTACCATAGCGGACACCGACTTGGTGGTTGAGGTGCTGGCCTGGAATCTGGACACCGTGGCCCGAGGGGAAGGATGGGGGAGGGGTAGGGGACAGGTCAATGTTTGACAGGAAAAGGTTTTTAGACACACTGGAATGGGAAGATGGAGAGGGTTTGGGAGTGGAGGAAGAGGGAGTGGTTGTAGGAGGTGTCTGCTGAGTTTGGGTGAAGGTGCATGGGCTGGATGCTGTTGTGAGGTGGATGGCTGTTGCGTGGGTGGGTGGGTGTTTGCGTTTGTGTACTTTGGGAGGAGGAGTCACAGACACACTGGGAGAGGACACAGGGGACGTGTGCAAGGTTGTGGGGGTGGTGACTGCTCGTGTGGGGCGTGTTGTGATGGGCGTGCTGGTAATGGAGGTAGTGGATAAAGAGGTAGTGCATACAGGTGTGAGTGTAGACCCTACTGGGAGGAAGGTGGACGATGAGGAGGAGGGAGACACAATGGAGGCAGTGGATGTTGGTGTGTTTGCATGGGTATGGTGCTTGTGTGAGTGCCTGTGAGATGAAGTGTGGTACTTATGTTTGCCCTAGCCACTTTTGTGTGGTGATTTGGGTGAATGCTGGTCTGAAGGTGTGCTTGGGATAGGCTGGGGTTGAGGGGATTGGATCTGGGTAGAGGAAGTTGGAGGGGGGGAGGCTAGACACAGGGACAAGGGGTGCCATCAGTGCTGAGGCCAGAGCCTGAAATGCTCTCTGTTGGGCCTCCACGCCAGAGTGGATGCCCTCCAGGTATGCATTTGTTTGTTGCAAATGCCCTGCTACACCCTGGATGGCATTCAGTATGGCTGACTGCCCAACAGAGAGGGATCTCAGGAGGTCAATAGTCTCCTCACTGAGGGCAGCAGGGCTGAATGGGGCAGGGCCTGAGGGGCCTGGGGCAAAGGAGATGCCCACCCTCCTGGGTGAGCGGGCACGGGAAACACACTGAGGGGCTGCTGGGAGGGCAGTGCTGGTAGGGGGGGTGGCGGCTGTACCTGTTGTTGGGGTGGGCACAAAAGTGTCCGTCACCACAAGGGAGCTTCCATCAGAGGAGGAGTCGCTGTCTGTGGTCTCCCCTCCTGTCCCGGTTGTGGTGCTCTCCTCCCCCTCCATCCCACTGGTGCCCTCACCCTCGGTGGATTCAGCCTCCAGGCCCATGTGGGATGCAGCTCCCTCCGTCCGGTGCCTCTGCTCCTCTGCCAGATGATGCTAATGCACACAAGGACAGGGTAACAAAACAAAAAGGGGGGGTAGAGAGACAGAGGACACACTTGGTCAATGCCAGCAACACCACTACTATTGGCGTACAAAACACACAGGGAGCAGCCCTATGCACGAGGTCATGCCCAACCATTTACTAAGACAGTCACCAGCCCATGAGGTACAATGCCTAACGCCAGCATCTGCACCCCAGAAACCCACAGGACCCTGCCCAGTAGTAGATGGCCACTTACACTGTTGGGGTAGGAGTGCTCCAGAGCCTGCCCAACAAGGGACCTACCCTGTCAGGTTCGCCCTGGCCTAGGGGCACCCACAGCCCACATCCCCCACCCAGGTACCGCCTAACGCGCGCAAAGTCAACTTTCAGAATCTGTACTTACCCCTTTGTGGCTGCTGTGATGCCCTCAAGCACCCATCCAACTCCGTAAAGGCCACCGCCAGGATGCAGAACATCAGGGGGGTCATGGTTCGACGGGCACCCCTTCCTCGTTGGGAGGCCAGCCCCAGCTGGGCCTCCGCGGTCTTCTTTGCCCAAAGGCGCAGGTCCTCCCATCTCTTGTGGCAGTGAGTGCTTCGCCTGTCAAAGACCCTTTGGGTCTACACCTCCTTAGCGATGGCACGCCAAATACCCTTTTTCTGGTGGGCCCTGACCTGGAGGGAAAAGACAGCAGAAAAGGGAATTAATCACCCCTCCAGACCATCAGACTCATTGCCCACCAGTTCGCACCCATCCCCTGACTCACATACAGTGACCACCTTACATGCTGCACTCTGGCCAGGATGCCTCAGCACCCCCCAACATGTGGCTTACATCCACAGCACTCCATACATTCATGGCCCACGCATCATGCTCACAGTGTACTCACCTGTTTGTCTGGAGGACCGTAGAGTAATGTGTACTGGGGTAGGACACCATCCACCAGTTTCTCCTACTCCTCAGAAGTGAAGGCAGGGGCCCTTTTCCCAGACACATGAGCCATTGTCGCTTCCAGACACAGGTCACAGCAGCACTTGCAGTGTAGGTCCTCTCCTGTAGAAGGTCAGGTAGCAAGTGAGTGAACAGATAGAAAATGGCGGTCACGTCCGCGGTGGTGCGTACAGTAACCGCCGGCGTACATCGCCATTGGCTCCTGGAACCCATGGGGCTCAATGATAACCAATGCGAAGTTGCGCTGCGGTCATCGACCGCCTACTGCGACGGCACACAACGCCAGCGGAATTACCTAATTTCCACTTGTCCCTCCTCACAGGTCAGGCAGCTGCCATTTCAGGGGGGCACAGAGCATGGCGCCTACCTGCGTCACAGCAGACACTGGCACATCAACTGACTCTCGAGTTCACATACTGTTTCTATAAAGTAAATAAAACAACATTAGTGCAATAGATGTGGGAATATGACCCTCTGCTCACCGTTCTCTTCCATAGTCTTCAACCGCTGAGGCAGAATATGAGATGGCGGCATCCTCCGGTGTACAGACCCCTGGTGGACCTTGCGACAATGGAGGACAGACACATAATCATTACCTACAGACTTGATCGTGCCACAATCCAAGAACTGTGTGCCAAATTAGAGCCAGACCTGATGTCAGCTATCCACCAGCCCACAGGAATCCCCCTTCTAGTGCAGGCCTGTCAGTGCTCCATTTCCTGGCAAGTGGTTCCTTCCAAACAACAGTGGCCTTGGCATCAGGGATGTCTCAGCCAATGTTCTTTTATGTGTTGACCAGAGTGTTGTCTACCCTGCTGAAACACGTGCGCAGCTACATCATGTTCTACAGGTGGAGGATTTGGCTACAGTGAAGGCTGACTTTTATGCCCTGGGACATATCCCCAACATCATTGGTGCCATTAATGGTACACATGTGGCATTTGTCCCCCCCCGGAGAAATGAACAGGTTTACAGGAATAGAAAAATCTATCACTCCATGAATGTGCAGATGGTGTGTTTGGCGGACCAGTACATCTCCCATGTGAATCTCAAATATCCTGGCTCTGTGCATGACACCTTTATCTTGAGGAATAGCAGCATACCATATGTGATGGGCCAACTCCAGAGGCACCGGGTGTGGCTAATAGGTGAGCCAAAGGTCCCCACCCAGTATCTGTTGGTGTCTGGATATGGGGTTGTCCCTAAGGGTTAGTGTGTGTCTAACAGTCGTCTCTTGATATTTGCAGGTGACTCTGGTTACCCCAACCTCTTATGGCTACTGACACCAGTGAGGAATGCCAGGACAAGAGCAGAGGAACGTTACAATGAGGCACATGGGCGTACAAGGAGGATTATTGAAAGGACCTTCGGCCTCCTGAAGGCCAGGTTCCGGTGCCTAGATCTGACAGGTGGATCCCTGTACTACTCACCCAAGAAGGTGTGCCAGATCATCGTTGCATGTTGCATGTTGCACAACCTGGCCTTGAGACGCCAGGTGCCTTTTCTGGAGGAGGATGTGCATGGAGATGTTCTTGTGGCAGCGGTGGACAGTGAGGAAGAGGAGGCAGAGTAAGAAGATGTGGACAACAGAACAAGTATAATACAGCAGTACTTCCAGTAACACACAGGTAAGACACTGTAACTCCACTTTACATTTCAGTTATCTGTTGGACATCTTACAAGGCAGCCTGTTTCCCTATGTCTATGGCCACTGACTGTTCCCTTTGGAATCTGTATTTTTCAGATCTCTGTGCCCCAATCTGCTTCCTGCTATGTGTACTGCTGCCCACCAAAGGTCATCCTAAAGTATATTTCACTGTACATTTGCACTGCAATGCTTTGATAATTCTGTACTAATACATTTGTGAATCATTAGACTGACTCCATATTGGTATTTGTTCCAAGGGTGTTTATTTAGGAGCTCATAAGTAGAGGGGTATGTGCAAGGGGCTGGGATGATAGTGGAGGAAAGTCCAGGGTAGAGTCAAGTCACTTGGTATCACAGGTGCATTGTCCAAGGGGACATGGGAAGGGGAGCAATGGCAGTTCAAGGTGGACAGGGTAACAGAGTGGGACACAAGGGTGACAATCAGGAAAGTCCTATTTCCTGGCGGGGGTCTTGGCAATGTTCTCTGGCTTCTGCCTGGATCGCAGGGACCGTTTGCGGGGTAGTTCCCCTTCTGCAGGGTGTGGGGTGCTGGTGGCCTGTTGTTCCAGTGGCAGGTACTCCTGTCCACTAGCACCGGCAGAGGTGGAAGGCTGTTCTTCAGTTTGGCTAGTGTCAGGCGCCCGTTGTTGTGCCACTGCCTCCCTCATGGTCTTGCCCTTGTCAGCCAGCACCCCTGCAATGGTGACCAGGATGGTGTATATTTTTGTCAGGTCATCCCTGATCCCCAGGTACTGTCCCTCCTGCAGCCGCTGGGTCTCCTGCAACTGGGTCTCCTGCAACTTGGCCAGTATCTAGCCCATCATCTCCTGGGAATGGTGGTATGCTCCCAGGATGTTGGAGAGTGCCTCGTGAAGAGTGTGTTCCCTGGGCCTGTCCTCCCCCTGTTGCAGAGCAGTCCTCCCAGCTTCTTTGTTGTCCTGTGCCTCTGTCCCCTGAACAGTGTGCCCACTGCCACTGACCCCAGGTCCCTGATCGTCCTGTGTTTGTGGGGGTTGCCTGGGGCCCCTGTAGTGGAGGACACACTGCTGATTGACGTGTCCTGGGGACAGTGGCATGGGCCCACTGGGTGGGTGCTGTGCTGCTGTTTCCTGAGGGGGGGAGGCTCTGTGGTGGGTTGGGACTGTGGCAGGGGAACTGACTGTCCGGAGGTTACGGATGGGTCAGGTTGGTCATCCTGATCCAGGCATGCAGAGCTGCTGTTGTCACTGTGGGCCTCTTCAGGTGGGGGACTAGATGTGGCTGGCACCTCCTCTCCGGTGACGTGGAGTATGGGTCGTGTGGGAATGCAAATGCATTGTTAATGTGTGTGCCATCTTGTGCATGGGTGTGTTTTCCTGTATGATTGTGATTTCCCTGTCAGCTTGGCCTTGTGTGAATGGTGATTTTGTGGGCTGGATGAGTCTCTCTACTGGGCATGCTGGGGTGATGGGCGTCCATGCAGGTCTGTGATGGGTGTCCAAGCATTGTTGTTGCATGCAGGGCTTGGTATTGGGATGGGTGGGTTGTGGTTGTGGGGTATATGTGAGGTGGTGGAGTGATGGGGTGAGGGTAGGGATATGAGTTTGGGATGGCATGCAGGTAGGGTGGGGGGATAAAGTAGTAAAGAGTTGATTTACCAGAGTTCAGTCCTCCCACTACTCCTGCAAGGCCCTCAGGATGCATGATTGCCAAGACTTGCTCCTCCCATGTTGTTAGTTGTGGGGTAGGAGGTGGGGGTCCACCGCCAGACCTCTGTACTGCTACCTGGTGTCTTGCAACAACAGAACGCACCTTTCCCCGTTGGTCGTTCCACCTCTTCTTGATGTAATCCCTGGTTCTTGGGTGTTGTCCCACAGCATTGACCCTGTCCACGATCCTCTGCCATAGCTCCATCTTCCTTGCAATGGACGTCTGCTGCACCTGTGATCCGAACAGCTGTGGCTCTGCCTGGATGATTTCCTCCACCATGACCCTTAGCGCCTCCTCAGAAAACCTGGGGTGTCTTTGGGGTGCCATGGATGTGGTGTGTGTGTGATATGTGTGAGGATGTGTGGGGTGATGTGTTGGGGTGTATGCTGTGATGTATGTGAATGGTGTATGGGTGATGGTGTTCTGTGGCTCTGATTGAGTGGGTGCTCCTGGCTTGTCTCTCTCTGCCTGTTGTCTATTTTTTCGTTGTAAGGGGTTGTGGGTAATGTGGGTGTGTGTTTTATATTGGATTGGTTGTGTGGCTGTGGTGTGTGTATATGTGTCAGGTGTGTGTAGTTTGAATTGTTCAATGTGGTACAGTTTTCCTAGTGTGTGTGTATTTTGAGCGTGGCGGTGTGTACTGCCAATGGTTTGCCGCGATTGAAAGACGGCCGCGGGGATTCGTGGGTGGTGATACTGTGGGCGTATTCCTGTTGGCGTAGCGGTGTGGGTTTTGCTATCGCCAGTATAGACCTTTAGGCTGGTGGACTTGTGTGGGTGTCTGTATAGTGGCGGAATTCTCAGTGTGGGTCATAATACTCGTGGTGGAATACCGCCGCAGTCACGGTATGTTGGCGTCCATCAGCACGGTGGTAGGCCGTATTTACCGCCACGGTTGTAATGAGGGCCAAAGTCTCTTCCCTGTGCATGTGTGGACATGTTGCCTACCCAATGTAATATCATACCACTTCCGAATGGGTTTGTGTGGTATGTGCTTGAAGCACAGAACACACATTTTACCATATGTGGCAATCCTACAGAGATGGTACCCAACATAATAAGGTACGTTTGGTGTGAGTGGTTGCATGTAACCAAGCTAATGAAATGAGTCACATGTCATGCCCTCCCCTGAATCAACCAACTATCTAAACTGCAGGTTTGTCACTTGGACAGTACACCTGTATGGTACAAATATGACTCATGTAAAGGTGACAACAGAGCTGTGGGAGTAAGGGACCTATCATAAGTCAATGACACACCTTGCCAACAAGGGTCAACACAAATATGTACTAGATCAGGGGGTTACATCAGTACACATTCCTAATGTAGTCAATGTAGAAAGGTCTTGAGGCCAAATCTTGCCACTGAAGACTCATTTTGGCCTCATCCAAGGATTTGCAGGTCCCTAGGGAGTGGGGCTGGTGCCACAGTTGCATATCCACAGTAACTCTACCCCAGCCTGGTCTATGTCCCATACTGGGAGAAACATTTGACAGGCCTTGGTCTCTATTATCAAGGGCAGCCCTAAGACATAAGAACCTGAGCCAATTACTCTACTATAAACAACAGTGGTTCTTGACTGCAGGATTTTTGGACAAGTGAACACTAAGTTGGTGGTTTGAGTTACAGAAACAGGGCCTCCTGGGAGTTGTAGTCAGGTTACTCCCTCTACTGTAATCAGGATGGTGTTAGGTAGCCGGGCATCACGGAGCTCTGCTGTAAGCAACCTACATGGCCGCCATCTTGGCCACTCCCCCAATTACACAATGTACATAATTAATTAATGATTAATTATAAATACATAATGTATAATTAATCAATTATTATTTAATAAACTTCCCACCCTAGACCCCTACAAACCCAACAACCCACACCTAAAATGTAAATAAAAAAATTATAATAATTGCACAAGTTATATAATTACTTAATTAATTAATTAACAATTCATAAATAATTAATAATTTATAATTTATTATTTAACTTCCCAGCCCATACCCCTGGAAACCCAACAACGTGCACCTAAAATATAAGTTAAAAAATGTTATTTGTACAATTTACATACTTAATAATCAAATAAATAATTAAAATAAATAAAATATATATATAAATTAATTAAACTTTATTCACTTCTCAGCCTGTACCCTACAAACCTCACAATCTGCCATGACCCTATAAATTACTTTTTTTTAAATTAAATTAAAAATGTAAATAACTTAAAATTACAAACTATATTTAAAAACATTAACAACAATTATACAAACAATATAAAACATAGACAAATTATTCTTTAAACACATAAAGAAACTTTAAAAAGTGCATTTCTTATCTTAAAACATCAATATTTTTGTCAATGATATTTGTGTGTCCCGATACTTAAAACAATATTTCTACAATTCCATATTTTTTAAACAATATTTTGCCCGAACACCTTCAAGAAATAATAGAGTCAATGTGTATATTTCCTGTTTTTTTTCTTATCTCTGTAGGTCAGCCCCCATTTCTAAAACAAAATCTGAAGGGCCACTGCTAGGCACGTGCTGCAGTAAGGGGACTTCTAGCGCCACAGCATCTACTGCTACATAACATGGGACGACTTGCCTCATTTCTATGGTAAAACTGAAAAGGTCCTGTTAGATAAACAAGTGAGTGCACACGATGCAGTGCATTCTGGAGGTGTCCTACTTTGACTTGGATGGAGAGCTGAAGGCCCGGGACCGGCAACAAGAAGGTAAGTCTATTCACATTTAAACTTTTTCATGTTGTTATTAACCATTCTTTTCATTTTGCAGCTTGTAATATATCAGAACTCTAAGGCTCTCATTTATAGTCTGGTGTAGAGTATTGCCCAAGGTTGCTTCCCCTCAAGCATCATGCTTATCCTATTCACCCTGTTCCAAGTGCCTTAGGATATAATGCAGTAGCAAAATGAATGATGTGACATCTGATGGGTTTGTGAGGGAGTTATACCTGCAACTAAATAGAAATCAGCCATGTTGCAGCAAGAAGTACAGTAGCTGGAAGAAGGTGGCAGGGAAACCCCTATGTCACACTGTTTAAAATCCCAAATAGTAACTTCACAATATGTACATTGTCAAAATAAACTCATGGACGTTGTACCAATGTTTCTCTGATAGATGACACTACAGACAATTTGGGCAAAATGATTCTGAGATTTGCCTACAAATATCCACACTCAATGAATCAGCAAGCCCCAGGAAAATCACCTGTCTTGATTGGTAATGCTGAGAATACCCTGCTCAGATTTCATAAGTAAAATCAAATGGTCCATTGAATGTAATAGAGGCTCAGGGAGTCTCTGGTACCTGTAGAAGGCCCTTAACAAGTTGCTCAATAGAAAGGCATATCACTGCCCCTTTTTGTCATGCAAACACAGATTATTTGGATGAATGAGTGTACAAAACCACATATGATTCCCACATTCCTGCACGTCACTCCCTGACGCACGTCAACAGTTAGGTAAAAAACCTTCACCATTTAACACCTCACCAATGATTCTACATCAGTAGCATGGAAATGCACATTGTGAGTAAAAACTGTAGTCCTACCTGTCATTTCCTTCATTGATTCTGCAATTGTACATGCCAAGTGACATGTTAGGGTATGTATGAGCCAGCAATTAATGGTGACACACTAATGTCTGTGGCACCACATGAACTGTAGGCCCTTCAAATATTTCCAATTTATATCACATGTTGGCGTGCACACACCTGTGATGGAATCAGACAATATCCATTGAAGAAAGTTAGACCATGCATGAAACAGTAGTGAAAATGATATAGCAAAAGTGAAAGGTACACATGCTAACATATAGGCACAAGGAATGATGGCAATAGTGATCTTACCGCATTCAAGTCAACGGACATTCACTACTTACCAAGGGTAAGTATTCTTCTGTGACTGCACCCAATGGGCAATGTATGCTCTGTCACATGTATGATGAGCACCTCCACATGAGAGATAGTGGTGAGGCACCAGAACTTGTGACACACTGAAGACAAATGGCCTGTGGGAGAAAGATGTCAATATACTCCCTTGAGCAGACACCTGGCTGAGGACAGTGGCCTATTACCTCATGCTGTATATTGTTAGGGCTGACCCACTGAAGCCAAATGGACTGTATGGTACAAATGACACACACAACGACCATGACCTAATTGATAACTGTACTCAGCCATGTGTTGGCCCTGGAGATTAAATTGGTTGTGGACTGTACACTGTTGTGCCCTAGGTCACTGGGCCAATAGGCAAGGCACATCAGCCTGCACCAACTTCCATACCTGCACAAAGAAGTACTCATTGTGTGTGTCGCATATGGCCCATCTCCAGTCTTCAGTGGGAGACGGTAGACTCTAACATATCAACTTGGCAATGTAACAGGTGGGATTTATGCCCAGGTCTCTCCCCTTGTAGCTGCTGTGTTCCTCTCAAACGCTCATCAAGTTCGGGGTAGGCCACTCCCATAATGCAGGCCATCAGGGGAGTCAGGTTTTTGTGTGCGCCCCGCCCACATTGGGAGTTCAGCCCCAGCTGGACCTCCGTGGTCTTCCAGGCCCAGAGCCTCAGGTCCTCCCACCTCTTGTGACAGTGGGCGCTCCACCGACTATGGACCCCCAGGGTTCACAACTTCCGGGCGATGGCTCTCCAAATCCTTTTTTTATGATGGACGTTGACCTGTATGGATGCAATAGACAAATGAAAAGGTCCAGTTCCATTTTTTGGGCCAACTTGTTGGGTCACACACATTTCAGAAACACCAAGCATAAACACTTTGTAATTGTAAAGCACACATGCTGATGAGTACAGTGACACAAATACAAACTTTTGCAGTCATCTGCAGACTAACCCACTATCCTGCTCATGGCCTACACTGATTTAGCAAGCCTACTGACATCAGGTAGCCCAGGCTCAAGCAACATGTACTGTGGTGTGAGCCACAATGAAACACAACCCACCATTGTAACCTTCTGACGGGTGAACTCCCTGGGCCTGACTGGACTGACACATTTACATTCAGACACATTGACTGACTGAATACAGTCCCTACAGGCAACTACCATTGTATAGACTATACCCTAAGACTTAAGTGACAATGAAAGGGCTGCCATGGGTTGCACACAGAGGCCCTAATTTTGACATTGGTGGTAAATGCTGCTAACTGCTGTGGTGACGGCTGCCAACATGCCGCTGCGGTGGCGGATATCCGTTCGCCATATTATGACACACACACACACCAATCCAACAGAATACTGCCACATACACAAATCCGACAGCCCAAAGGTCAGGGCTAAAGTGGCGCTACCAGCACCCATACCGTTACGCCAACAAAACAACGTCCACCACATTATAACCCACGAATCACCACGGCGGACATTCAATGGCGATAAACCATTGATGGTACACACCGGCGCGCTCAGAATGGACACCCAAATACAAAACAACACTACATTGGCCAAAACTGAAATCACACACCTGACACCCACAGCACAATAAAACACCCACCCACATTACCCACAACCCTTTACAAACACCAATTATTGCCTCCAGACTGAAACCAAGACCACTGAATCAACTACACACACACCACAAACTCCCATACATCCGTCACACACTCCACATCCCACACCCTACCACCCTACCACACTACTCAACACCCTCCCACCAACACACACCACAAAACACTAATGTCCCCACTAAGGCACCCCCGTTTCACTGATGAGGAGTTGTGGGTCATGGTGAAGGAAATAGTCATGGTAGAGGCACAGCTGTTTGGAGCACAGGTACAGCAAATATCCATTGCCAGGAAGATGGAGCTATGGTGGAGAATCGTGGACAGGGCGAACGCCATGGGACAGTATCCAAGAACAAGGGATGGCATCAGGAAGAGGTGGAACAACCTATGGAGGAAGGTACGTTCTGTGGCAGCAAGGCACCAGCTCACCATGCAGAGGTCTGGAGGTGAACTCCCACATCCTCCCCTACAGCTCACAGCATGGGAGGAGCAAGTTTTGGCAATACTGCATCCTAAGGGACTCACTGGAGTTGCCGTAGGACTGAACACTGGAGAGTCAATTCTTACTACTTATCACCCCCCATACCTGCATGCCATCACACCCCCTCACCCTCACTCACATCACTCCACTCCATCCCACACACTGCACCTACACATATGACTAACCCTAATGCCTAGCCCTGCATGCTACACCAATGCATGGACAACCCTCCCAGCCCTGCTTGGACACCCATCACCAAAGCATGCACAGCATGGAGATCTAACAAGCCCACAATACATCACCATACACTAACAAAGGCAGCAGGGCACCAGCAGTGATAGAGGGGAAGCCAAGGATGTACAATTTGTCACAGACATGAGGCATAATTCATTGCTTACATCCCCACAGGTGTACCAGCCAATCTCAGTGGAGAGGAGGTACCACGTCTAACAGTAACCCAGCAGAGGATGCCCCAAATGATGACAGTAACTCTGGACTTCAGGATCTGGATGAACTACCTGGCCCATCAGCGACCACTGGTCAGTCGGACACCCCAGCCCACTCGCAGTCCACCACAGAGCCTCCCCCATCAGTATCCAACACCACAGCACCCACCCAATGTCCCCACACCTCTGTCCCCAGGACACGTCAATCCATAGTGTGCCCACCTGTACAGGGACCCCAGACCACACCTCACACCCAAGACAATTAGGGTCCTGGGGTCAGTCCTGGGCACACTGTTCAGGGGACAGAGGCACAGGGCTACAGGGACACTGGGAGTGCCACTGTGTGCCAGGGGGAGGACAGGCCCAGGAAACCGACTCTCCAGGAGGCCCTCACTAAGGTCCTGGGGGCTTACCAACAATCCAAGGCCAAGATGGGCCAGCTCCTTACCAACATGCAGGAGAACAAGCGGCTGCAGGAGGAACACCATCAGGAGATCAGGGAGGATTTGCACGCCCTCAACACCACCATGATCTCCATAGCAGGGGTGCTGGCAGACATGGCCAACATCATGAGGGAATGGACAGAACACCAGCCGGCCCCTACCACTAGCTAGCCTACTGACCAGCCCACCACATCTACTGCAGCTAGTGGACAGGAGGCCCTGCCACAGGACCCACAGACCACGAGCACCCCTCCCTCTGCAGAAGGTAAACCACCCTGCAAACGTTCCCTGCGACCCAGACAGAAGCCAGAGAGACACTTGCCAAAACCAAGACCACCTCCAGGAAATAAGACCCTCCTGATTGTCCCCCTTGTGTCTCACCCTGTCACCTTGTCCACTTTGAACTGCCTTTGCTCCCCTTCCTATGGCCAAGGGGCACAGGACCTGTGCTACAAACAGAATGGAACCATACCCTGAACTTTCCTCTACCATCACCCCATTCCATTGCACTTTCCCGTCAATTATTTGCACTACAATAAATGTCCTTGAACAAAACTTGACTGATATTGTTTAATGTGATGAAAATGTGCATTTATGGAAACAGTCACATCATGTGCAAATGATCTGAAAACTGTGATAGCATACAATTAATGACCTGTAGCTGTCTGTAGTCATCACATCCATACACTGTTGTAATATCACCAGCATCTGCAAAATGAGAAGCCATTGTGGACAGTAAGTAGAGATGCAAAGGAAGTGAATGCCATCCTGCCTCAGCCACATAGATAAAACAATAGTCAGAGGAATGGTCAGTTATACTGTCTCACCTGTGTGGCATTGGAAGTATTGACATATAACTGATGTTCTGTTGTCCACATCCTCATCCTCTGCTTCCTCATCCTCACTGTCCTCAGGGTCCAATGCTGCCACAGGGGCATTTCCAGTCTCCTTTTCCTGCAGATAAGGCACATGTCGTCTGAGGGCCAGGCTGTGCAACATGCAGCATGCCACTACTATCTGGCAGACCTTCTCCAGTGAGTAGCCAAAGGATCCACCTGTCAGATGCAGGCATCTGAACCTGGCCTTCAGGAGGCTGAAGTTTTTTTCAATGATTCTCCTGGTTCGCCCATGTGCATCATTGTAACGATTCTCAGCCCCTGTCCTGGCATTTCTCACAGGGGTCAGGAGCCACAATAGGTTTGGGTAGCCTGAGTCATATGCAAGTACTGAGGGACAAACATTAGCCTTACACAATGGTATGGGGTTAACATCAGAAGGCATACACTGACATACATTGGGTGGGCACTCAAGCACACCTATTAACCACACTATGTTCCTCTGTAGTAGTACCATCAGCTGTGGGATGCTGCTATTCCTCAGAACAAAGGTGTCATGCACCGACCGAGGATACTTGGCAGTGACGTGGGAGATGTACTAGCCCGCTAGGCACACCACTTGAACATTGAGTGAGTGGAAACTCTTCCGCTTCCTGTACACCTGTTCATTCTGGCGGGGGGACATACGCAATATGTGTTCCGTCAATCGCCCCAACAATATTTGGTATATGTCCCATTGCATAGGATAGTGCCTTCACAGTGGCCAAATCTTCCGCCTGGGGGAAAGCGATGTAGCTGCACATGTGTTTGACCAAGGCAGACAGAACCCTTGCCAGCACGATTAAGAACATTGGCTGTGACATTCCTGCTGCCAAGCACACTGTCACTTGGAAACAACCAGTTGCCAGGAAATGGAGCACTTATAGGACTTGCACAAGAGGAGGGATCCCAGTGGGATGACTGATAGCTGATATCAGATCAGGCTCCAATTGGGAACACTGGTTCTGTGATTGTGGTCCTGTCCAGTTTATAGGTGAGTATTATGTTCCTCTCCTCCAGTGCAGCTAAGTCCACAAGGGGTGTGTACACTGGGGTTTGTCTCTTCCTATTCATCTGCAGTGGTAGGTATCTAAGGGGCTCAAGAGTGAGTAGGCTGTAACAATTTGAGCAATGGAACCACCACCTCAGTATACATAGAGAATTAATGTGATGGAACAGTGGGAATGGCAATGAACGTGCAATCATCAGCAATGATGCAGTTATGGATTATCTGAATATTGCCCACCACCATTAAATGGCAACAGCCTGTCCTGTATCTAGGGACAGGTGGAAGTGAGGAAACTCCGCCGACGTAGAGTGTCGTGGCGGAAGGCGGTCTTGCACCGCCATGCAATTTCTCATTGGCTAATATGGGACTCTATGGAGTACAGTGGCCAATGGGGATCAGCTGCAGCGGTGACGGTGTACACCGCCGTGGACGTGACAACCATTTTCTATCTAAATCCTCTCTTGATTGCTGACTTTCCACAGGACAACACCTACACTGCGTGTGCTGCTGTGACCTGTGCCTGGAACCTGCCATGGCCCGTGTGACTGGGGAAAGGGCCCCTGTCTTCCCTTCGAAGGAGGTGGAGCGTTTGGTGGAAGGGGTCCTACCCCAGTATGGACTGCTGTATGGGCCTCCGGACCAACAGGTGAGTACACCCTGGGCATGATGCATGTGCCAAGGTTGCATGGAGATGTGTGTGCAAGCATTGTGTCATTTGAGGGGTGGTATGTCTGTTGCCAGTGTAAATGGTGGGCAACAGGTGATGTGTGTGCCAATGGAGATGAAAATGGGATTTGTGGGCCATATATGTGACAGGATGGATTGTATGTGTAATGGTGTACTTCTGTCTGTATTACCTCTGCAGGTCAGCCCCCATCCGAAGAAGGGATTGTGGTGTTCCATCGCCAAGGGCGTGCTGACCCTGGGGGTCTACAGCAGGCAGAGCACCCACTGTCTGCCAAGGTGGGAGGACCTGAGACGCTGGGCATGGAAGACCGCGGAGGCCCAGCTGGGGATGGTCTCCCAATGAGGAAGGGGTACCTGTCGGAACCTGACCCCCCTGATGAACCACATACTGGCAGTGGCCTACCTAGAACTGGATGGGCGCTTGAGGGCATCACAGCAGCCACTAGGGGGTGAGTACAGTGGGCGGAACTACAGTCATTGGTAGGTGCCATTGTATCCTGGCGGTGGTTATGAGTCAGTGGGTGCCCCTTAATTCTAGGTCAGACATTCAGAGTGACCCAGCTCAAGCGTAATGGGTATATAGCAAATTCAGAAACCTAGTTAGGTTGTATTTCATGCCAGACAGGGCTTAGTGGGTCCCAGGAGGGGTGCAGTTGGCGGTGTTTGGCCCTCATCTTGCTGTGGCACCTAGCCAATTGATTGCTAGTGAGGTGCATAGTGCCCAATCCTGAACCCTGTGTGTGATGGTAATGTGTCTGCCAACTGTGGTGTTGGTGCTGTAATTGACCCAGTGTTCCCTTTCATCTCTCCACCCCTTTTTTCTTCTGTCATCCTGTCCATGTGTGCATTAGCATCATGTGGTGGAGGAGCAGGGGCACCGGTGACTGAGGGAGCTGCATCCCACAGGACCCAGAAGGGAACCAGTGGGACGGAGGGGGAGGGGAGCCCCACTGTGGAGACAGGAGGTGACAACACGGACTCTAATTCCTCCTCTGATGGGTGCTCCCTGGTGGTAGCAGACACCTCTGGGACCACCCCATCTCAGGGTACAGCCGCCACCCCCATACCAGCACCGCCCTCCCAGTAGCCCTTCACCGAGTTGCCTGTGCTCACTCACCCAGGAGGGTGGGCACCTCCTTTGCCCCAGGCACCTCAGGCCCTGCCCCAGTGAGCCCTGCTGCCCTGAGTGAGGAGGCTATTGACCACCTGAGAACCATCTCTGTAGGGCAGGCAACCCTTGTGAATGCCATCCAGGGGCTGGCATCCCAGATGCAGCAATGCAATGCATTCCTGGAGGGCTCCACAGTGGATTGGCGACCCAACAGAGATTGTTCCAGGCTCTAGCCTCCTCTCTCATGGCAGCCATTGTCCTTGTTTCTACCGTTCTCCCTCCAACTACCACTTACAAGTCCCAGTCTCCTCAATCCCAACCCAGCCCATGCACACATACAGACAAGCATGCAGACAAGAGTAGCACAGTCAAACACAGGCAGCACATTTCAGGCCACAAGCACTCACACAAACAACAGACAGTTGCATACACACCAACATGATTCTCCAGACCAAGCACTCTTAGAAAATTCCTACCAATGTGGATGACATGTGGTCCCTTTACCTTGTAGTCCCCTGTAAAGTGATTCGACACCATACACTGATATGAGAGGTGCTATAAAGCAAATGAATTACATGGGACAGAAAAGTTATGGAAAGAAGAGAGGCCCTTATGGTTTTACTTCCTTTCCCCAACACATATTTATGTGAAAAAGCTTTCTCAGATCTTATGTACCTAAAAAATAAAAACAGAAATCGATTGGGAAATGTAGAATCTGACCTGAGTATTCAGCTTTCCTAAATAAAACCAAACATTGAAAAGTTAGTTGCCGAGATGCAGCACCAACCTTCCCATTAAAATGTTTCGATATTTTCATATTTTACAATATAAAGTAATTATGGCCCTCATTACAACCCTGGTGGTCGGTGATAAAGTGGCAGTAATACCGCCAACAGGCTGGCAGTAATTACCGTCAAATTATGACCATGGAGGTGAGAATTCCCATAGACAGTCACTTTACCACACCGTCCGCCAGGGTGGAAACAACAGCCACCCCAGTGGTAGCCACCTACAGTCAGGCGGAAGTCAATGTTCCTCCCACCATATTAAGACCCTGGGAACCGCCACCGGTACCAACGACAGCAAAAGCCTGGCAGAAACACTGCACAGAAGGGAAAGGACTCACCTTTGGAGACACAGCAAACAACCACGCCGGCATGGAGCCCGAGCTGCAAATATTTCCAAAAATCTTTTACGTCCTGCTCCACCACGATCACCAACAACGGTGAAGATGACCACGGTGAGCACGGCCCCATATCACACAGGGGAAGGGGGGAGGAAAACGAGAGTGACATACACACGCACAACATACAGCCCGAACCCCCAACACCATACACAGAATCAGATGCAGTAATAAAACATATTTACCCCATACTCCTCAGGAATAAAGCAAGGACAACACAAATAGATGAAAGTGAGTGTAATAATATAGATACAGTAAAAATACAAACATTCAGTCTAAAGGTATATACATATGTACAGGGAAACTGCCCAGTCCTCTGTGTGGGCCACAGAGCCACATGACAAAGTCCAAGGCCCCACTTGTCTCCTGCATCAACATGAAGAGAACACCGAAGGGGCATCAATTGGAAAATAGCCAGGCACCTCAGGGGGACGGGCAACAGGGGGGTACCTCAGCTTGGAGATGATAGAAGACCACTGGTTTTGGAGGGGGCAACATGCCCTGTGCTTGGTCCTGGGGAGTGCAAGCCACAGTCTCACAAGTGGGTGACTTGCCCACTGGCTCTGAAGCGGGCAACATGCCCATTGCTCTGTCCTGGGGAGTTCAAGGCCACAGTCTCTCAAGTGGATGACTTGCCGACATGCTCTGGAGGGGGCAACATGCCCTTTGCTCTGTCCTCGGAAGTACAAGGCACAGTCTCTCAGGTGGGTGACTTTCCCACATGCTCTGGAGGGGGGAACATGCACTGTGCTTCAGATCCTGGGGAGGATGGGGTGAGTGGGTCTCACACCCACTAGTTCTGGAGGGGGCATTGTGCCCTGTGCTTCAGATCCTGGGGAGGATGGGGTGAGTGGGTGTCATACCCACTGGTTCTGGAGGGGCCATCATGCCCTGTGCTTCAGATCCTGGGTAGTGCAAGGTCACAGTCTCTCAGCTGGGTGTCATTCCCACAGGATTTGCAAGGGGCAGGCCGCACAACAGCCCATGGAGGCAGGGCTACAGACCGTCCGCCGACAGTGACAGCTGCTCAGTGGTGTTGCTGCTGATGCTGCTGGTGGTGGGGGGAAGCTCCAGCCCATCCCCCGCAGCCTTGGACGGATGCCCACTGCTGGTGGTGGTGGTGCTGGTACTGCTGGTGGTGGGGGGAAGCTCCAGCCCATCCCCTGCAACCTTGGACGGCTGCCTGCTGGTGGTGGTGCTGCTGCTTCTGGTGGTGGTGGGGAGAAGCTGCAGCCCATCCCCTGCAGCTTCGGACAGCTGCCCACTGCTGGTGGTGATGGTGTTGCTGGAGGTGGGGGGAACCTCCAGCACTTCCCCTGCAGCCTCGGACGGGTGCACAACCATGGTTGGTGGTGGGGGCTCCGACTGAGTCCCAGAACTAGGCCCCTTGTCCTTCCTGCCTGCTGGTGCAGGCCCCTTGCCCATACTGGCAGCAGCTGGGGATGGCTCCTTGCTCTTCTTGGCAGCAGCTGGGGATGGCATTTTGCCCTTCAAGGCAGCAGCTGGGGATGGCTCCTTGCCCTTCAGGGCAGTACTTGGGGCAGGCTCCCCTTGCCCTTTGTAGCAGCAGCTGGGGATGGCACCTTGCCCTTCAGGGCAGCAGCTGGGGAGGGCTCCTTGCCCTTCTGGGCAGCACTTCGGGCAGGCACCCTTTCCTTGAGGCTGCCTGGTGCCCTGGATCCTTTCCACCACGTGTGGATGTGGAGACTACTGGGCCCGTGGACTGTGTGGCTGAGGTGCTTACCTGGGTTGTTTCCCCCGTGGCCAGGCGTGAAGGACGGGGGGAGGGCTACGGAAGAGGTCAATGGTGGAGAGGAAAAGCTGCTTAGGGACATTGGGGTGTGAAGAGGGAGAAGGTTTGGGAATGAAGGAAGAGGGAGTGGTTGTGGGAGGTGTCTGTTGTGTTTGGGTGCAGGTGCATGGGCTAGATGCTGTTGTGAGGTGGATGGCTGTTGGGTGTCTGAGTGCTTGCGTTTGCGTACCTTGGGAGGGAGAGACAGACACAGTGGGAGAGGACACAGGGGACGTGTGCATGGCTGTTGTGGTGGTGTCTTCCAGTGAGGTGTCTGTTCTGCTAGGTGTGATGGTGATGGCGGTAATGGATGAGGATGTAGTGCATGCAGGTGTGAGTGTAGACGCAACTGGGAGAGGTGGATTAAGAGGAGGAGGGGGGCACAGTGGAGGCAGTGGATGTTGGTATGTCTGCATCTGGATGGTGTTTGTGTGAGTGCCTGTGGGATGATGTGTGGTGCTTGTGTTTGCCTGTACCACTCTTGTGTGTTGTCCTGTGTGCATGCTCGCCTGCCTGTGTGCTTGGGATAGGTTGGGGTTGAGGGGAATGCGACTGGGAAGATAAATTTGCGGCAATGGCTGCCATCAGAGAGGAGGCCAGAGCCTGGACTGATCTCTGTTGGGCCGCCAAGCCACTTTGAATGCCCTCCAGAAATGCATTGGTCTGTTGCATTTGGGCTGCCAAACCATGGATGACATTCACAATGGTTTACTGCCCAACAGAGATGGATCTCAGGAGGTCAATAGCCTTCTCACTCAGGGCTGGCGGGCTCACTGGGGCAGGGCCTGAGGTGCCTGGGGCGAAGGAGATGCCCACCCTCCTTGGTGAGCGAGCACGGGCAACTCGATGAGGGGCTGCTGGGAGGATGGTGCTGGTACGGGGTGGCGGCTGTACCTGTAACTGTGGTGTTCACCACCACCAGGGAGCTTCCATCGGAGGAGGTATCTGTGTCCGAACTGTCCCCTCCAGTCTCCGCCGTGGTGCTCCCCTTGCCCTCCGTCCCACTGGTGCCTTCACTGTCAGTGAACTCTGCCTCCTGGGTCCTGTGGGATGCAGCTCCCTCCGTCGCCGATGCCTCTGCTCTTCAGCCACATGATGCTAATGCACATAAGGACAGGATGACAAAACAAAAAGTGGGGGAGAGACAAAGGATACACTGGGTCAATGGCTGCACCAACACCACTGTTGGCATACATACCAACCTCACACACAGGGAACAGGCCTACGCACTATACAATGCACTACCAGTAATAATGTTAGCCACCAGGGCATGGGGAGGGACACATACCGCCAACTGCAGCACACCTAGGACCCACACAGCCCTGCCCTGTAGTGGATGCCTACAAGCTAGGTAGCAGGAATATCACATTAGAACCTTTCCCAACATGGGACCTACTCTGCAATGTCAGGCCTGGCCTAGGGGCACTCACTGACACGACATCCCCCACCCGGGTACCCCCCTACCATGCGTAAGTTGTAATGATGGGACCTGCACTCACCCCCTTGTGGCTGCTGTGACGCCCTCAAGTGCCCATCCAGCTCCTGATAGGCCACCGCCAGTATGCAGCCCATCAGGGGGTTCAGGGTTCGACAGGCACCCCTTCCTCGTTGGGAGGCCATCCCCAGCTGGGTCTCCGCTGTCTTCCGTGACCAGCGACCCAGGTCCTCCCACCGTTTCTGACAGTGGGTGCTCCACCTGCGGTAGACCCCTAGGGTCCACACATCCTTGCCGATGGCATGCCATATACCCTTCTTTTGATTGGCGCTGACCTGCAGAGAAATACACACAGGGAAAGGTATTAGTCAGACCGTCCTGCCTGTTACACTTATGGCCCACCATACCCATTCACATCACCATTTGCACACACAGGGCCCGGCACACAAGCTGCCCACCACCCAGGGGTCATCCAGCAACCCCCCCACACAAGGCCTTCACACGCACCACTCCATGCATTCATGCCCCATGCATCATGCTCACAGTGTACTCACCTGTTGGTCTGGAGGCCCATTCAGCAGTCCGTACTGGGGTAGGACCCCATCCACCAGCCGCTCCAACTCCGCCGAGGTAAAGGCAGGGGCCCTTTCCCCAGTCACACGGGCCATGGTAGGTGCCAGACACAGGTCACAGCAGCACATGCAGTGTAGGTCTTCTCCTGTTGAAGGTCAGGTAACAAGTAAGTGCTCAGTTAGAAAACGGTGGTCATGTCCAAGGTGGTGCATACCGTTACCGCCGGCGTACATCACCATCGGCCACTTTACTCCATAGGGGCCAATATTATCCAATGAGGCGTTGCACAGCTGTTCCCAACCGCCTCCGCAACGGCGCACAACGTCAGCGGAATTACCTCACTTCCACCTGTCCCTCCACACAGGACAGGAGGACGCCATTTGGGGGGGGGGGGGGAGGCCCTGTATTATAACTGCGCCACAGTTAAAAATTGGACATACAGAACAAATGCCACTTATACATTGAAAATTAACATCATGCATTGTACTGGTGTGGCTACAATGTACAGTTTATGACTGGCTCCTCACTCTTTGCCCATAGATTGCTACCGCTGCAGATGAATAGGAGATGGAGACATACCCCCGTGTACAGACCCCTGGTGGACTTGGCAGCAATGGAGGACAGGCACATTATCCTCACCTATAGACTTGACAGGGCCACAATCACGGAGCTGTGTGCCCAAATGAAGCTGACCTGATATCTGCTATCAGTCACCCCACTGGGATACCCCTCTTGTGCAAGTCCTATCTGTGCTCCATTTCTTGGCAACAGGGGCCAGATGTAGGAAAATGCCAATCTGCGACTTGCAAATTGCGAGTCCCTGCGACTCGCAATTTGCAACTCGCAAATTGGTATGCAGAACGGTGTCTCAGACACCGTCTGCGAGTCGCTATGGGGTCGCAATGACCCACCTCATTAATATTCATGAGGTGGGTCGCAAATTGCGGCCACATAGCGAGTCTAGGCACTCGCAAACATGGAGGCCTGCTGTCGTCAGCAGACCTCCATGTTCGTGACTGCTTTATCAATAAAGCAGTTTTTTTTTTTAAAGTGTAGCCCGTTTTCCTTAAAGGAAAACGAGCAGCTCTTAAAAAAAAAAACGAAACCTTTAGTTTCGGTATTTTTTCAGGGCAGGTAGTGGTCCTTTGGACCACTACCTGCCCTGAAAAAATTGTTTTGGGTCCATTCGCAAAGGGGAAGGGGTCCCATGGGGACCCCTTCCAATTTGCGAGTGGGTTACCATCCACTTGAAGTGGATGGTAACTGCAATACCATTTGCGACCGCATATGCGGTCGCAAATGGTATTGCATGCCACTCCGAATCGCAAATAGGAAGGGAACACCCCTTCCTATTTGCGATTCTGAAATGCATTTTGCGAGTCGGTCCCGACTCGCAATATGCATTGCAAAGGCAATTTTGCCGTTTGCGACTCGCTAATCGTTTCCTGCATCTGGCCCCAGGTTCTTTCCAAGTGACAGTGGGCTTGGCAGCAAGAATGTCACAGCCAATGTTCTCAATAGTGCTGACCAGAGTGTTGTCTGCCCTGATTAAACACATGTGCAGCTACATTGTTTTCCCCCAGGTGGAGGATTTGGCCACAGTGAAGGCTGACTTCTATGCAATGGGACATATCCCCAACATCATTGGGGCAATTGATGGAACATATTTTGGATTTGCCCCCACTCCCCGGCAAAATGAACAGACGTTCAGAAATCAAAAGAGTTTTCATTCCGTGAATGTCCAGATGGTATGCCTGGCGGACCAGTGCATCTCCCATGTCAATGCTAAGTATCCTGGGTCTGTGCATGATGCCTTTATCCTCAGAAATATCAGCAGCCCAAATGTGATGGGAGAACTACAGAGGCACAGGGTGTGGCTAATAGGTGAGCCATGGTTCCCACCCAGTGGATGTTGGTGTATGGGTACGGTGTGAGCCATATGGGATAGTGTGTGGCTAAATGTTGTCCCTCGATATTTGCAGGTGACTCTGGTTTCCCCAACCTATCATGGCTACTGACCCCTGTGAGGAATGCCAAGACAAGGGCAGAAGAACGTTATAATGAGGAACATGGGTGTACAAAAGGATAATAGAATGTACCTTTGGCCTCCTGAAGGCCAGGTTTCATTGCCTCCATCTAACAGGTGGATCCCTGTGCTACTCACCGAAGGTCTGCCAGATAATAGTAGCATGATGTATGTTGCACAACCTTGCCTTGAGACACAATGGGGGTCATTCTGACCTCGGCGGTAAAAGGCCTTTACCGCCGGTCAGAAGACCGCCATAACACCGCCGCGGCCACGGATAACCGCCACGGTCATTCTGACCCACAACGGCCAAACCTCCAAAAATCCGTCCTCCACTGCAGCCCGCCTCATCAGCGGGCAGCGATAAACTGGAGATGACCAAACCTCCACCGTCACGCCAACAGAAATACGCCCATGCCATTACGACCCACGAATCCACACGGCGGTCATTCAAACGCGGTATTCCATTGGCGCTACACACCGCCGCGGTCAGAATACACACACAGCACCAAACCACAGCCACATTGGACAATTTGAAATACACACACCTGATACACATACACACACCACTCCCACACAATCAACCAACTATAAAACACACACCCACATCACCCACAAACCCCTGCGACCATAATTACTGAGAGAAGGAGAGAGAGACACAGCAGACAATCCATAGCAAGACACACTAAGGCACACTACACCATCACACACACCACATAGTAGCACAAAGCACCACTCACCAACATACTTATCATCACATACACCACCCCACACCTCACCCACACCACCCCATGGCACCCCAAAGGCACCCACGCTTTTCGGACCAAGAACTCCGGGTCATGGTGGAGGAAATCCTAAGAGTGGAACCCCAGCTCTTCGGCTCGCAGGTGCAGCACACCAGTATAGCTAGGAAGGCGGAGCTATGGCAGCGGATCGTGGACAGGGTCAACGCGGTGGGACAGCATCCCAGGAATAGGGAGGACATCCGCAAAAGATGGAACGACCTACGGGGGAAGGTCCGATCGATGGTCTCCAGGCACAACATCGCAGTCCAGAAGACTGGCGGCGGACCCCCACCCACCCCTCCCGAATTCACATTGTGGGAGCAAGAGGTCTTGAACATCCTGCATCCTCAGGGCCTCGCAGGAGTAGCCGGAGGAATGGACTCTGGTAAGTCCAATCTCAACTACTATATCCCCCCCACCCCACCAGCATGCCAACCCACACCCCCACCCTCAGCCCCAACCCCCCAGCACACATCCTCCCTGACAATGTCTCACCAGCACAATCCACCCATCCCAACACCAACTCCTGCATGCCAACACAAATCATGGGCACCTATCACCTAAGCATGACCACTGCACTAACCCCCCCCCCCCACTAACTACCCTCACAACACCTCCCTCAAGGGAATGCCTGCACTGGGGGACAAGGGCACCCATAACACGCACGCTATTGCACACACAGAAACAATAACCAAACTCTCTTACCCCATGCAGGACCCGAACGACAACACACCAGCCAGGAGGGTCCAGAAGTGTCCATCCCACCACCGGAACAGGCCCACACTGAGGATAGCAGCTCTGTCGACAGTGAACCTGATGACCAGCCCGGACCATCGGGGACCTCTGGGCAGTCGGTTCCCCTCAGGCAGCCACAGGCCACACCAGACCCGACCCCCTCTGCCAACACCAGCACAGCTCCCACCCAGCGGGCCCATGCCTCTGTCTCTAGGACAGCTCAATCAGCGGTGTGTCTGCCACTACAGGGCACCCAGGCTAACCCAACACCCCAACAACAACAGGGACCTGGGGGCAGTGGTAGCGGGCACACCGTCCAGGGGACAGAGGCCGGGGGAAACCGGGCAGCTCGGAGGGCTGCTGTGCGACAGGGGGGGGAGGAGAGGCCCAGGGAACCCACTCTCCAAGAGGCCCTCACCACCATCATGGGGGCCTACCACCACTCCCAAGAAACGATGGCGACGGTACTGGCCAGGTTCACTGAGATCCAGGCACAGCAGGAGGAACGCTACATGGGGTTCAGGGAGGAGCTGAGAATCATCGGGACCGCAATGGGGACCATCGTCCTGGCCCTCCACAGGATAGAGGACGCGTTGCGGGACCATGGTGCACCACACAGGGCCCCTGTCACTAGCCCGGACCAGGAACAGCCTACCACCTCCGCCGGCGCTAGTGGACAGGAGGTCCCAACACCTCGACAGCCCCCCAGAACCCCACCTCCTGCTGAAGAACAACCACCCCGTAAGAGGAGCCTGAGACCAAAAAAAAAGACAGAGTAGGATGTCAAGACCCCCGCCAGCAGGACATACCCCCTCAAGTCTTCCCACTGTCCTACATTGCCACCCTGTCCAACCATGAACTGCCTATGCTCCATCCTTCCACAGGCAAAAGGACAATGCACCTGTGAGACTGAGAACTGGACTCTGCCATGGATATTCCTCCACCCCCACCCATCACCCTTAGAATCACATGTACCGATATCTAGCACTGTAAATAAATCACATTTTGCACACAAATCTGTTTTGAGTCATGCTGTATTATTAACAAATGTATTACATATTACTGTTCAATTTCTGTTCTGTCAATTAGTCATGACAACATACCAATGTCAATATGCTGTATTTCATGGGCGAACCAAGCAGAAGTCAGGTACTGAGTCAGACAGCACTGAGAAGGGAAGGGAAAGGCAAAAATTTATGAAAAACATCTGTGGGGAACTACAGAAAGTACAGATGCAGGAGGCTATAAGCAATTGTGAAATGGCGTGGGTGATTCTTACCTGTGTGTTACTGGAAATACTGTTGTATCACTCTGTCCCTATTGTCTGTGTCGTCCTCAGAGTCTTCCTCCTCTTCACTCTCCACAGGCTCCACGGCTTCTACAACACCACCATCTGGACCATCCTCCTGCAGGAAAGGCACCTGGCGTCGCAAAGCCAGGTTGTGGAGCATACAGCACGCCACGATGATATGGCACACCTTCTTTGGTGAGTACATTAGGGATCCACCTGTCATATGCAGGCACCTAAACCTGGCCTTCAGGAGCCCAAAGGTTCGCTCAATCACCCTCCTAGTACGCCCATGGGCCTCATTGTACCGTTCCTCTGCCCTGGTCCTGGGATTCCTCACTGGGGTCAATAGCCACGGCAGGTTGGGGTAACCAGAGTCACCTATTAGCCACACACGCTGTCTCTGGAGCTGTTCCATCACATAGGGAATGCTGCTATTTCGCATAACATACGCGTCATGCACTGACCCTGGGAACTTGGCATTTACATGGGAGATGTACTGGTCAGCCAAACAGACCACCTGGATATTCATTGAATGGTAATTATTCCTGTTCCTGTACACCTGTTCATCGTCATTTGGGGGGACTAAAGCCACATGGGTCCCATCAATTGCACCAATGATGTTGGGGATGTGTCCAAGGGCATAGAAATCAGCTTTCACTGTAGGCAAATCACCCTCCTCTGGGAAAATGATGTAGCTCCACATGAGTTTCATCAGGGCAGACAACACTCTGGATAAGATCTTGGAAAACATAGGCTGAGACATCCCAGATGACATAGCCACTGTTGTCTGGAATGAGCCAGTTGCAAAGAAATGGAGGACAGACAGAACCTGCACTAGAGGGGGAATTCCTGTGGGTTAGCGGATGGGGGACATCAGGGCTGGCTCCAGCTGGGCACACAGTTCATGGATGGAGGCTCGGTCAAGTCGGTATCGTAGTATTATGTTGCGTTCTTCCATTGTGGACAGGTCCACCAGCGGCCGGTACACGCGAGGATTCCTCCTTCTCATCACTAGTCCCAGCGGACGGTGCCTAGGAAGGAGAATATGGAGTACAGAGTCAATCCACTCACAGGTACGTACAACACAGCTTGCACAGTACAGGTAAATGTATGGTTTGATATGTTTGTATGTGTGCCATTGCAAGGCCTAGGCCTGTGTGACGCATTAGAAATTAAGCCATGTGGGCCCTTGAAATGGCCGATGCCTGACCTGTGAAGTGGGACAATGGGATGTGAGGTCACTGCGCTGGCGGGGCACACCGTGGCGGTAGGCGGTCGAAGACCACTGTGCGAAGCCGCATTGGTTAACATTGAAGCCTATGGGTTTCAGGAGCCAATGACGATGTGCGCCGGCGGTCGCGGGACGCACCGCCGCGGTACGCACCGCCTCGGGCGTGACCGCCATTTTCTATCTGCACAATCATTCGAGACCTGATCATCCACAGGAGAGGACCTATACTGCAAGTGCTGCTGTGAACTCGGTCTGGAAGTGACAATGGCTGCTGCTACTGGTGAAAGGGCCCCCGCCTTCAGTTCAGAAGAGTTGGAGAAGCTCGTGGACGGGGTCCTCCCCCAGTATGCGCTACTCTACGGTCCTCCAGACCAACAGGTGAGTACACTCAGTGCACATTGAATGGGTTATGCCTGTGTGGAGGGGGGGATGTAAGTTGGTGGGGTGTGGAGGGAATGAGGAGTGCAACGCACGACAGATGAGAGAATGGGAACCATGACAAGGTTGGGGAGGGGGGGGCATGTACTCCAAACATGCAGATATGTGACGGTTTCTCTTTCCCACCCTGTACATGTCAAACAGGTGAGCGCCCACCAGAAAATCGATATTTGGCGTGCCATCGCCGAGGAAGTCCGGAACTTGGGGGTCCACAACAGACGGGGCACCCGCTGCCGCAAGAGGTGGGAGGACATCCGCCGCGGAACGAGGAAGACCGCAGAAACACTGCTGGGGATGGCCTCCCGACCTAGGAGGGGTGCCAGTCGCACCATGACCCCCCTGATGTCCCGGATCCTGGCAGTGGCCTACCCTAATTTGGATGGGCGCTTGAGGACAGCACAGCAGACACAAGGGGGTGAGTATCCGCACATTCTCCTATCTGTATGCGCATTGGAGGCGTCTGGGTGGGGGAGGAGGGCTGTGGGTGACATTAGGCCAGGGCGCTCTCTGTAGTGTAGTCCGCTCCCTTAGGCATGGCCCTGTGCCCCCGCCCCCCACCTCTGTAGGGTGCCAAGTGCAGCTACCCATGCTCCAGCATCACACATGTGCGCGTGTGTTGTCCCTAGACCTGTTTGCCTAGTCAGAAGTACTGAGTAGTGTACCCCAAGTTCGCGACTTAGTGCACGAGGCACCTGTGTCTGTCCTCTCCGCAAAGGGTATTGCTAAGGCATGCACTCAACTTTGTTTAATTTCTCCCCCCACCCTAAATCTTTGTCTTCTTGTGTTTTAGCATCATCAGGCGGAGGAGATTTGGGCGTCGGAGCAGGAGGGAGCTGCAGGTCACCAGGCCCCGGTGGGCACTGACACAGACACCGAGGGCACCAGTGATCCGGAGGGCGAGGGGAGCACCACAACGGGGGCCGGTGGAGACACCAGCGACACGGACACGTCCTCGTTTGGGAGCTCCCTAGCGGTGGCGGCACCATCTGTGCCCCCCGCAACAACAGGTACAGCCGCCACCCAGCGCACCAGCACCGCCCTCCCAGCAGCCCCTCAGTCTTCGCTCCGTGGCCGCTCGGCCAGGAAGGCACGCGTCTCCTTCGCCCCAGGCACCTCAGCCCCTGCCTCTGTTACCCCTGCTGCCCTCAGTGCGGAGCTCATTGACCTGGTGAGGACGGTCATTGTTGGGCAGACTACCCTTCTGAATGCCATCCAGGGGGTGGAAAGGGAGGTGCATCGGAGCAATGCCTACCTGGAGGGCATTCATTCGGGTCAGGCTGCCCATCAACGAGCGTTCACTGCTCTGGCCTCAGCACTGACGGCAGCCATTGTCCCTGTCTCCAGTCTCCCTCTTCTATCTGCCTCCACCCTTTCTCTGTCTCCTGTACCTCAACCTATCCCATCCACACCATCAGACCAGCCTGCACACACCTCAACACCCAAGGCCAGCTCATCCAAACATAAGCACCACAGAAAACACAAGCATTCACCCAAGCAACACACAGATGCAGACATATCAACAGTCACTACCACCTCTGTGTCCCCATCCTCCTCGTCTCCCTCCTCCCTCCCTGTGACGTCTACACTCACACCTGCATGCACCCCAACATCAGCCAGTTCTTCCACCACCAGCAAAGCCTCCACTACAGTCCGCACACCTGCAGTCACCACCCCCACTGGCATTTACACGTCCCCTGTGTCCTCTCCCACTGTGTCTGTCACCCCCTCTTCCAAGACACATAAACGCAGGCAGACACCCAAACAACAGCCAACCACCTCACCACAGCCTACGTCCCAGTCACCTGCACCCAAGGACAGCACACCTGGCTCTCATACAACCACATCCTCTTCCTCCACTTCTCTCACCACTACTCCTACCCTTACCTTGGTCCCAAGAAAAATTACCTCTCCAGTTTTGACCTCTTTCCCTCCCCCGACCCACCCCCTCCAACTGGGAAAAGTCCCAAGGGCACCTCAGCCACCACCAGCCCAACTTCTACAGTGCAAGTGGTGCATGGCATGTGGAGTCCACCCTTTGGCGGCAGTAACACTTCGGTGAGCAGCAAGGGGACAGCCAGCCCCCCCCCAGGCAAGAGGACCCGGAAATTGAAGGGCCGCCGTGAGCGGACAGAGACGGCTGCCCCCAAGGAGGTGACTCCGGCCACTTCACCGGCCACAGCAGCCAGGGGAGGCAAGGGCCCGAGAGCCCCATCTAAGGAGCGGAAGGACAGCAGGGCGGAGAGGACAACCACCAGGAGCGCGGAGCAGGAGGGCCCCACAAGCCCCATCCCGGCTGCAAGGGACGACACCAAAGGGCCCAGGACTCACTCCCCGAAGGGGCCTGACACAGCACGGTCGGAGGGCGACTGAGCAGGGTGTCCAGGCCAGGTATGACTCCCTTGACATACTGCAAGAGCACCGCTGAACAGGGCCCCGCCGTGAAGACAGGTACCGCTGAACAGGGCCCGCCGTGCAGAAGAGCACCGCTGAACAGGGCCCCGCCGTGAAGACAGGTACCGCTGAACAGGGCCCCGCCGTGAAGACAGGTACCGCTGAACAGGGCCCCGCCGTGAAGACAGGTACCGCTGAACAGGGCCCCGCCGTGAAGTCAGGTACCGCTGAACAGGGTTCCGCCGTGCAGAAGAGCACCGCTGAACAGGGCCCCGCCGTGAAGACAGGTACTGCTGAACAGGGCCCCGCCGTGAAGTCAGGTACCGCTGAACAGGGCCCCGCCGTGAAGACAGGTACCGCTGAAAAGGGCCCCGCCGTGAAGACAGGTACCGCTGAACAGGGCCCCGCCGTGCAGAAGAGCACCGCTGAACAGGGCCCCGCCGTGAAGACAGGTACCGCTGAACAGGGCCCCGCCGTGCAGAAGAGCACCGCTGAACAGGGCCCCGCCGTGAAGACAGGTACCGCTGAACAGGGCCCCGCCGTGAAGACAGGTACCGCTGAACAGGGCCCCGCCGTGAAGACAGGTACCGCTGAACAGGGCCCCGCCGTGAAGACAGGTACCGCTGAACAGGGCCCCGCCAAGAAGTCAGGTACCGCTGAACAGGGCCCTGCCGTGAAGACAGGTACCGCTGAACAGGGCCCGCCGTGAAGACAGGTACCGCTGAACAGGGCCCCGCCGTGCAGAAGAGCACCGCTGAACAGGGCCCCGCCGTGAAGACAGGTACCGCTGAACAGGGCCCCGCCGTGAAGTCAGGTACCGCTGAACAGGGCCCCGCCGTGCAGAAGACCACCGCTGAACAGGGCCCCGCCGTGAAGACAGGTACCGCTGAACAGGGCCCCGCCGTGAAGTCAGGTACCGCTGAACAGGGCCCCACCGTGAAGACAGGTACCGCTGAACAGGGCCCCGCCGTGAAGACAGGTACCGCTGAACAGGGCCCCGCCGTGAAGACAGGTACCGCTGAACAGGGCCCCGCCAAGAAGTCAGGTACCGCTGAACAGGGCCCTGCCGTGAAGACAGGTACCGCTGAACAGGGCCCCGCCGTGAAGTCAGGTACCGCTGAACAGGGCCCCGCCGTGCAGAAGACCACCGCTGAACAGGGCCCCACCGTGAAGACAGGTACCGCTGAACAGGGCCCCGCCGTGAAGACAGGTACCGCTGAACAGGGCCCCGCCGTGCAGAAGAGCACCGCTGAACAGGGCCCCGCCGTGAAGACAGGTACCGCTGAACAGGGCCCCGCCGTGAAGTCAGGTACCGCTGAACAGGGCCCCACCGTGAAGACAGGTACCGCTGAACAGGGCCCCGCCGTGAAGACAGGTACCGCTGAACAGGGCCCCGCCGTGCAGAAGAGCACAGCTGAACAGGGCCCCGCCGTGAAGACAGGTACCGCTGAACAGGGCCCCGCCGTGAAGTCAGGTACCGCTGAACAGGGCCCCGCCGTGCAGAAGAGCACCGCTGAACAGGGCCCCGCCGTGAAGACAGGTACCGCTGAACAGGGCCCCGCCGTGAAGACAGGTACCGCTGAACAGGGCCCCGCCGTGAAGACAGGTACCGCTGAACAGGGCCCCGCCGTGAAGACAGGTACCGCTGAACAGGGCCCCGCCGTGAAGACAGGTACCGCTGAACAGGGCCCCGCCGTGAAGACAGGTACTGCTGAACAGGGCCCCGCCGTGAAGTCAGGTACCGCTGAACAGGGCCCCGCCGTGAAGACAGGTACCGCTGAACAGGGCCCCGCCGTCTCAAGCACCGCTCCGCTGGGCCCTTCCTGTCAAGCACCGCTCCGCTGGGCCCTTCCTGTCAAGCACCGCTCCGCTGGGCCCTTCCTGTCAAGCACCGCTCCGCTGGACCCTTCCTGTCAAGCACCGCTCCGCTGGACATCGTCATGTCATGCACCGCTGCGCTGGGTACCGCCGTCTCAGGCACTGTTTATGGTTCACTGTGCCCACCATGCCTCCTCCTTGACCAGTGGACTCTGTAATCCACCTGAGAGACTGTGGCTTTGCACTCCCCAGGATGGCACAGTGGGCAATCCACCCACTGTAGAGACTTGAGAGACTGTGGCTTTGCACTCCCCAGGATGGCACAGTGGGCAATCCACCCACTGTAGAGACTTGAGAGACTGTGGCTTTGCACTCCCCAGGATGGTCCAGTGGGCAATCCACCCACTGTAGAGACATTGAGAGACTGTGGCTTTGCACTCCCCAGGATGGTACAGTGGGCAACCCACCCACTGTAGAGACATTGAGAGACTGTGGCTTTGCACTCCCCAGGATGGCACAGTGGGCAATCCACCCACTGTAGAGACTTGAGAGACTGTGGCTTGCACTCCCCAGGATGGTCCAGTGGGCAATCCACCCACTGTAGAGACATTGAGAGACTGTGGCTTTGCACTCCCCAGGATGGTACAGTGGGCAACCCACCCACTGTAGAGACATTGAGAGACTGTGGCTTTGCACTCCCCAGGATGGTACAGTGGGCATGGTGGCTTCTCGTGGATCTGGCGTCGTGGACTCATGTGGCTGTGGTGGCCCCCCCTTCCCTTCCCCCTGAGGTGCCTGTAGTTTTGACATCAGATGCCCCTGCAGTGTTCTCTCCAAAGGACTCAGGTCTCGTGTGTGGGCTTTGCCCTTGTTTCGCAGAACCTTGGCCCACGGACATGTTAGATTCGTAGGATGTGCAGGACTTGTTACTTCAGTGATACACTGATGTGTATATCTTTTTGGTTTTTGTAAATATTTTTCACGGTTGCTCAATTATTTCCAGGTGCTTTTTTTGTACATGAAAATTTATTCCAAATTTGGTTGTGTCATTGTATTTTTAAAGGGTCTTTGTGTGGTGTCACTGTGACTTCCTGCTCTGCATTGGTGTGTACATATTGGGGGGGTGGGGGGGTCGCATCTGTGTATGCCCATAACCTTTCTTCCTCCCCCCTCCCGTGTGTCGTAGGTGCAGTACTCACCGTTGACGTCTGCGCCGGAGTTCGTACTCGTGGTAGATGAGCAGGTAGACGAGAGCAGGTATGATGTTCAATTCGGGTTCCATGCTGTCCGGATTCCGCGTGGAGTGTCTCGAGGTGAGCGTTTTCCATTGGAAATGTCTGTTTCCGCCGTGTTTTTATCGGCGGGGCTCCCGCCCCGGAAAAGGTGGCGGATTGGTGGGTCGTGATAGGGTGGGCGGTACATTGTCTGCCGCCTGGCTGTTGGCGGTGACCGCCGCGCTGTTTGTTTGTTCCGCCGTGGCGGTCGGAGTGTTAATGCGGCGGGCTGTGTTGGCGGTTCCCGCCAGGGTCAGAATTGCATTTTTTTGTCCGCCGGCCTGTTGGCGGGTTGGCCGCCGCTTTATCACCGACCGCCAGGGTCAGAATGACCCCCAATGTGCTTTTCTGCAGGAGGAGGAGGCTGGAGATGGCCGTGTGGCAGCAGTGGACCCTGACGACAGTGAGGATGAGGAGGCAGAAGATGAGGATGAGGATGAGGACAACAGAACTGCAGTGTTTTGACAATACTTCCAATGACACAGGTAGGACAGTGTAACTTCATCTTTCATTTACATTTTCTTGTTTATCTTTGTCACTGGCATGCTGTTATTTCCCACTTCTATGCCCACTCACTGTACCCTTTAACAATTCATTTTGCAGATGTTGGTGCCCCATTATCACTCCTGGTGTGATCACTGCAGCCAACTACAGGTCTTTCCTATGTGAACATTAATGTACAGTTGAATTGCAATGTTTGAACCTGGTTAAACGAATACATACTTAAATCATTCGACATACTCCATACTTGTATTTATTCAAATGGTATTTATTGAAGTGGTAAGGAGGAGTGGGGCTAGTGCATTGGGATGGGGTGATGATGTAGGAATGTACAGGGTATAGTTCCAGTCTATTGGTAGCACAGGTGCATTGTCCAAGGGGACATAGGAAGGGGAGCAACGGCGGATCAAGGTGGACAGGGTGACAGAGTGAGACACAAGGGTGACAATCAGGAGAGTCTCATTTCCTGGCTGGGCTCTTGACAATAGTCTCTGGCTTCTGCCTGGATCGCAGGGAACGTTTGTGGGGTGGTTCACCTTCTGCAGGGGGAGGGGTGCTGGTGGCCTGTTGGTCCTGTGGCGGGCCCCCTGCCCACTGGGCAGCAGAGGTGGAAGGCATTTCAGTGTCTGGCTAGTGGCAGGGGCCCGCTGTTGTGAGGCTGCCTCCCTCATAATGTTGGCCATGTCTGCCAGCACCCCTGCAAAGGAGACCTGGGTGTTGTTAATGGCCTGCAAGTCCTCCCTGATCCCCTGGTACTGTCCCCCCTGCAGACGCCTGTTCTCCTGCATGTTGGCCAGGATCTGGCCCAGCGTATCTTGGGAATGTTGGTATGCTCTCAGGATCTCGGTGAGTGCCTCCTGGAGAGTCGGTTCCCTGGGCCTGTCCTCCCCCTGGTGCACAGCACTCCTCCAAGTTTCCCTGTTGTCCTGTGCCTCTGTCCCCTGATCTGTGTGCCCACTGTCACTGACCCCAGGTCCCTGATTGTCTTGGGTATGAGGTGTACCCTGGGGTTCCTGTAGTGGTGGACAGACTGCTGAGTGATGTGTCCTGGGACAGAGGTATGGGTACGCTGGGTAGGTGCTGTGGTGGTGTTTCCTGAGGGAGAGGCTCTGTGGTGGTGTGTGACTGTGGCTGGGTAACCGTCTGTCCAGAGGTCCCTGATGGGCCAGGATGGTCATCCAGATCCAGGCAACCAGAGTCGCTGTCATCACTGTGGGCCTCTTCTGTGGGGGGACTGGATATTGCTAGCACCTCTCTCTGCTGACATTGGCTGGGGTACCTGTGGGGATGTGAATGCAGTGTTATTGTTTCTGTGTGTGACATATTGTGCATCAGTGGGTTGCCCTCTTTGGTTGTATTCGCCCTGGCAGCTTTCACCTGTGTGAGTTGGTATGTGGTGGGCTAGCTGATTCTCTTTGGTGTGCATGCTTTAGTGATAGGTGTCCATGCAGGGCTGTGAGTGGTGTCCATGAATTGGTGGTGCATACAGGGCTTGGCATCGAGATGGGTGTGATGTGTTGGTGGGGTGTGTGGGAGGTGGTAGAGTGATGGGAGTGAGGGTGGGGGTATGTGATGGCATGCAGGTAGTGGGGTGATAGTAATAGAGAGTTGACTTACCAGAGTCCAGTCCTCCTGCTACTCCTGCCAGGCCCTCAGGATGCATGATTCCCAAGACTTGTTCCTCCCATGTTGTTAGTTGTGGGGGAGGAGGTGGGGGGTCCTCTGTACAGCTAGTTGGTGTCTTGCTGCAATGGAATGTACCTTTCCCCGTAGGTCGTTCCACCTCTTCCTGATGTCATCCCTTGTTGTTGGGTGCTCTCCCACGGCGTTGACCCTGTCCACGATCCTCCGCCATAGCTCCATCTTCCTAGCAATGGATATCTGCTGCACCTGTGCTCCAAATAGCTGTGGCTCTACCCTGATGATTTCTTCCACCATGACCCTTAGCTCCTCCTCTGAGAATCTGGGGTGTCTTTGTGGTGCCACGGGTGTTGTGTGAATAGTGTGGGTGAGGGTGTGTAGGGTGATGTGTTTGGGTGTGTGATGGTGATGTGTAGCTCTGGTCTTGTCTGTGGTCGTGGTGTCTGTCTTGTGCCAGTGGTTTGTAATGGTAAAGGGTTGTGGGTAATGTGGGTGTGAGTTTTATAGTGGTGTTGGTGTGTGGTGTGTGTATGGGTGTTAGGTGTGTGTTATTTAATTTGACCAATGTGGTATTGTTTTTTATGTGTTTGTGAGTATTATGAGCGCGGCGGTATGTACCGCCAATGGTTTACCGCCATTGAATGTCTGCCATGGTGATTCGTGGGTCATAATGTGGTGGGCATTGTTCTGTTGGCGTAACGGTGTGGGTTTGGATACCGCCAGTTTATCACTGACCTTTGGTGTCGCGGAATTGGGTCTGTGGCAGAATAGTGATTGATTGGTGTGTGTATGTCATAATATGGTGAACGGTTGTCCGTGGCAGCGGCAGTATGTTATCGGCAGTTAGCGTGGTGGTAAGCGGGATCTACCGCCAATGTCATAACGAGGGCCTATATCTTTAAGAATTCTAAAATTTGTTTAATGTGTACCTGTTTGAGTTTTTGTTTGTGAATTACTGTTCTAATGTTTGAAATTTAAATCGTATAAATTGTTTGGGGTTCCTCAGCTTCCAGTAATGATTCAGTGGGGGTCCTCAGGAGTTAAAAGATTGGGAACCACTGCTTTATGGCACTTGGTTCTATGTCACTCTACTATATGCCATTCACCTGTATGCTAACATACTGTTCACCACTCCACTCCACTCCACTCTACATTACACCCCTCTAACACTCCTTTTTACTCTATTACACTCTATGTCACTCCAGCCTATGACACTCCAGTCTACATCACTCCATTGTATGTCCCTTCACTCTATGTTACTTTATTGAACACTGTTTCAGTTGATGCAACTCCACTCTATGACACTACAATCTACACTATTGTACTCTATTCCACTCCATTCTATGCCTCTTCAGTGTACACCACTGCACTATATGCTATTCCTGTGTACTCCACTCTACTGTACGCCACTCCGCTAAACGGCACTCCATTCTGCGTCACTACACTTCTACACTCTGGGGGTCATTTCAACATTGGCGGTAAAAGCCGCTTACCGCCGTGCAGAAGACCGCCAACACACCGCGGCGGCAGCGGAATTCTGCCACGGTCATTATGACCCACTGCTCGGAATCCGCCAAAATTGAGACACCCACACAAGTCCGCCACACCAAAGGTCAGTGATAAACTGGTGATAACAAAACCTCCACTGTCACGCCTACAGGAATACGCACACACTATCACGACCCACGAATCCACGCGGCGGTCTTTCAACCGCGGTATTCCATTGGCGGTACACACCGCCGTGCTCAAAATACACACACATATACAAAACACTACCACATTGGACAATTCCAAACACACACACCTGAAACACATACACACACCACTCCCACACACCCAATACAATATAAAACACCCGCCCAAATCACCCACAAACCCCTACTATCAAAAATTCTGAAAGAAGGCCAGAGAGAGACACCACAATCTACAAACAAGCATCCACAGGCACTCAACACCATCACTCACACAACATCCATGCACATCACACAACACACCACTAAATATCACCCCACACATCACAACACACACCACCCCACACATCACCCACACCACCTCATGGAACGGCAAAGACACCCCAGGTTCTCTGAGGAGGAGCTAAGGGTCATGGTGGAGGAAATCATCCGGGTAGAGCCACAGCTATTCAGATCACAGGTGCAGCACACCTCCATAACTAGGAAGATGGAGCTATTGAGAAGAATAGTGGACAGGGTCAACACAGTGGGACAACACCCAAGAAATAGAGATGACATCAGGAAGAGGTGAAACGACCTACAGGGGAAGGTGCGTTCCGTGGTCTCAAGACACCACATCGCGGTTCAGAGGACTGGCGGCGGACCCCTACCTCCTCTCCCACAACTAACAACATGGGAGGAGCAAGTCTTGGCTATTCTGCATCCTGAGGGCCTCACAGGAGTAGCTGGAGGAATGGACTCTGGTAAATCAAATCTTAACTATTACATCCCCCACCATACCTGCATACTATCACATACCCCCACCCTCGCCCTCACCCCCATCACTCCAACTCCTCACAAATGTCCCAATATCACAAACCACCCATCCCAACACCAAGCCCTGCATGCAACAACAAAGCATGGACACACATCACCAAAGCATGGCCACTGCCAATACCCATACACCCCCCCAAAGCATCATCACACAAGGTCCCTCACAGGAATGCAAGCACTGGGGTACACGGTCACCCACCCATTGCACACCATGGCACACACAGATGCAATAATCATGTTTTTACACCCCTGCAGGACCCCTACCCAACGTCACCGGACAGGAGGGCCCAGACATGTCCACACCACCCACAGAAGAGGCCCACAGTGATGACAGCAGCTCTGTCCAACTGGATCTAGACGACCAGCCCGGCCCATCTGGGACAGTCGGTTCCCCTCACACAGTCACAGGCCACTACAGAGCTTCCCCTCCTCTGGAAACACCAGCACAGCATCCACCCAGCGGGCCCATACCTCTGTTCCCAGGACATGTCAATCAGCAGTGTTCCACCACTACAGAGAACCCAGGCTAACCCACCACCCCAACAACAACAGGGACCTGGGGGCAGTGGCAGTGGGCACACGGTTCAGGGGACAGAGGCCCAGGGAAACAGGGGCACTGGGAGGGCTGCTGTGCGACAGGGGGAGGACAGGCCCAGGGAACCCACTCTCCACGAGGCCCTCTCCAACATCATGGGAGCCTACCATCATTCCCAGGAGACGATGGCAACGGTTCTGGACACTTTTCAGGAGACCCAGTGGCTGCATGAGGAACAGTATTTGGGCTTCAGGGAGGAACTCAGATCCATCAATTCCACCCTGGGCACCATCGTAGGGGTGCTGAAGGAAGTCCGCAACACCAGGAGGGACACTGTGGCACAACAAGGGGCCCCTGACACTAGCCTGGACGATGAACTGCCCGCCACCTCCACCGGCGCTAGTGGACAGGAGGCACTGCCACAGGACCAACACACCAGCACCCCACCCCCTGCAGATGGAAAACCACCCCACAAACGGTCCCTGAGATCCAGGACAAAGACAGAGAACGATGCCAAGACCCACACCAAGAAATGAGACCACCCTGATTGTCATCCTTTTGTCCCACCTTGTCACCCTGTCCATCCTCAAACTGCCCCAGCTCCTCTTCCTATGCCCCTTTGGACAATGCACCTGTGAGACTAATAGCGTGGACTCTGCCATGGACATTCCTCCACCATCACCCCTCACCATTTTACAACCCCCTCCAATATTGAGCACTTAAATAAACACCCTTAAAGCACAAAACAATCTGGAGTCTGTCTGTGATTTCGAATTAGTGTATTAGCAAGTACAGTGACAAAATGCTCTTTCAATGGTAATGTCAACATACCTATGTCACACAGCTATAGTCCATGAGGAAACAAAGCAGATGTCACACAGTGGGACCCACATCTGTGAAATCGTAAGAGAAAGTGACAACTCAGTGACCATACACTGGGTGAAAAGGACAGACAGTAGAGAGGTAGTAGTGTTAGAGTACATGTAGTAGGCAGGATTGTCTTCTTACCTGTGTCTCACTGGAAGTATTGCAGGATCACAGAGTTCCTGTTGTCGATATCTTCTTCTTCTGCTTCCTCGTCTTCACTGTCCACAGGCTCCACAGCTGCCACAACACCTCCATCTGGACCATCCTCCTGCAGAAAAGGCACCTGTCGTCGCAAAGCCAAGTTGTGAAGCATACAGCAGGCCACGATGATCTGGCACACCTTCTTAGGTCAGTAGAATAGGGAACCACCTGTCATATGGATGCACCAGAACCTGTCCTTCAGGAGGCCGAAGGTCCGCTCTATAATCCTCCTAGTTCGCCCATGGGCCTCATTGTAGCGTTCCTCGCCCCTTGTCCTGGGATTCCTCATTGGGGTCAGTAGCCATGACAGGTTGGGGTAACCAGAGTCACCTGCAAATGGCGAGGGACAATTGTTAGACACACACTAACTCTTCGGGATATCCCCAGACAACTATTCCCACTGATTTGGTTTCAGGTGCTCACCTAATAACTAGACACGGTGCCTCTGTAGTTGCCCCATCACATAAGGGATGCTGCTATTCCGCAGGATGAAAGCGTCATGCACTGAGCCAGGGAATTTGACATTAACATGGGAGATGTACTGGTCTGCCAAACACACCATCTGCACATTCATCGAATGGTAACTCTTCCGGTTTCTGTACACCTGTTCACTCGTGCGGGGGGACCAAGGCCACATGTGGCCCATCAATGGCTCCTATGATGTTGGGGATATGTCCCAGGGCATAGAAGTCACCTTTCCCTGTTGGCAAATCCTCCACCTGAGGGAAAACGATGTAGCTCCGCATGTGTTTCAGCAGGGCAGACAACACTTTGGACAACACGTTGGAAAACATAGGCTGGGACATCCCTGATGCTATGGCCACTGTTGTTTGAAATGACCCACTTGCAAGGAAATGGAGTACTGACAGCACCTGCACTTGAGGGGGGATCCCTGTGGGATGGCGGATAGCTGACATCAGGTCTGGCTCCAACTGGGCACACAGTTCCAGGATTGTGGCACGATCAAGCCTGTAGGTGATGATTACATGTCTTTCCTCCATTGTCGACAGGTCCACCAGCGGTCTGTACACCGGAGGATGCCCCCATCTCCTCACATGTCCCAGCGGACGGTGCCTATGGAGGCATACAGCGAGCACAGAGTCAACCAACTCAGAGGTACGTAAACACAGCTTAATCAGAAAACCATTCATAACCCGAAATTTCCCTGTATGAGTGTT
This sequence comes from Pleurodeles waltl, assembly GCF_031143425.1. Taxonomy (NCBI): domain Eukaryota; kingdom Metazoa; phylum Chordata; class Amphibia; order Caudata; family Salamandridae; genus Pleurodeles; species Pleurodeles waltl. Next base: position 792,466,518 of record NC_090449.1, on the reverse strand, counting down.
GAGCCAAGGCCTAGGTATGTGTGACGCAGTTAAAAATAAAGCCATGTGGGCCCCTAAAATGGCGGCTGCCTGATCCGTAAAGTGGGACAATGAGATATGAGGTAACTGCGCTGGCGTTATACACTGTCGCGGTAGGCGGTCGAAGACTGCGGTGCAATTCTGCATTTGTTAATATTGGACCCTATGGGTCCCAGGAGCCAATGACGATGTACGCCAGCGGTGACAGTACGCACCGCTGCGGACATGACCGCCATTTTCTATCAGTTCAATCACTCGATACCTGATCTTCGACAGGAGAGGACCTACACTGCAAGTGCTGCTGTGACCTCAATCTGGAAGAGACAATGGCTCGTGCGTCTGGGTAAAGGGCCCCTGCCTTCAGCACGGAGGAGTTGGAGAAACCTGTGGATGGGGTCCTCCCCCAGTACACGCTACTCTACGGTCCTCCAGACAAACAGGTAAGTACACTGTGAGCATGCTGTATGGGCAATGCCTGTGTGGAGTGGGGTGGATGAAAGATAGGGGGGGAGAATGAGGCGTGCATGAAACGACGGTGAGTGCATGTGCCACATCGCAAGGGTAGGGATGGGGGCCAATGGCTGTGACGGTGCAGTTGGTAATAACTTTTCTTTTCCCCCTGTACAATTCCTGTAGATCAGCGCCCACCAGAAGAAGGATGTTTGGCGTGCCATCGCCAAGGACGTCCGGACCCTGGGGGTCTACCACAGATGGAGCACCCACTGCCGTAAAAGATGGGAGGACATTCGCCGCTGGAGCAAGAAGACGGCGGAGGCCCAGCTGGAGATGGCCTCCCAACGTGGGAGGGGTGCCAGTCGCACCATAACCCCCCTGATGTTCAGGATCCTGGCGGTGGCATATCCGGAGTTGGATGGGCGCATGAGGGCATCACAGCAGCAACAAGGGGGTGAGTACACTCTCATTCTGCTGATTCAGCGCGCCGTGGAGGTGTCTAGGTGGGGGAGGTAGGCTGTGGGTTCCCCTAGGCAAGGGCGAGTGTGCCAGTTAAGTCCCCTTTTTCAGGCAGACCCTGTGGGGCCCCACCCCACCTGGGTACAGTGCCAACTACACCTAGTCAGGCTCCTGTGACATCCATGTGTGCAGATATCAGCCATAGCCTTGTAGGCCATGTCCCAGGGATTGAATAGTGGAACCTGAGTGCACGGCGTAGTGCAGGGGGCTTCTGTGTCTGTCGTGTCCGCCAACGGTAGCGGTAATGCATGCACTCAACATGTCTTTCTTCTGTCTCCCCCCCTTTTTGTGGTCTCCCTGTACTTGTGTGCATTAGCATCATCAGGCAGAGGAGCAGTGGCATCGGAGCAGGAGGGAGCTGCATCCCACATGGCCCTAGAGGGTGAGACTACGGACTCCGATTTCACCAGTGGGACGGAGGGCGAGGGGAGCTCCACGGCGGGGACAGGAGCTGACACCAGTGATACGGACTCGTCTTCTGATGGGAGCTCCCTTGCGGTGGCGGGCCCATCTGTGCCCCCCACATCTACAGGTACAGCCGCCACCACCCCCTCCAGCACCGCCCTCCCAGCAGCCCCTCAGCCTTTGCCCCGTGCCCACTCATCCAGGAGGGTGGGCATCCCCTTCGTCCCAGGCACCTCAGGCCCTGCCCCAGTCACCCCTGCTGCCCTCAAAGAGGAGGCCATTGACCTCCTCAGGTCCCTCACTTTTGGGCAGTATGCCATTTTGAATGCCATCCAGGGTGTAGAGAGGCAGTTGCAACAAACCAATCCATTCCTGGAGGGCATTCATTCTGGTCAGGCAGCCTTCAGCAAGCTTTTCAGACTCTGGCCTCAGCACTGATGGCAGCCATTGTCCCTGTCTCTAGCCTCCCCCTCCAACTTCCTCCACCCAGACCCACACCCCTGTACCTCAGCCTATCCCAAGCACACCATCAGACCAGCATGCACACACCTCAACACACAAAGGAAGCTCTGGCACACATAAGCAGCACACATCCCACAGGCACTCACGCAAGTATCACACACATGCAGACATACCAACATCCACTGCCTCCACTGTGTCACCCTTCTCCTCGTCTCCCTCATCCCTCCCAGTTTCGTCTCCACTCACACCTGCATGCACTACATCTTCAGCCACTACGTCCATCACCAGCACACCCACCACCACACCCCGCTCACGTGCAGTCACCACCCCCACTACCATTCAAACATCCCCTGTGTCCTCTCCCAGTGTGTCTGTGAGCCCACCTCCCAAGGTACACAAACGCAGCCACACACCCACCCAACAGCCATCCACCTCACGACAGCCTCCAGCCCATGCACCCTCACCCAAACTCAGCAAACGTATGCCTCCAACGACCACTATCTTTTCCTCCACTACCAAACCCCCTCCATCTACCCGTCCCAGTGTTCCTAAGAAACTTTTCCTGGCCAGCCTTGACCTCTTTCCCTCACCTCCCCCACCCCGTCAGTCTCCTAGGGCCCGACTCTCCAGGTCCCAACCTAGCACCTCAGCCACAACATCGGCGGGACCAGTGGTGCCAGTAGTCATCGGATTATGGAGTGCACCAGGCAGCAGGGCAGCCAGTGTGGCAAGGAGCCTCAGCACGGACAGTCCCCCACCTGTTAAGCATCAAAAGTTGGGCAGTGCCCGATGGGAGAGGGGGAAGACACCAGCCACCAAAGCCGCTCCCAGGGGTACAGGTGGAGTCAGCTGCGACACCTTCCAAGGTGGGGAAGGGGCACAAGAAAACCGGCAAGTTTGGGAAGATCAGCACAGCGGAGAAGACCGCCATCAACCCCGCTGCCAAGGAGCCGACCGCCAGCAGCCCCACTGCCCCAGACAGGACCGCCAGCAGCAGCCCCACTGCCCCAGACAGGGCCACCAGCAGCAGCCCCGCTGCCCAAGAGAGGACCACCAGCAGCTGAACCGCTGCCAAAAACACAGCCGCCACAAGCACCGCTGCCAAGGACACCGCCGCCACAAGCACCGCTGCCAAAGACACCGCCGCCACAAGCACCGCTGCCAAGGACACCGCCGCCACAAGCACCGCTGCCAAGGACACCGTCGCCACAAGCACCGCTGCCAAAGACACCGCCGCCACAAGCACCGCTGCCAAGGACACCGCCGCCACAAGCACCGCTGCCAAGGACACCGCCACCACAAGCACCACAGGCCCATGAGCGCCAAAAGCTCTGAAGCTACTTAGGCCGCCACGAGCAGAATGAAGCACTCTGGGCACAAGGCCCCCTCCAGAACCAGTGGAGAGATACATCCACTACCTCAGTCCTTGGCAGGATGAATCACTCTGGGCACAAGGCCCCCTCCAGAACCAGTGGAGCGATACATCCACAACCTCAGTCCTTGGCAGGATGAATCACTCTGGGCACAAGGCCTCCTCCAGAACCAGTGGAGAGATACATCCACTACCTCAGTCCTTGGCAGGATGAAGCACTCTGGGCACAAGGTCCCCTCCAGAACCAGTGGAGAGATACATCCACTACCTCAGTCCTTGGCAGGAAGAAGCACTCTGGGCACAAGGCCCCCTCCAGAACCAGTGGAGACTGTTATCCACTTGAGAGACTGTGGCTTTGCACTCCCCAAGATAATGCAGTGGGCAAACCACCCACTGTTATCGACTTGAGAGACTGTGGCTTTGCACTCCCCAGGATTGAACAGTGGGCACACCACCCACTGTTATCGACTTGAGAGACTGTGGCTTTGCACTCCCCAGGATTGAACAGTGGGCAAACCACCCACTGTAGAGACTTGAGAGACTGTGGCTTTGCACTTCCCAGGATTGAACAGTGGGCAACCCACCCACTGTAGAGACTTGAGAGACTGTGGCTTTGCATGCCCCAGGATTGAACAGTGGGCATGGGGCCCCCTCGTGGATTTGGCGTCGTGCACTCAACTGGCTGAGGTGCCCACCCTTTCCCTTCCCCCTGAGGTGTCTGTTTTTTTTCTATCTGATGCCCCTGCAGTGTTCTCTCCGTCTTGTTCGGGTATCTTGTGTGGGCCTCGCCCACGCATTTTGGGCCCAGTGGTCCACGGACTTTAATGGTGTAATACCTTGGACTAATTTTATTGGTGTACATATTTGTAAATAGTGTATGTATATTTTTTGAATATTGAATTTTAATATATTACAATCGTTCACGTCATTTCCTTTTGTCTTTGCATTCTTCCAGGGGGATTAGGGGCGTAACTGTTATGTATCATGATGTATTAGTGTGTGTGTTGTCGTGGGTGAGGGTGGGGGTGGGGGTGTTGCATGTTGCGTGTGTGTGTCACTGTTTTTTCCCTCCCCTCTCCCCTGTGTCGTAGGTGCAGTACTCACCGTGGTCTTCGCCGCCGGCGTTCGTGCTCCTGGTAGAGGAGCAAGAAGATAATGGCTGGAAAAATGTGCAGCTCTGGTTCCATGGCATCCTGGTTCCTCGTGGGGTCTGCAGAGGTGAGCGTTTTTCCTACGAAGTCCTGTTTCCGCCGTGTTTTTGTTCGCGGTGAATCTGCCCTGGAAAAGGTGGCGGATTGGTAGGTTGTAATTCTGTGGGCGGTACATTGTGTTCCACCTGTCTGTTGGCAGTGACCGCCGCTGTGTTTGTTTGTACCGCGGTGGCGGTCGGAGTGTTAAAGTGGCTGTCTATGTTGGCGGTTCCTGCCACTGTCGTAATTCCATTTTTTTTACCGCCGCTTTAACACCGACCGCCAGGGTTGTAATGACCACCTCTATGCTGTTCCACTGTACAACACTCCACTCTATACAACTCTACACTATGCTACTCCACTATATATCAATCCACTCTATATCACTACACTGTACACAAGTAAACTCAACGTTACTCCACCATATACCACTTCACTGAATATCAGTCCACTCTAAGCCAATCTTATCTATGCCACTACACTCTCCGCTATTCTACTATACACCACTCCACTTGACAAGAGTCCACTGTACGCCTCTCCATGGTTTGCTATTACACTGTACACACACTACACACTACAGTCTAACATACTACACTCTGACCGCTCCACTCTACAATACTCCATTCTACGGCAGTCCACTCTATAGCACTCCACTATACACCACTTCACTGTATGCCACTCCACTCTACCCTACACTGGGCTACGTGATTCCACTGTAGACAACTACACTGTACCTCACTCCACTCTATGCTACTCCAGTGCATTCCATTCTACTCTATGCTATTTCACTCTATGCCACTTCACTCGATGCCACTCTACTCTAGTGTATGCTATTCTGCTGTACGCCATTGCACACTACTCAACTCTTCGCAACTGAAGTACACTTTTCCAATGTATGCAGCTACACTGTACCTAACTCCACTCTATACCACTACACTGCAGGCCACTCTACTCTATACTACCTCACTGCAGGCCACTCCACTCTACGGTATTCCACTGTATGCCAGTCTGTTCTACCACACTCCACTCTACACCACTGCACACTCCACTCCACACCACTGCACTGTACACAACATTCAACGGTACGCTATTCCACTGCATGCCGCTCCTCTGTACAGAACTCCAGTTTATGCCACTACACTGTACGCCAATCCACTGTACACTATTCGACTGTACACAACTCCACTGTACGCCACTCTAATGTATTAGATGGTATTGCTTTGAATGCCATTTAACTTTAAGCCACTCTTCTCTACCCCATTCTTCTCTACGCCACTCGACTGTGTGCCACTGCAGTCTGTGCTCCTCCACTGTACATTACTCCAGTGTACACTACTCCACTCTACGCTATTCCACTGCCACTACCCTGTACACTACTCTAGTGTACCCTATTTCAGTATATGGTACTCTACTGTACCTTATTCCACTGTATGCCACTCCATTCTATGCCACTCCAGTTTACAGTATTCCACTGTATGCACTCAGCTCTACCCCTCTACACTCTACATCACGCCACTCAACACTTCCCTACACCCCACTCCGCTTTATGCTATTCTAGTGTACATCACTCCACTCTATGCCTCTTCACTGTATGACACTCCAGTCTACAACACTCCACTGTACACTACTACACTGTACAGCCATGCACTCTATGCTATGCCAATGTATCTAACCACACTCCACAGCACTCAACTGTAAGCTATTGCACTTTACCCTACTCTACTATTGGCCAATCAAGTGTATGCCACTCAACGGTATGTGAATCCATTGTTCACTATTCCCCTTACTGAGGTGCACTGTACGCTACTCCAATGTATACTATATCACTGTATGCTACTCCAGTCTATGTCACTCCACTAAATGCTATTCCACTTATACTACTCCACTGTATGCTAGTATGCTAAACCCCACTCCACCTTACACTATTCCACCCTACTCCACTACACTGTACACCAATCTAGTCGATCACTCTCTGCTATATGAAACTACACTGTATGCTATTCTATGCCACTCCAGTGTATGGCACTCCTCTGTACACAACTCCAATGTATGCTATTCCATTGCATGCCACTCCTCTATACACTATCCCACTGTATCCCATTCCACTGTATACCCCTCCACGCAAAGGCTCTCTGTGCCACTGCCCTGTACAAGACTATGGGCCCGATGTATGAAGACATTTTCTGGTCGCAAACAGCCCATTGGGCCATTTGCGACCCGTAGAAGTCTGTTTGGCATGTACCATCCCCATTTTACGAGCTGGTAACCTATTACCGACTCGCAAAATGGGTTTGTGGCTCACTATAAGAAAGAGGCATGCCAATTGCGGCCCTCCCTAATAGCGACTTGCAGGCACATGTATGATTGTTTACAACCGGGAATGCAATTTATTCTGAGAAAGAAGGATACATGGAGCTCTCCTCAGTGAGGCGCCACGCTTCACTTCACACAGTCTTACTGAATGACCGAAATACCTGGTTAAAATGGGTGTAATTTATAATCTGTTTCAGGTCAGCAAATAGAATGCACACCTTCTGCTTGAGCTGATGAGCCGACTATATTGTTGTTAGTACAGGGACAATTTTCCTCTCATTACCTTGCAGTACTGTGAATGGTATGGGACCCACAAGGATTGACATGACGCTATTCGCAACACCAGTTGGACCTTCCATTTAAATTCCAATGTTTTGCTTAGTGACGTTCCTGTTCTTATTTTACAGATCTTCATTAGACCTGGGCATAATTTCTATTACTCCAGAATAATCTGAGTAAATTTGGTAATTCTGCTTTGATGCAGAATTGCCAATAACTACACAATTACTCCTGCTTGCGTTGTTAAGAGTAATTTTGGGGAAAAAAATCCTTCAGCAAGAGCAAATTTAATAAGTGCAAGTAGCCGCTCATGCTTGCTAGTTGTGTTCTGCTGCAATAAGTACTGTTTCTTAGCACAAAATACATCCTTGCATCCATTTTGGAGGTAAGGGTGCATTTTGCACTAAGAAAATAGCACTTGGGGCCAGATGTAGCAAAGTTGGAAATTGCGACTTGCAATTTGCGAGTCGGAGCGACTCGCAAATTGCAAGTCGCAATTTCCAATGCAGAACGGTGTCTCAGACAACGTCTGCGACTCACTATGGGGTCGCAATGACCCACCTCATTAATATTCATGAGGTGGGTCGCAAATTGCGGCCCCATAGCGAGTCTAGGCACTCGCAAACATGGAGGCCTGCTGTAGTCAGCAGACCTCCATGTTCGTGACTGCTTTTAAATAAAGCAGTTTTTTTTTTAAGTGTAGCCCGTTTTCCTTAAAGTAAAACGAGCTGCACTTAAAACAAAATCCGAAACCTTTAGTTTCGGTTTTTTTTCAGGGCAGGTAGTGGGCCCTTGGACCACTACCTACCCTGAAAAAATATTTGTGGGTCCATTCACAAAGTGGAAGGGGTCCCATGGGGACCCCTTCCAATTTGCGAGTGGGTTACCATCCACTTGAAGTGGATGGTAACTGCGACACCATTTGCGACCGCACATGCGGTCGCAAATGGTATTGCATACCACTCCGGATCGCAAATAGGAAGGGAACACCCCTTCCTATTTGCGATTCTGAAATGCATATTGCGAGTCGGTACCGACTCGCAATATGCATTTCTGCATTGGGAAACGCGATTAGCGAGTCGCAAACAGCAATTTTTGCCGTTTGCGAGTCGCTATCCGTTTCCTACATCTGGCCCGGTGTCTCAGACACCGTCTGCGACTCGCTATGGGGTCGCAATGACCCACCTCATTATTATTCATGAGGTGGGTCGCAAATTGCGGCCCCATAGCGAGTCTAGGCACTCGCAAACATGGAGGCCTGCTGTAGTCAGCAGACCTCCATGTTCGTGACTGCTTTTAAATAAAGCAGTTTTTTTTTTAAAGTGTAGCCCGTTTTCCTTAAAGGAAAACGAGCTGCACTTAAAAAAAAATCCGAAACCTTTAGTTTCGTTTTTTTTTCAGGGCAGGTAGTGGTCCCTTGGACCACTACCTACCCTGAAAAAATATTTGTGGGTCCATTCACAAAGTGGAAGGGGTCCCATGGGGACCCCTTCCAATTTGCGAGTGGGTTACCATCCACTTGAAGTGGATGGTAACTGCGACACCATTTGCGACCGCGTACGCGGTCGCAAATGGTATTGCATACCACTCCGGATCGCAAATAGGAAGGGAACACCCCTTCCTATTTGCGATTCTGAAATGCATATTGCGAGTCGGTACCGACTCGCAATATGCATTTCTGCATGGGGAAACGCGATTAGCGAGTCACAAACGGCAATTTTTGCCGTTTGCGAGTCGCTATCCGTTTCCTACATCTGGCCCGGTGTCTCAGACACTGTCTGCGACTCGCTATGGGGTCGCAATGACCCACCTCATTAATATTCATGAGGTGGGCCGCAAATTGCGGCCCCATAGCGAGTGTAGGCGCTCGCAAACATGGAGGCCTGCTGTAGTCAGCAGACCTCCATGTTCGTGACTGCTTTTAAATAAAGCAGGTTTTTTTTTTTTAAGTGTAGCCCGTTTTCCTTAAAGTAAAACGAGCTGCACTTAAAAAAAAATCCGAAACCTTTAGTTTCGTTTTTTTTCACCACTACCTACCCTGAAAAAATATTTGTGGGTCCATTCACAAAGTGGAAGGGGTCCCATGGGGACCCCTTCCAATTTGCGAGTGGGTTACCATCCACTTGAAGTGGATGGTAACTGCGACACCATGTGCGACCGCATATGCGGTCGCAAATGGTATTGCATACCACTCCGGATCGCAAATAGGAAGGGAACACCCCTTCCTATTTGCGATTCTGAAATGCATATTGCGAGTCGGTACCGACTCGCAATATGCATTTCTGCATAGGGAAACGCGATTAGCGAGTCGCAAACGGCAATTTTTGCCGTTTGCGAGTCGCTATCCGTTTCCTACATCTGGCCCGGTGTCTCAGACACCATCTGCGACTTGCTATGGGGTCGCAATGACCCACCTCATTAATATTCATGAGGTGGGTCGCAAATTGCGGCCCCATAGCGAGTCAAGGCACTCGCAAACATGGAGGCCTGCTGTAGTCAGCAGACCTCCATGTTCGTGACTGCTTTTAAATAAAGCAGTTTTTTTTTTTTTTTTAAGTGTAGCCCGTTTTCCTTAAAGGAAAACGAGCTGCACTTAAAAAAAAATCCGAAACCTTTAGTTTCGTTTTTTTTTCTCAGGGCAGGTAGTGGTCCCTTGGACCACTACCTACCCTGAAAAAATATTTGTGGGTCCATTCACAAAGTGGAAGGGGTCCCATGGGGACCCCTTCCAATTTGCGAGTGGGTTACCATCCACTTGAAGTGGATGGTAACTGCGACACCATTTGCGACCGCATATGCGGTCGCAAATGGTATTGCATACCACTCCAGATCGCAAATAGGAAGGGAACACCCCTTCCTATTTGCGATTCTGAAATGCATATTGCGAGTCGGTACCGACTCGCAATATGCATTTCTGCATTGGGAAACGCGATTAGCGAGTCGCAAACGGCAATTTTTGCCGTTTGCGAGTCGCTATCCGTTTCCTACATCTGGCCCTAAATGCCGGAAGTACATTTCGGGAAAATCTTACTCCCAAGAGCACATTTAACAGGCATGAGTGACTGCTCACTATTCATGTCCTGTTGCATCTAGCGCTATTTCTTAGTGCAAAATGCATCCTTGCGTGCATTTTGTATGTGAGGGGAATTTTTGACCTAAGAAATAGCACTGAATGCAGAATGACTCTTTTTGCGTAATTTAAGTGTAATCTTGAGGAGTTCCTATATAATTCTGGTTGATTACGCTGCACGAAATTACATGAGTTATGTCCACCCCTAATCTTCATGCACAAATCCTTTAGAAAATTATTTGTTATCTAAATCAATTACCTTGCTAAGTTATTGTTACTTTGCCAACCATGGTTTAGTTTGCGAAGTATGGCTGCATCTCTTGTTCCAAAATACCATGCTCTCATTGAAAATGAAAGTACATTTTTTATTATGTGGATTGCACCAAGGTTACAATTATCCACTGACTGCTTATATGATTGTGAACTTTTATGGTGGAATTTTTTATCTTCCACCAGTTAGGATTACTTATATTCTCTTTTGGCTATATGTCACTCTCCTCCCTTTGCATCCTGATTAAGTAAGCAATGAGCCCTAGGGGAATCTGATATCCGATAATTTTCAGTGTGCAGGTGCTTCCTCCTCAGTCTAATTATTTGAGCTGGCCAGGCAGTTGTATTGCTGCCTTATTGAAAATATTATTGAAAATATTTTTACATACCTGCCACAGGGTTCCCCCTCTTTCGAACTCTTCCACACCTCCTAACTGTGATAATGGCATATTACACCAATGGGGAGGAGCAATTTCAGGAATTGCAAGAGGTGCCCATGGAACACCAGATGGAGGAGAGATTAGTGGAGGCACTTTGTCACCATGTGCAGGACACCGTGAATTGGGCCTTGATAAAAGCTTTGAAACCTTTCACTCAACCACGGACTAATTTTGGCAGGAGAGAATTTTTAGGTGTAAGCAGTCAGCAGACTCGTCGCAATCTTTCTTCATCCGATATTTTGGCGCAGATGACAGCTTCTGTGAACGGGATTGTGAGTATGGAGGGTTTAACCCTCGTGAATCCACAACCCTCTTTCCATTGTTCTCTCAGCCTCAGGAGGAGGCACAAGAACCTTTGTCTTATAATTCAGAGGTCTCACAGAAAGACTCCCCTCCACAAAAGAAAAAGCAGAATCCCACCATATTTCATAAGAAACTTCACTTCCAGGTGGGCGTAACCTCCTCTTTACCCCAGAAGACATTGGGGGTCATTACGACCCTGGCGGTCTGAGACCGCCAGGGCTAAAGTGGCGTCCGTACCGCCAACAGGCTGGCGGTACGGAGACCCATATTTTGACCGCGGCGGTAGCGCCGCGGTCGCACCACCGGGGCTGGCGGTTTCCCGCCGTTTTAGCCCCGGCGGTCATAATCCACCAGAGCAGCGCTGCAAGCAGCGCTGCCCTGGGGATTATGACTTCCCTACCGCCAGCCTGTTTCTGGCGGTTTGCACCGCCAGGAAGAGGCTGGCGGTAAGGGGAGTCCTGGGGCCCCTCTGGGCCCCTGCACTGCCCATGCCACAGGCATGGGCAGTGCAGGGGCCCCCTAACAGGGCCCCATGCAGCTTTTCACTGTCTGCATAGCAGACAGTTAAAAGCGCGACGGGTGTAACTGCACCCGTCGCAGGGCCCAACACCGCCGGCTCCATTAGGAGCCGGCTCCTGTGTTGCAGCCGCATCCCCGCTGGGCCGGCGGTCGTAAACTAGGTTTGCGCCCGCCGGCCCAGCGGGGATGTTGTAATGGGCACCGCGGGAGTGCGGCCGCATTGGCAGCCGCATGGCGGTTACAGCTTGGCGGGCGGCTACCGTTGTAATGACCCCCATTATCCATCACCACTCCATGGAGTGGATTCCTAGTGCCGAGGTGGCTCATTATGTTGAAGACAGATTAACATTTTTTTTTTAAAAGGACGTCCGCAACACTCTTCGTTCAGAATGTTCCAGGCCATCTTTGACTTGTAAAGTGGCAGATACTCGTGAACTTGACCCCAGCATGGTGACGTTTCTTAAAAAATTCATCAAAGAAAGGGCTAGAGCACGCTTGCCGTGGCTGTCAGGATAGGCTGTCAGGATAAACTCTTAGATGTATCTGGACTGTTTTAAAAAATAGTAGATTTAGCAATTCAGGCAATTCAGGCTAAAGAAAGCAACACTTTCCTGGACCCGAAAGTAGTACTGTAATGGTCTCAGCGCGCTATTTGCCTTCTGGCCAACACAAACTGTGTCATGTCCACTAAGCGTCGTCGCTCATTCCATATGCACTGGGACCCAAAGTCAGCTGATTTACCAACTAATGAAGCAGGTCCTTGGCTAATGGTATGCTATTTGATGACAAGTTCATCAAAGACCTGGGCAAATATGTGGTGACATTCACTGCACTTGACAAAGCCCAATCATCTATTAAAAAGGTCTTCAATATTGTTCAGGCGTCAAGCGCCAGGCCGGGATTATCAGGCCTCACAAATTGTACAACAGAGAGGCAGATGGGGAACTACAGTTCCTCAAATTTCTACCCCACCCGGAAGAGCGGTCCTGCCAGGGACTCCAGAGGATCCCTCTGAGGCGGTTCCGGCCAAGATACCAAAGCAACAGGTAAGGATTATTCACTTTTCCTTAGTGATTTTGGTGAGAAGAATCCAACATTTTCTTTTGGCATGGCAAGGGATCACAAAAGACCCATGGGTGTTACAGACTGTCCAAGGTTTTCACCTAGAGTTCTATACACCACCAGTTCGAAAGGCTTTTCCCCCTCCTCTCCATTTTACCCTTGAAGATAGGTCTTTCATAGACGAGGCGGTTGCCACACTCCTGCAGAACGGAGTGGTGGTAGAGTCCTTATCCTCAAGGGTTCATGAGCATGATTTTTCTAATGCAAAAGAAAGAGGGTGGTTCCCGACTAAACCTCAAGCAGTTCAACTCTTGGATTGTATACCGCCATTTCAAGATGGAGGGCATACATCTCCTCAGGGATTTATTAAGAAACGGCGATTGGTTGGTCCGATTAGATTTAAAAGGCGACCTGCCTTTCGGTGCCAATTTTCGAACCCCACAGATGATTCCTTCAATTCCAATGGGGCCCCCAATGGTTCAAGTTCACTGCAGTACCCTGGCCTCTGCGCCTTGGTGCTTCACCAAGATTCTGCGCCTGGTGGTTCAGTATCTGAGGGAAAGAGGTGTCAGACTTTTTGTTTACCTCGACGACATCCTAATTGTGGCCCAAGAGAGGGACATGGTCATTATCCATCTCAATTGAACAATCCAATTATTACAGGATCTCATGTTCATCATCAACTCTGAGAAGTCCTCCATTGTGCCATCACATAATATCGAGTTCTTAGGTTTTCCAATAGACTTGATCAAGGCCCTGCAATTGCTTCCTTTAGCCAAGTGAACAGCGATCAAGAAAGAGTTGAGGAGAGCCCTTGTCCCTCCGACTATATAATTGAAGATGTTAGCACGTTTTGGGTCTTCTGGCATCTTCGATTCAGGCCATTTTTCCGGGGCCTCTACATTACAGAGCTCTTCAGATTTCTTAGTGGCCCTCCCACATGGATGCATGGAATGGGAGGGTGATTTTTTCCTCAGTTCTGGACATAGTGAAAGAGTCAGATGCCAGCCATTGGGGCTGGGGAGCACACTGTGGCTCGGTGGAGACGGGTGGTCGTTGGTCCCCAGGAGAATTGAATTTTCACATCAATTGTCTAGAACTCTTGGCAGGGGCGTTTGCGATCAGATCGCTCTCTCCATGTAGAACACATTGTTGTATTCTCCTCCAGATGGACAATGTGTCAGCAGTCCGATATATCAATTGCCTCGGAGGGACCAGATCTCACCTTTTCACGGAGATCACAAAGGATTTTTGGCATTATTGTCTGCATCACCAAATTTCAGTGACAGCAGATTGGAATTCTCACTTCTTGCGAGATTTCAGTGATTGGAAGCTCAAACCGAGGATTTTCAAAGCACTTCAGAGGCCTTGTCAAATAGACTTGTTTGCCTCCCGGTCGAACAATCAAGTTCTGATTACAGTTGGAGACAAGACTGTCTTGCAGCAGGGACTGATGCATTTCTTCATCCTTGGATAAAGGGCCTTTTGTATGCCTTTACCCCGTTCACCATAGTTCCGCGGGTCATGGTCCACATACTCCGTCAATCGGCAGAGGTGATTTTGGTGACTCCGTTTTGTAGAGCACAGCCTTGGTTCCCCTTGGCAATGACACTATTGTGCAAATTCTCTGTGATGTTGCCGGGGAGCAAGGAACTTCTGTTGGATAAATCGGTCAAAGCACACCCTCTGATCCTGCAAGGCCAATTGTCCCTGATGGCGTGGAGACTTTCAGGAGACAATGGCATATCCCTGGAGTTTCAGAATCGTCACTGTTTTTCCTATCTCAATCTTGGGCACCCTCCACTCAGAAGAGATATGAGCATGCCTGGAGGAAGTGGCTATGTTGGTGCGGGGAAAGGAGTATGGATCCCGTGGGATCAGAAATTCACGCTATAGTCAATTTTCTATCTGACTTGTCCTCACAGGGTTTTTACTTACAGGACGATTAATAATTGTCGTTCGGCTATCTCAACTGGTCACCCTCATATTCTGGGTAAACCAGTGGGGGAACATTCATTAGTGTGTAAACTTCTCAGAGGTATTCACATGGTTAAAACTCCTCAGCCGAGGTATTCTTCTTTATGGGATGTTAATGTGGTTCTACGTTTTCTGAAAGCTTGGCCTTGTAATGAGCATCTTTCCCACAAACGAATTTTGGCAAAACTTACAATGTTACTCTGTTTACTTTTGTGTAGATGAGTTTCGGATGTTAAAGCACTGGATTTAGCAGGTAGAGTATTTACTCCCTCAAGAGTTTCCTTTTCCATTACAAGACGTACAAAAACATTTCACGTTGTATTGCATACCTGTCTTTTCCCCATGACAAAACGTTACCTGTAGTGCAATGCATAAAAGCTTATAAAGATTGTACGACAGAATTTAGACAAGATGTTTCTGGTCAATTAGTTACTTCTTTACAGAAGCCTTTTAGACCAGTTACTGCAGCAACATTGGCTCGTTGGGTTGGATGGTTATTAACTGAAGCAGGTATAGATACCTCCATTTTTGGTGCTCATTCTGTTAGAGGAGCCATGGCTTCTAAAGCTATTTTAACTGGGGCGAGATTAGACGATATCATGACCGCGGCTGATTTGTCGAGTGACTCTACTTTTAAAGTGTTTTATCACAAACCAATTGTAGATGTGGTGTCAGAGGCGGTGAATAAACTTTAAACTAGCATGATCCGAAGCCTCCGGTCCTGACATAGAATCAAAAACATTCTAGCTAGTGCGTCAAGAATTTTACATTCTATTAAGGGCAAGGAGGCGAGGATTATCACACCCTAGATATTGATGTGATATGTAAAATGTATTGATTCTGTATGATGAAAATGTTGTATTAATGAATTGCCCATCCTCATATGAGTTTGGATATTAGTTTTGTTTCTTATTCTCATTAGGGGTGAAGATTTTGGCTTCATGAAAAATATTTGGATGGATCGTTTGTTGAAATTCAAGAATCCTGGACGTCGATGAAGTTCGATAGAAGAACCAAGCGAAGTGGGGCTAGCAGTGTTCAGGAATCAGATTGTTGGATCAGGAGACTGCAAGTTCTTTACATTTGACTTTATGTTCTGACTGTTATGGCAAAGAAAGAGGACAGACATTATTGCTGGAGCATTACATAGGTTCAAGAGAAGGACTGTGACTGGACAACATATGGTTATGGGATATGTAGTTTGAAGTTTTACTGTGTTTTGATTGGCTGATGTTTGCCAGTACAGATAAGAGAAAGCATAATCCTCTTCTCCGTGTCCTTAATAGAATCTAGAATTCTTGACGTGCTAGCGAGAACATTTTTAATTCTCACACAGAAAAGTTTCTTAACTTAAGCAGATCAATTTTTTGACCTTCAGACGCAACAGTCTGACAACGATACAGGGTCTCCTGAACACTGACTATCTGACTCATTTTGCCAACCTTCTCAGCGCTCTGTCTGATTCGTCCAATACAATTAATGTTGTCAATACCTTTCGAAAATAGTTTGTGGAATGCTTGTAGCCTGTAGAAAAAAATATGTAAAAATATTTTTGGAAGCATTCCATCTTTACTGAGTTCACTCAGATTAAGCCTCTTCAACTGATACCCATTCTCATTATACAGGTGTTACTGTTTTTCTTCGAAGATGACTTCTCAATATGTGTCGGAACAGCACTGCCACTAAGCTACAGCCTTATAAGCTGGGGTAGATATGCTCTTAAGTCTGCATAAACAGTGGACTTTAAGCTTTCATATTCTCTTCCCGCCAGCGGCGAGACCCTTGCATCAATGGTGCACATGCTATCATACCAATGTACATTCCGCTGAAATACCTACTGAAGTTCCAAATGGCTCATTGAGAACTCGTCCATTACAGTCTTAACTTGAAAATATAGGGGATTTTTTGGTTAAATGGGCAAGCAAAACTGCACTTTTATGTGTGTTTGTAGTGCATTTTTAAGGTTTTTAACCAACATTTAGGTGCTATAATCATACACCACATGTTTTGATCAAGGCTTTTTACAAAATGTGTTGATTTGTAGATGACTAGGCCAACACAGTAGGTGTTGTTGAATGAACCATAGTTGCCACAGCAGGAGAAGTTGAAGGTGTAGAATACTTTGACAATGGAGGAGCAAGTTGCAAAGCAGATAGAGTGGGGACACATGAAAGAACAGCAGCAGGGTAGCAAAAGCAGCAATGATTTCAGTTGAGGTTAAGTGGCTCTGTGAGCTCCCTCTGACCCCATGGAAAGCTCTGGAGGATATTCGAATGGAATGTTAAGCACAATAGCATGAGCACCAGGTAGATGATCCCGCGGCTGGCACTATTACTAATTTCTTGGGCCCGATGAATCTTTATCTACGTTTCAAGGGGTGGAGAGAAATACATTAAAACATTAAACTTGAAGTTACAGTGTAATCTATTTGGTCACACATTGAATCTTGGAGGCAAACTGAAAGTTCAAAAGGTTTACTACAAATTCAAAGCCACACTTACGTAAATGAGTCTCAAAAACATGCTATACAGATACAGAATTACCAAAGATAAATTAAAGCGTGGAACAAAATTGAAATGCACCAGCATCAAACAAACCAAGACTTTAGTAGCAAAAATACAGAAAATAAGGAATAACACTTGGTGCTTCGAATTCAAGCTTTGATTCTCCTGCCAAATCTCAGACTCGGGCCTCATAGGCGGGTAGAGTCTCTTGCTCTTAAACTTTTAATGGACTTAATTTTTTTTTGCCATATTGTAGAGTGTTTTAGACTGTTCATATATTTTGAACCTCTTTGTTATACCAAGGACATTTTATTGTTTAATTGACTAGGAAGTACTAGAGCATGGAGTGAATGATTCTGAGAGCTCACAGGCCTGTGTTCAGTGGCCGTGAGGTGATTGTGTGGCATTCCTACCCCTTTCTTTGCTTCCTTTGCCCTTGTTTTGGGTACCCTGAGTGTTAGTTAGGGCGGCCGCCAGTTTCTCTTTTCGGCCGCCAGCACACACAGAAGTGCCATTTTGGGAGGGAAGCGGTCTAGTTGTTCAGACCTCTCCTCCAAAACCTTTATTTGCTGCAATGGGGCGGGCGCACCACTGGTGCGCTGAAGGCGCGCC
Source organism: Pleurodeles waltl (assembly GCF_031143425.1). Taxonomy (NCBI): domain Eukaryota; kingdom Metazoa; phylum Chordata; class Amphibia; order Caudata; family Salamandridae; genus Pleurodeles; species Pleurodeles waltl. Next base: position 792,448,750 of record NC_090449.1, on the reverse strand, counting down.
AAAGGCCAGCCCGTCTTCACCCGTCCGCGCCAGATCAGGCCTTAGGGCTTGTCTCCCTGGACAAAATACGACTTTAGAGCCAGTTCCCCTGGCTTTTACATACTCCTCAGACTCTCTGCTTTCTCTTAGACCACCTGCTCAGAAAGACTCTCAGAGATGTTTGGACCTAGATGACATTAGTTGGAGATGCCCCACATGCCATTGGGCTCCACACCCGATGATGATAAAGTCACAGCTAGTATCGAATATTCATCATTCTTTTTTCTTCATTAACTGCCGCTCTATGGCACGCTATAAATTGGATATAAATCTTTTTCTAAGTGAGACCTCGCCTTCAGTACTGTTTCTCATCGAAACCTGGCTTCATGAAAGTTCAGGTCCAGATTTTAGCTTAGCCCTACCCCAAGGATATTTAATAGCGAGAGTGGACAGGACAGCCTCTAGAGGGGGGGGGGGGATTGCTATAATCTACAAAGACACATTCAAGATTATGTCTCAGCCTCTTCAGCTATTAGAAGGGGAAGGTATGTTGTTCTCCTTGGCTTTGGATTCTTTATTTAATTTTTCAGGAGTATTACTGTATCGCCCCCTGGGACCACATGAACATTTTTTAAACTCCTTCCCTGATTTTATGACCGACCTAATTTGTAAGAGACCTAATTTCACCATATTAGGGGATTTTAATATCCATGCAGAGAATTTGGATCTGCCGGCCACGAAAAGGCTTCTAGGTGAATTGGAAGCTTTGGGGCTAGAACAACTAGTGAAGGGCCCCACACATGAAAGGGGACACACAATTGATTTGGTATTTAGCAATTTAACAGCACTTAAATCGAAACGCCCATTTCCTCTCCCTTGGACAGATCATTTTTCTATTCCTTTGTGCCTAACCATGAAGCTGAGGAATACCCACTTACAGCCGGTTAGGCAGATGGGCAGGAGTTGGTGCAAGCTCTCCACTAAAGAGTGGACCAGGGTACTGGAGATACGGAAACCCAGTTTTTTTGATGGAACTGACTGTGAGCCAGAGCAATTTAAGGACTGGATTACAGACAGCCTGGACCTCACCCTCCCCTGCAGGGCAAAAGCAGGGATCCGTAAGACCACCCGCTCTCCATGGTTCTCTTCCCACCTTCACCTGTTGAAAAAAAACTGTAAGAGGCTGGAAAGAAGGTGGAGAAAATCCTATGAACCAGGGGATAGGGAGGCTTATAGAAAAGAGATTAGAGCCTATCATATGGAGATAAAACTAGCACAAAGGACCTATTATACAGAAAGAATTGAGGTATCAGCTGGGTCTCCTAAAGCAGTATTCCAGATACTAAAAGAAATCATTCAAGCACCCTGTGAGGAGAATCCCATAGCAGCCTCAGTAGAGCATAGTAACAAATTAGCAGGATTCTTCCAACAAAAGATCTTAGATATTTACTCCAACTTTCCGAAAACGACTACCAGACAGGAAGGACAGTCCTCTCTACCCAAGAATGATAGGGCCATCCTCTCCCAGTTCACCCCTATTTCTCGGGAGGAAGTCTCTTCATATTTAACCACTCTCAAGTCCGGCTCTCCTTTAGATCCAGCCCCTCCCCAGATACTAGCCCAAGGGGCCACGGTTTTTGTCCCGGCTATAACAAATATGCTGAATAAGTCGATCTCCAAGGGTGTAGTTTCCAGACTATGGAAACACGCCATAGTGAAACCGCTACTAAAAAAAACGACCCTTGATGCAATGGACTTCAAGAACTATAGACCTATCTCACTTTTACCCAGTCCTGCTAAAATTCTAGATAAACATATTAACAAGCAATTGTATACCTTTTTGGAAGTGAACAATTGTCTGCATCCCACCCAGACAGGCTTTAGACCCCAACACAGCACGGAAACAGCGCTCATAGTCGTACTGGAAGAAGCCAAGAAGAGCATGGACCAAGGAAAGATCACAGCTGTCATACTTTTAGATCTGAGCGCAGCTTTTGACACTGGATCATGAGGTGTTAGGTCAGAGGATGAGAAATTTGGGAATAGAAGGGCATGCCTTGGCCTGGCTTTCATCGTTTCTAAAAGACAGGTCCTTCCAGGTCCTAGACAGATCCCACCTCTCAGCCAAATTTCACAACATCTGCAGGGTGCCACAGGGCTCATCACTCAGCCCCACGCTTTTTAATATATATGTGGCTCCTCTGGCTAAGTTGGTGGAATCCTTGGGGCTTTCATTAATCTCCTATGCCGATGATATGCAATTGGTGGTTTCGTTAAATTCTAATTCTATACAAGACGTAGCCTCGTTATCCTCCTGCCTGCAAGCTGTAGCAGGTTGGATTACGAACAGCAGAATGCTATTAAATAATGATAAAACGGAGCTGATGATCTTGGGTCATAAACCTGGACCCAATCAGCCTTTGGAGATTGATGTTCCCAGGAGGGTTCTTCCGGCCCCAAAGGAACATATCAAAAGCCTGGGGATATGGTTGGATCCATCCCTCACGATGGACCACCACACCAAGCATATATCTGGTATTTGCTTTGGCCTTTTAAGACTTCTAAGGAAGGTCTTGCATATTCTTCCTCCGGTGGCAAAAAAGCTTATTGTTGAAGCTCTAATTATCTCTAGACTGGACTACGGAAACAGTCTATTTTCTGGGTCACCCTTATATGTCAAGAATCAATTACAGAGGGTCCAAAATGCGGCAGCCCGTCTTTTGTTGGATATCCCCAGAAGGAGCTCTGTAAAGGGAGGATTGAACCTACTACATTGGTTACCCGTTGATCAATGCATCAAATTCAAGGTTTTGTGTTGTATCCACAGATCCCTCCACAACAGGGCCCCCCAGATACTGAGAACCCTTTCTTCTTTTTACAAGCCTAATAGGGATCTTAGGTCACCATCAGTGGCCCTTGCTATCCTCCCCAGAATAAAAAAATCTAGATGGGGAGGTGCCACTCTTGCATACCACGGGGCCAAGCTATGGAGCTCTCTTCCCACTGGCTTGCTTATGACGACCAATGAATATAACTTTCGAAAGTCCCTAAAAACTTGGTTGTTTTAGGTGTAGGGTACTCTCTCTCTGTCTGTACTGGTCCGTGGTCCTCTAGCACTGGGAAGCCTATTGGTAGCCATGCGCTTTATAAATAATATAACATATAACATAACATAATCATTGACCCTATATTTACCAAGCTACTCTAATAAGCTACAGGGAACTCTAAGATGATCTAGCTTGAAATGGGAAAATGAAGAAAGGTGTCAGAACTGCAGAATCCTCAGTAGAAGTTTCAGCAAAAGAGATGTATGTAGCATAAAGCCACATCAACCAAGCAAAGGGAAACAGAGGTCTGTACCTCTCTAAGGGTCACATGTACAAATGTAGGTTTTGCGACTCGCAAAATGCGAGTCTTAGCACTTGCAATTTGCGAGTCACAAAACCTGATGTACAACAGTGTCTTAGACACTGTTATCGATTCCCAAATGGGTTGCAAGGGACCTGCCTCATCAATATTCATACGGCAGGTTGCAATATGCAACCCGTTTGGGAAGGGCCAGCACTCACAGGGATGGTGGCCTGCTGGGGTCAGCAGACCACTATCTCTGTGACTGCTTTTTAAATAAAGCATTTTTTTTTTTTTAATGCATCCCGTTTTCCTTGAAGGAAAATGGGGTGTATTTCAAAAATAAAAATGAAAATTTTCCTTTTCATTTCTTCAGCAAGATGGTGGCCAGATGGGGTCAGCGACCACCATGTCTTTGACTGCTTTTTTAATAATGCATGTTTTTTTGTACTGCAGCCTATTTTCCTTATAGGAAAATAGGCTGCATTTCAAAAAGAAAACTGAAAAGTTTTCTTTTCATTTTTGAAGAGTAGGCAGTAGTCCATGGGATCACTACCTGCTCTGAAAAATTGTTGGCGCCTACAAGCACAAAAGGGACCCCTTCCCGTTTGCGAATGGCTTACCACCAATTTGAAGTTGGTGGGAATCTGATAAAGTTTTGCAACAGCATTTTGGTTGCAAAACATTCATACATACCTCTCTGATTTGTTATTAGGAAGGGATGCCCTGAACGCGCCCCTTCCTAATAACAAATCGAAAACCTCAATTGCGATTCGGTAACAAGTTACTGAATCACAAATTGGGTTTAGCACATCCCAAAAAGCATTTTTCTAAACACAAACGGGCTGACTCTGCGAGTCGGCCTGTTTGCGACTAGTAAAAATCCTTGCACATGTGGTCCTAAGTTTCTAAAGGTCCACTCTAGTCAAAGGACAAGTAGGGCCTGAATCTCTAACTAGCTAAAACACACTTATCCCCTCAAAATGCAGATAGTTGACGTCACCACCATTAACCTCCCATTGTCTGTACACAGTTGTGAATGGTATCCTTTAATTAGGCTTTCATGTCTTGGTTCAGCCATCAGGATGACCTTGGATCTTTTCTCATCCTCAGGAATCTAGAGGGGAGTTCTCTTGCTCAGCTCCTCATTAACAGTCCTGTCCTTGTCAACCTGTCTCCTCATACCCCTCCTTATCTATACCTAACAATAAGCTTTTCATTAAAAGAAGACTTGTTAATGCATCTGCAAATAGAGAAATACACAGTGAAAGCAAAACTTTCACACTGAAGATTAAACACAAAGAGGGTATTTTCAGGTATCATCTCCAGCTTAATTTATCATAGCCCTCAATGCACATTCAAATATATGATTATATGTGTATTTCATTTAAACAATATAAATGAGGAATAACTATGGAAATGGTGATTAAATAGAAAATCATAATAGTCATTCATGGAATATAACGGTGTACACGTGATTTGAATATGATCATTCTAAGTTTCTACTTCTAATTGCATTTTGGTTTATGATTTCAGTTTCTTCATGTACATGAATACATTAAAACACACACTATGGGCCTCATTCTGAGGCTGGCGGGCGGCGGTAGCCGCCCGCCTGGCGGGAACCGCCAAATGGCCGCTCCGCGGTCGAAAGACCGCGGAGGCCATTCTGGCTTTCCCGCTGGGCTGGCGGGCGACCGCCAGAAGGCCGCCCGCCAGCCCAGCGGGAAACCCCTTCCCACGAGGAAGCCGGCTCCGAATGGAGCCGGCGGAGTGGGAAGGTGCGACGGGTGCAGTTGCACCCGTCGCGAATTTCAGTGTCTGCTTAGCAGACACTGAAATTCTTTGTGGGGCCCTCTTACGGGGGCCCCTGCAGTGCCCATGCCATTGGCATGGGCACTGCAGGGGCCCCCAGGTGCCCCACGACACCCCATACCGCCATCCTGTTCCTGGCGGGCGAACCGCCAGGAACAGGATGGCGGTATGGGGTGTCGGAATCCCCATGGAGGATTCCCCAGGGCAGCGGAAAACCGGCGGGAGACCGCCGGTTTTCCTGTTCTGCCCGCGGCCAAACCGCCGCGGTCAGAATGCCCTGCGGGGCACCGGCAGCCTGTTGGCGGTGCTCCCGCCGACCCCGGCCCCGGCAGTCCTTGACCGCCGGAGTCGGAATGACCCCCAATATGTGTGTTTTGAGTGCATTTTATTTCTTCTTCTGAAATACATAATGGCACAGTCAAGTTATGCTCTCTCTAAGACATGGGTCTTTTGGCTGGTGGTAGGCACTTGAAAAGGCTCAGAGTCTATTGTTGAATATTATTTACATTTTGAGTCAACAGAGGGTCCTTCAATATGGGGTCACAGACCTCCACGAATTTATTGTCCAAATAGCTCAATAATTTAACCATTTCAAGCACACAGTTTGTTTTAAAAAACTAACTTATCATACACGTCTAATAGTTTTTACCCCATACCAAGGAAAGGCACTTGAATAAAAGTGTAAATTCATGTAAGATTTGCTGTCATTTCATTCCAAGGTTTTCTTGCATATTAGACAGCAAAGATTTCTATGGCAATTAAAGTGGGAAATGTAAAATGTTTACCCCTCACCTGTTTTTGGCTCCTGCCTGATGATCTGCATCAAATGTGCAACTGTGGAAGAACCTTTTTATTTGAAAGGTTTTGTGTAAATGAATAAGTTACTTACCTTTGGCAATGCCTTATCTGGTAGAGACATATTCTAGTTGCAGATTCCTTACCTTAGAATTTCCCCCAGGCGTCAGTCTGGATGCGGAGATTCATCTTTAGCAGTACCCCTACATGTTGTCAGGTGGCATCGGTCAGCTCCGTATCTGTCGTCCACATCATGCAAGCTAGACATGACGTTGCGGGTCCTATAGCGGTGCCACCCCGCGAGCTGGCAGCAGTTTCTTTTCATGACTTTCTATGCCAGAAGCACAGAGCCATGAAGAACACTCACCACTGGTGCATGAAAAATAGGGCCCTGAAATGGAAGTCTGTGTCCCTAGAAATCAGTTCGCAGAGTGGGGAGGATGGGTGGCTTGATAAGGAATCTGCAACTAGAATATGTCTCTATCCGATAAGGTGTTACCAGAGGTAAATAGCTTGTTCATCTGATAAAGACTTCTAGTTGCAGATTCCTTACATTAGAATAGATACCGAAGCAATGCCAGCCCCAGAGGTGGGTCTGCAAACCAAGATCATATCAGGAAATCCTGTAGGACCGAATGGACAAAGTACCCAACCCTTCAGACTTTACTGTCCAGGCAGTAGTGTTTGGTGAGCATGTGAAAGGATGCCCACGTTGCTGCCTGACAGATGTCCAGGACTGGAACTCAACATGCTAACGCACTGGTTGCAGCCGTCACCCTGGTAGAGTGTGCTTCCAGGGGATGCTTTTTAGCCAACAAGTAGCACAATTAATTTAGAGAAAGACCAATCTAGAGATGACTCTCTTCTGCACTACCTGGCCTTTCTTCACACCCACATGCACCCAAGTAGCCAATAAAGAGTTGATAATCCACCCGGAACTCTTTGGTATGATCAAGGTAGAATGCCAATGCTCTTTTTGGGTCTAGGCTTGTGGAGCTCTTCTCATTCCTTAGAAGGATTTAGGGGTGCATAAAAAATAGGCAAGGTGATGGATTGGCCTACATGAAAGGGCATGACCACTTTTGGCAAAAAGGAAGCCCTAGTGGGAAACACCACTTTGTCAGGGTAGATGGAAAGGTAGGGCAGCTTAGATGATAATGCCTGCAGCTCACTTACCCTGCTGGCAGAGGTAATGGCCACAAGGAAGGCTGTTTTTAATGTCAGAAGCCTGAGAGGACAATTGTGAAGAGGCTCAACGGGAGCAAACATTACGAATGTCAGAACCAAATTCAAATCCCGTTGCAGCATTATGAATGGGGATGGAGGAAACATATGGATAGGCCCCTTAACGAACCTCCTATCAATGGTAGACTTAAACAAAGAGGGTTGATCAGGCAATCTCAAAAATGTAGAGATAGCAAACAAATAACCTTTGAGGGTGCCCATACCAGAGCCCTGCTGGGACAAAGAAGGTATAAACAATAGAATCATGGAGAGAGAGGCAGAGAGGTGTCGGCAGACTTGTCTGTGCACCAAGCCACAAATTTGTTCCAACGGCAGGTGTGTACCATTTTGGTGGCAGGACCCCTGGCTGCCAATATAATGGCACAGACTTTGGGTGGAAGGTCAAAGGCTGTCAACTGCCACCGCTCAATATCCATGGACGAAGGCGGAGACTGAACAGGTTTAGGTGGAGAACCCTCCCTCCTGCTGAAACAGAAGATCCTTCAGAAGGGGAAGTCTGATCGATATTGATGGCCATCCTCAACATCTCGGGTTACGAGGCTCTTCGTGCCCAGTCCAAAGCCACAAGGATTACTTTGGCCCGGTCGTTCTTGACCTTCTTGAGATGTGCAGGAGGGCTGAGCTCCACTCAAGTGAGTTTACCACACCATATCACAGAGCATTCAGTGTTCTTGCCTTTACTAATGGTAGTCAATCAAGGAGTGACATTAGGGAGTCCACCTTGGTCCTGAAGAGGAGTCTGGGGGCTAAACTCCGAAACATGTAGACCGACCAGGAGGTCAAGGTACTTAATACACCCTACCTCCAACACATCTTTTTAACCCCTGTGAGACATAGTAAATTCGTAGTACCACCCAGAGGCAGGTATTTTTAACTTACCTTAGACCCCACCACTCCTAGCCCTCTCAAAATTCACAATGATGAAACTATAACAGTGCTCCCACGTATTCCGTCGGTCGTAGAACACCCCGTTCAGCAACGGAACAGGAGGAAACTCAATGATGAAGCATGCCACCAAGGGGTAACCATGGTGGTTGAGGGTTTTTCACACAAAAGAAACCTTTTTCTTTCTCTTGTACACGCTGTGGAATCTCTTTGGGCAGGGCCTTTTTGAAATGCTATATAGGCAATAAGGAGGACAGACACAGACCTACAAAAACACCCTTCTCCCTCTTTGTTATCGTAAGCATTGTGAAGTCATAAGGATTGCATTTGTTGTACCAATTAGAGTTTGCATGGCCAGGTCCTGCGCTCAGCTTCAGCTGTGCACAGGCAGGTTCTGCATGTTGGTTTCTTACTTTTGCAAGGGTCTACGGATGCAAACTATTACAGACTCATATATCATTGTTGGTCCTCCACGGGGTTTCACACCATGCTCCAGGGCTGCAGACTCAATAGGATGTCCAAGATCACTTGCCACAGTATTGTGGATCTTTCACTAGGATTTCCAAACTTTGGAACAGCTCTGGTATCTGCAAACCACACCCCAGAGTCCACAAATGAATGGTGATTTTTTTTTTTAAAGTTATAGCCCCAAGCATTTGTGAAAACAACTTTTAAAAAATGTTTTAGACCCCTGTTATCCCTTTGCTCCCCATCCCTAAAGCACTGTGGTCAGGAAATGCACCATATGCTCCATTATGGTTTCTGACCAACCTCAAAATTCTCTAATGGTGGCCAAAATATTTTCCTTAAAGTTGTGACCCTCCAAAACCAGGTCCACAGACCTGACGATCAAAATGGAAGGCGTGAGAAAAAAATCCTTTATCCAATCAGCTTTCTTTTTTTTTGTGTGGCTGCACTTTGTCAGTGAACTCAGGTTTGTGAACCACATGCAGACTAACCATCCAAATATGTCTAGTTTTTAAATCCTTTCAAGGCCACCCGAAAAATGTTTTGAACACTAATTTCTCAAAACTTACTGAATGGATTTACACCAAAACGAGCAAAGGCACTTATTTGAATAAAGTTCTACTTTTGTGTTACATGTGATGCAATTCATTCAGGGATTGTGTTCTGTATTAAAGAGTAAACATACACTTGAGAGTTAAAATGAGGCCCCCTTCATCCCCCCACCTTATTGATTCAGTATATATTCAGTAATAATGCTTAGCAGCATTCCAGGGCTGTGTTTTTACACATTATTTGCCTATGTGCCCACCATATCATGCATGTCTCAGACAGAGAAGTGCATCTTCAGCATCCACAGGAACTCTCTTCTCCACTGTTACAAACTTTGACTGATAAGCTAGGCTTTCACAGACAGTTTCCGGCCTTGCACCCTTCAGGCAGCTTGCCTCCACAAACAATGTGTTTATGATGTATGGTACACTTCTTGATGGTAGACTTTTCAATGCTAATTCTTATTAGCACAGGCACAGTAGACACAGTAGGAAGGGGAATTGAACAGAATAACTCGCCTCCTGTTTTTATATTATTTTCTTTCTGTTCATTTGTATTTGCCACAAATTGTGTAATATCTGCTCCTATAGTTTTTCATACATCCTGCACTAGAGTCACTTCAAATAAAACCTTATAAAATGCAAGTCTTCAGTGTGCTCACTTTGGTGAAAAGGTAACAGTAAGCCACACAAATGCATGTGTTTCTGTCAGGTAATGTTTGCTCCTAACATGGGTTCCTTTCTGGTACCTTTGAAGGAGTTTTATGGGAGACCAACTGTCCCTTTATCCTGCTCCAGATGGTAAGTTGGTATACAGGTATTTCTTGGCAGACAAAGGAAATCTACCTAGTGTGGTCACGATTAGTCTGACTTGTAACACATTAATGATAATTTGGTATTTGTGAGAAAGTAGATTATAAATTGAGTTGGATAGTAGTTCACCACAAGTAATAATGTCATTATTCATCTTAGATCCAGTAAAGGTTTCTATAACTTAAAGCTGAGCATAACCCCTGGTAGCTATGTCACAAAGCAGACAAGCTTAAGAAAATGTGCATAGCATTCAGAAGTACGAAAAAAGTCTAAAAGTTGAAAACACAGCATAATAAGCAGGGCCACTGGAATTATGCGAAGATCTGCCGCATTTGTTACACAATTTATCATCTGCTGCATAATCTGCAGATTTTAACAAAAAATAGAATTCTAGCTCCAACGGTTCAAAAGTTACTAAAAATGCAGTGGCACGTGTTGTTGCATGGAGCAGGGCCCTTTGCAGGCTGGACTGGTCACATTTCTGTTGCTTATTGTTATATTTGGGCATTAGATTGTTACTAATGAGGTGCACCCAAGGCCCAGGCAGTGTTACCAAGTTTTAAAATTACAAAATAATGAAGTAATTCTATACTAAAATGTGCTGCATAATGCCAGATAATTTGCCTTTTCTTGCTGCATAATTTACTCAACCTTGCAGCACAATTTGGCCCTTTTGTGGCGCATAATTCCAGTGGCCCTAATAGGAAGCATCCGATTGCAAGTTATAAAAATAGAGAATACTTTGATGAACTAAATGACACCAAAACAACAAAAATTCAACAAGGAGAACCAGAGATATGAATTTTTAAATTTTTAAATGAAAATAACACCAAAAGGCGTAAAGTGCCAACCACAAACAACTGGTAGTGCTAGGTGGGGACAACGGTAAGGTTTGAGGCTGACTGTGATAGAGCATGGGTCAGATACGACAACCAGATTGATCCCGGTAAAAGAGTTACCTTGAAATTAAAGATATTTCAAGAAGGTGGAGTCCTCAGCAAGACAAGGTTGCAGGATGGGTCCAAAGACGGGCTCATCGGTGCTCGGTTGACAGAAGCACAAGGTCTTGATGAAGCCGTTGATGAAGGCAGGAAAAGCTCATAACAGGAAAAGGCCAAGTTGGCACCAAGAAAACCATTGGCATTGATTGGATGCTGCACAGTGTCATGCCTCGTAAAGGTTTATGCCTCTAGACCAGGGGCCCGATTTAGATCTCGGCAGATGGGTGATGGATATCCCCAGGGCTCGAACAATCATAAAAATGTTACTAGACCTGCAGGTCGAGTAACTTAAATAACCTACTCGACCTAACTTTAATGTACTTGACCCGTAAGCTGGAAATTGTATGATCCTAGGCAAATCGTTTACAGAGTTGCCTTTTTCTTAATTCTCACATATGATTGCACCTTCAAAAATGTGAGCTCAGCATTTCTGCAGTACAGAAAAACCTCTTTTGTTTAAGTAGACCAATGTTGGCTTTGTGAATCACAAGAATTTAGCCCACATACCCATGAGGTCTAGCCCACATAACTTAGGACTTCTTTTAGTTTACTAACAACATTGCCATCAGGGCAGGGGTGTTTCTCAGTTTGTTTAAACACTCAATTTGAATAAATGTATTACTAAACCATGATATGGTAACATAATGTCATCTACACACAGTAACTTTCCAAGAAAGGTCCAAAATAAAAACCTCTCCACTAACTTGCAGCTTTACTGAAAGAACTATATAGTGTATTAACAATCTGTGAACATTGGGTTTCAGAAAACATATCCTTTGCACATCAACATGTAAAGTAGTCTGATTTGTTTTCATCCTATTAAAATATGTTTTCATCACACAGAAATATAAAAAAGGGCTTTCACAACTACTGAAATATATTTTGAAATGTTTGCACAGTTGATCTAGTCATTTAAAAGTTGTATATAGGAAAAACCTGACACCCTATATCCTTTTATTTTACATTCTAAGCAGCAGGTGACACAATTCAACTTACAAAGTCCTGGAACTCTACAGTCAGAAGGAAAATTAATTGTAAGAAAAACTTACTTTTGACCTCTGTTTGTGAACACAGAGCAAATGTGACATAAGAACAAGATTTAAAGGCATCTTTTATTGCCCCTCCACTTTTCAACTGAACAGAACACCTGTTCAGTGTCAACTCGGCAAGTAAGGATTAAAAATATCTCGACCTGCTCAAATAAGACTTGCCAATGCGAGTGGTCAAGTGGATTTTTCGAGCCCTGTATCCCATCCGCAGTATTACGATCTGCAAAGGATATAATTGGATTGTAATAGGGCAGATGGGATATCCATCACGTTTGTGATGGAGTATTCTCCTCCGCCAAGATGTAAATCAGGCCCTTACACTGTTTTCTTCAAGTCGGATGTCCTCAGTGGGGTAAGACTGCAGGCTGAAGCCAACGAGGTTTCAACATTGTTTAGGCTTTTGATTCGGTCATTTGGATTTATACCTGACTACCCTGACAACTCTCACAGTAGTGGAGATGAAGGTCCTAGGCAGAGGAAGAAAACTGAAGCTTGGCCACAAGGCTAAGAAGGCAGATTTTAAGAAGAAAGTCAGGGCTTGGGAGGAAACCCATCAAGCACAGGTCCCTTCTGACAAAGAGGCAAATCCAGAGGATGATGAAGAAGGAGATAACCTGTACCAATGCAAATTTTTGGTAAACTATTGAGGGCTCAAAGTGAAGTAAGATCTGACAGCAAAAGCTCTTTTGAACTGATCATCGTAAGCTGGAGCTCAGTCACATACAATCAGTAAGGGGACTGCAGGCCAAACTGGCAGCCATTGACCTGGAGAAGACGAACCTGGCACTAGAAGAAAATAAATTGGCCTTAGAGGAGAAGGACAGTGTAGGACTCCTGAGGTCTGAAAAAGATAGTGGCAGCAATGATGAGGTGTATACAGGACCCACACATCTCTCTTGCCCAAGAGTATTGTGCAAGCCTTATGGTAGGAAATGGCATTGATAAATGGTTTGCCTCATACAATAGAGCATTAAGCTTATGAAGGGTGGGTCAACAGCATTGGGGAACCTTATTGTGGGAGTTAGTACCAACACTGGGGAGGGACACACTCCTGATTCTAGAAGATAGTGCAGCTGACTTCTACACTCACCTGAAGGAGGCAATTGTGCAGACTTTTGGTCTCAAACTGAAATGTATCGGAAGATGTTCCAGGGGACACATGAAGACACACAACAATCCTAGGTTGACTTTGTAGATGTCTCACTAAAAGCACTAGAGGGCTGTGTATAAAGTCATACAGTCACTACTTATTATGAAATATTTGATATAATCAAGAGAAAGCACTTCTTGAGTAATAGTCATTGAGAGCTACACCAGCATCTAGAAGATTCTAACTTGTCTGACCTCAGGCGGCTTGGTAAGGCAGTTGGCAGGTGGGATCGCTCTAGGGTTCCTAAGAAGTTCTGGGGGAGATTCCAAAAAAGGGTTCACCTTTCCCCCCCAAAGCAAGAGGGGAGCAACAAGGATAAAAATAAGTGGTTTCACAAGGGCCTCAAATGTCTACTCCAGAGGAGGAGTCCCAGCCATGTCCCAAACCCAAAGAGGGAGGGAACAGGTGAAAAAAAAGTTTTGACCCTATAAGGCCGGGGGATGCCTGGACTCTCATAAGCCAGAACATAAGAAGGGAGACTCGTTCCGATTCAAGGTACCACCTGCATGTTGGAAGTCCCAATGGATTGCAAATGTAGGAATTGGAGTGAAAGTTTTCCTAGGGGATCCAGGGTTTAGACTGAAGCCACTTTGTTCTTCGTGGGTTAGATGGATGATGAAGCCATGCTCACACTACCTCTCATCATGGTGAAGTGCAGGTAGTGACCTAAGGTAAGGGCTCTGAGGGATGCAGAAGCCAGCATGACCACAGTGGTTGACCATGTGGTTTCCTCAGTGCTGATTATTCCAGACATTCTCAATAGGTTAGTCTATGCTAACATGGAGTTGAAGCATTCTGTTGGAAAACAACCTAGAAACCTCTGCTTGGGTTGAGGTGGAAGGAAAGACCCATGTAAAAATGTTGGGTCTGCATGCATGGGGGTTTGTCAGGTCAAAATGTCCCAGACAGCCCACCAGGGAAGTCAAGGCAACCTGGCGTTTGGAACAATGCCCCAGGTTCTTACATGTCTGAAAAGGTGAAGGAGTTTTGTCACTCCTGCACCATTTGTCAATCTGGCAAAAAGACAAGAGCCCAACCCAAGGCACTCCTAATTCTACTATCTGTAATTGCCACTATGGCGGTCATTATAAACATGGCGGAAAATACCGCCGACCGCCGTGTCAGCGGTGAACAGAATCCCGCCGTTGGCGGTGAATGGAAACCCGCCATATAATGAACGAAAAACCCAACCCCGCCAAAAATTCCCAGACCACCACTCCCCGCCATGACTCTGTTGGCGGGAATCCCGGCCCACTCCACCCCGCCACCGCCAAGCACACCCACATCCCGCCCTCCAAATAATGATGCACAAATCACCTCGCAGACAGTGGAGGCCGGACGACCATTGCCGGCTGCGACCGTCACGGGCGGCAAGTGAACTCCACAGCAAGAAGTGCACACATTGGACAGGCGTATCACCCATACACCTGACACACATCCAGAACCCCAGAAAACGCCCCCAGACACACCCCACATTTGCTTGCAACGAAAGCAGGACAAGAAGATGGAGAGCACCAGAGCCAGATGGCGAACTCCAGCATACAGGAGATGCACATTGACCCACGGAAGAGCGCCCTTACCTCGTCCCCAGTCCCGACACCATCCACCACACTCACCATGTCCCCCTCCAAAAATCCACGCTTCACCGAAAGGGAGTTAAGGACCATGGTGGATGAGATCCTGAAGGTAGAGCTACAAATCTTCGGGCCGAGGTGCAGCACACACCCATCGGCTGGAAATTGGACCAGTGGCAGACCATTGTGAACAGGGTGAATGCAGTGGGACACCATCCACACACCAGGGATGACATCCGGAAGAGATGGAACGACCTGCAGGGGAAGGTCCGTGGCATGGCATCCAGGCACCACATCGTAGTGCAGAAGACTGGGGGAAGACCGCCACCAACACCACACGACTACACCAACTGGGAGGAAAAGGTACTCGCCATCCTGCACCCAGAGGGACTCACAGGACTTACTGGAGGAATGGACTCGGGTAAGTTATCTACAATTACCCCATATACACCACAGCTGCAATGCATGCACCACCCCACCCCACCCACACCCACCTGGACCTCTACCCCACCCAGCCAATACCCACCACATCCACCCCCCTGCATGACTTCGAACCCACTAACAGGGCCACATCACTCCCGCTGTGCACAGCCACCCACCCCTGCACCTACCCACAATGAAACAATACCCCCCACCACAATGCAACCCCACACTGGCGCTAAATGCAATGTCAACCTCACAAAGGCACCCTGGAAGGCCACTGAAAGTAACACCAGCACAAAATAGCCCAGTCCTGTACACCTCAAACCTACATGCATATGCAACAGACATATCTATGTCCCCCAACAGGCACCACCACCCATTCAACCCTAACAGACGGGACAAGGAGTGCCACTGCCCTACAGAGAGACAGAGGCACTTCACAAGACCTTGGCAAAGGATCCCTGAACACTGATGAGCAGGCAGGCCCCTCACACAGTCCTGGATTCTCACCATGCAGCAGTCCCACCCAGGAAACTGTAACCCCTGCCACCCAGTCAAGACCAGCAGGCCAGGGCAGGTGTACCCACGCCAATGTACCCAGGGCACATACTGGTGGAACACAGCTACAGAGGCCACAGTCTCCCACTCCCAACATGCAGGAAGGCAAGGGCCCCAGTACAAGTGGCACGTCCAGACCTGTGCATGGGACACAGGCACAGGGGGCTAGGGCAAGTTCAAGGGTCTCAGTGGGCCGGGGGGAGGCCACAGGATGGATGCAGCAGCCCGGGATGTTATTACAGAAGTATTGGGGGCCTACAAACATACCCAAGACAGGTTTGCACAGATTGTGTCCACCCTGGAGCAAAGTCAGTGGATGCAGCAGGAACAACACCAACAGGCCATGGAGCAGCGGAAAGAGCACAATGCCACAATGGCCACCATAGCTGGAGCACTGCTGCAGTTGGTCAAAAAACAGTCTGCCACCCACACCGGACAAGAGGCCCCCACAACAGCCCTGGACAACCAGCATCAGATGACCCAAGCAGCAGAAACATCCCAGGAAATACCCTCCCAGGAAACCCAAGGGCCAACCATGTCACCCCAAGAAGCTCCACAGCAGGCACCCAAACGTACTCTTAGGCTAAGATATGTCACTGGAAGCCCAGCTAAGAACAAGGCCCCATCCAACGATTCACTCTGCTACTAATGCAAAGCAACCATCCCACCCATTCCCCAACAACACTTAGCTGAGGGCAATTTGAAGTACTGTTTGACAAAATGGACCCATCAATACCATCCAACAAGGCTGCCACCAAGTTGGTTTTGAGGACCCCCAACCCTTACGACTCCCATCACTGTATATAGCACAATTCACTCACTTCTACCAATAAAACACATTTCACACCTGTAACACTGTCCCCTGTCTTAAATTGTGAACAAAGTGGAGTATGGATGCATCTGGCAGAGAACAACTTTATTGTCAATTTTGTCCATGATGGTAGTCCTTTGTGCCCAAATGGTGGCAAGGAGGGAATGCATACATTTTCAGTCAGTACCATGCAGAAGTGGTCCATGTATCGCCTATCATGACAACCTCCCATATGACAGAGCACACTGACAGTATTAGTCACTAACCCCAATGACAGGCTTAAGTCCCACACAGTTATTGGAAGTAGAGTTGTATCAGTTGGTTCCTGGAATTTACATCTTCCCCTTCCTCATCATCACCATCACTCTCCTCACCTCTCTGAGGTAGCTGATCAGGACCTATAGCACCCTTCACCTCCAAGAGGGGGATATAATGTCTCACTGCCACATTGTGCGGCATGCAGCAGGCCACCACTATTCTACACACTATATCAGGCCCATAAGCCAGGGAACCCCCAGAGATATGTAGACACCAGAATCCAGCCTTCAGGAGACCTACAGTTCTCTCTATTACCCTCCTAGTACGTCCATGGGCCTCTTTGTAATTCCTCTCTGCATCCGTCCTGGGAGTCCTCACTGGTGTCAGGAGCTAACGCAAGTTTGGATAGCCAGAATCCCCTACAAAATGGTGCAATTTAGACTCATCATTGTTATGTCCCTTAGTCAGACAGGCTGGTTTTCTGCAATGTGTCAGTTAGTGACAGTCAAAGTTACCTATGATCCACCCTCTGTCCTCTTGTAGTTGTTCCATCTTCTGTGGCATACTACTGTTCCTCAACACTGAGGAATCATGGACTGAACCTGGAAACATGGCATTCACGTGGGAAATGTACTAGTCTGCAGTGCATACCAATTGGATGTTCATGGAGTATAAGTTCTTCCTGTTTCTGTACACCTGTTCACTCACTCTTGGGGGGGATGATAGCTATGTGTGTGCCTTCGATGGCACCTATGACATGGGGAATGTTGGCAAAGGCACAGAAGTCAGACTTGATGGCAGGGAGGTCAGTAATTTGGGGAAACTTCACATAGGATTGCAGATGTTGTACAAATGCATTCAGAAATCTTGTCAGTGCCTGGCTGAACATTGGCTGTGAGAAACCAGCACCCATGCCCACTGTCACTTGAAATGAGCCTTTGGCCAGGAAATGGAGTGCAGAGAGCACCTGCACCTCAGTTGGAATGGCATGCTGATTACGATTTCCCAGAGTTAGTGCAGGATCCAGTAATGCACAAAGGTCCTGAATAGTTGCACATGTGAGTCTGTAAGTGATTATGATCTGACGCTCCACAGTGGTCCCCATATCCCAAGTGGTCTGTACACCGATGGTGCCCTTCCTCACCAAAAGGTTTGATACCTACGAGGGGTTACAAAAAGGAGTGATGAAAACACATACATAGGCACACTTGTCATAATATGTGCACGGCATTGTTCATTGCGGTGTCTCTACAATAGCTGCTACCTGACAGATATACATGTACACCACAAGGAGGGAACAGCGTATTTCATGCGTGCTACAATAGTGAATGGTCAGAGGCCTAGGTGCATCATGTGGCTAGTAGGGCCTGCATTGTGAGTAGTAAGTAATTGTAGATGCGTAGGTAAAGGCAAAATGTCTGCCCACTGTATATCTGCCCTTTCATTGTGGAAGTGACCTCATACCGCTAACAGTTGACGTCACAGCGCAAGACAGTGTTTTCCACTGTTCGCACCCTCATTGGTTAACATGGGTGCCAATGGGGAATCCTGGCATATCATGATCGCCGCCGGCGGTGACAGCGCACACCGCCGCGGAATGTACGCGCGTTCGTCATCGTTTGATCACTTGACTCCCGGATCTCATGTGGACAGGTAGTCCACTCTGTGTACTTCTGTGGACTGCCTCTGGCTATGGATGTGCCACGTGTTGCAGGGGAAAGGGCCCTGGCCTTCACCCAGGAAGAACTGGAGAATCTTGTGGACGGGGTCCTGCCCCTGTACGCGAAACTGTACGGACGGCCAGAGGTACAGGTGAATCTGGGTTTGGAGGGCACTGTGTGTGTGTAATGGATGGTGTTGATTGAACATATGTGTGCACCTCTGAGCCTGTATGGGCTATGGAGCATTGGATGCTGCGTGCGACTGTCCTGTATGTCTGAGAGTACTGTCCGTCCCATAGTGGACGATTAGCCAGCTGTTCTGATCGTGCAAGTGCCTGACCTCTGTGTTCCATTTCTGTGTCGCTCTTCTAGGTCAGCGCCCACCAGAAGAGGGCACATTGGCATGCCATCCCCAAGGAGGTGCGGACCCTGGGGTCTACAATGGGCAGAGCACACACTGTCGAAAGAGGTGGGAGGACCTGCGGCACTGGGTGCGAAAGATCAGTGAAGCCCAGCTGGGGAAGTCCTCCCAACGTGGAAGGAGTACCCGTCGGCACTGACTCCCCTCATGCGACGGATCCTGGCGGTGGTGTACCCAGACCTTGATGGGTGCTTAAGGCTGCACAGCAGTCACAAGGGGGTGAGTACTCATTGACCATACTTCAGTCTGGAAGGATGTCTGGGTGTGCAATAGGGCTCATGCTACTTAGAGGCAGGGAATTTGACTGGTGTCCATCTAATGTATGTTCCCCAAAGGGGAGTGGAGCAGAACGGACCACCATGTTCATAATGAGGGCCTATGTTTGAGGGGCGGGAATTGACATTGTTGGACCTCTGGACCCCAAAACTGCTTCAAGGTATAGGTTCATCTTGGTGGTGGTGGACCATGTCATTAGGTAACCTGAAGCTATATCTCTGAGCATGGTGACTTTGCCCATGGTGGTCAGGATCTTGGTGCTTGGTATCTTCATAGGGCAGGGTTCCCCAAAGAGGAAATCTCAGATAGGGGACAATCCTCATGACTGTGTACTTGAAGTCTATGTGGAATGAGCATAGAGGGACTTATAAGTTCATCATCCCTAAACCAATGAAAGGGAGTGGGCTTCAGCCCCTTTGAACATTTGTATGGGAATCCTGTTAGAGATCCCTTATGTTTTGGCCGAGAAGGGTGGGAGAAATCTTTCAAGGAATCCATACAGGACGTTGTTGACTATACGCTCAGCCTGCGTTTCTGCAAGAATTTGGGAGGCCAATCAGGAGCTTATCAAGCACTGGTATGACCAAACAGTAACCTAGGTGGAAAACCAGTCTGGTCAAAGAGTGGTGGTTGTGGAGTCTGTGGCCCCCAAGGCCATCCAGAACAAATGGACTGGGTCCTCAATGGTAGTGGAAAAGATGCAAGAGGGCACCCACCTGGTGGACCTTAATACCCCCTGACACCCAAAACAGGGTGATCCATGTCAACCATCTGACACCTCAATTTGATAGGGCAGATATAGGGGGTCATTACAACCCTGGCGGTCCAAGACCGCCAGGGCTGTTTCGATGGAAGCACCACCAACAGGCTGGCGGTGCTTCCTGGCATATTACGACCGCTGCGGTAGCGCCGCGGTCGCACTGCCGGGGCCGCGGTTTTCCGCCACAATGGCCCCGGTGGTTGTAATCCGCCAGGGCAGCGCTGCCCAGGGGATTACGAGTCCCCGACCTCCAGCCTTTTTTTGGCGGTCTGAACCGCCAGGAAAAGGCTGGCGGTACGGGTAGTCGTGGGGCCCCTGGGGGCCCCTGCACTGCCCATGCCACTGGCAACTGCACCTGGCGCACGGCCGCAACACCGCCGGCTCCATTTTGGGCCAGCTCCGATGTTGGGGCCCACATCCCCGCTGGGCCGGCGGGCGGAAACTTGGTTTCCGCCCGCCGGCCCAGCGGGGATGTCCAAATGGGCACCGCAGGAGTGCGGCCGCATTGGCGGCCGCACGACAATGTTGTAATGACCCCCATAGTCACTGGTGGAAGAGAGGAAGAGGAGAGTGATACTCTCCCCGACCTTCTGTCCCACAACACCAAAGATGGTTCAGTGGAGTGTGTAGTGCCCTCTCCTACAATGACACAGCAGCAGAGAGACTGTAACCAGTTGCAGGGGCAGTTTGCTGGACTGGTCTCTCTGACAATTAGACTAACCCAGTGGTGTGTTCATGATATTGGCACTGGTGGGAGCGTACTTGCCAAAAACATAATATGCAGACTGAGAGACAAAGGAAGGGACAGCACCAAGGAAGAAGTTTCCAAAATGTTTTCTGTATGGGTCTTGAGACCTCTAGTAGTCCCTGGGCCAGTCCAGTGGTGCCCAAGGCCAACCTGAATGGTGGGAACCCACAACTTCATGCACTGCAGGGCCTGAATGACATCACCAATACTGACACACATCCCATTCCCAGAGCTGATGAGCTCATCAACCAGTAAGGTACTTGTAAGGTACCTCAGCAATTTTGATTTAGCTTTCATGTACTGGCAGATTTCCCTGACTGAAGGCCCGATTCACAACGGTAAAGACAGACTTTGGTCTAAGTTTAGATCAAAAGTCTAACTTCCCAACATTTTGGTATTCAGAAAGGTAAGATACGAGTCGTATCTTTACGTCCGC